>NW_020954641.1:2833625-3089862 GCF_900497805.2 Vombatus ursinus | reverse complement strand
AGAGCTTCAATTTCCTTACTTATAGGATGAGGGTTGGGGAAAATTGATATGTGAAGTCCCACTCAACTGAAAATCTTATGATTCTTCCTACATCTACCAATATAAACCTTTACCAAGGAGTGAGTCAAAGCTTTGACCTTCCCAGTAGATATAGACTATGGGAAAAAAAAGAAAAAACAAAATCAGTGTTTTGCCTTATACTGTTGCCCTAACCTTTACACTATGAGTATGTGATTTTGATCATCTATGTGTATATAATAGATGGAAGCTTGAATCTTGTAATGGCATCTATGAAATATTAAATGAATCAGAAGAAATCCTCCAATTGCACTGGATGTATCTTGTAGAGGATTTGTGGAAAGACATAGAGGAGCAGTGCACTAAGGATAATTGTCATGCATAGGTTCCAATCTTCAGTCCTAGAGAGAATGCTCACATGGACAAAGTCATGACTTTCTTAAAGAACAAGTTATGACCCTCAATCCACTGAATTTATGGGATGTCATGGACAAGAATTGTGCAAAATGGACATCTAGGGATGAGTCACCATCAACATCCATGATAGAAATACCCATATTGATGAGATCATGGATCCATTGGAATATTAGAATATTTGGCTGACACTCAGGCCACCCATATATTTTCCCTCACTCTTCCTACATGAACCTACCTTATTTCTGGGTAGAAATCATCATAGTGGTATGTCTCAACTTTCTTAGAGCCTCCCCACAACACACACAGGATTTCTCTCTATGGATATTGTAGAATCAAACTTGCCCATTGAAAATGACTATACAAGCCTTCTAGGGATTACTTGGAGGTTTTCAAAAGGGACCCTTTTCCTAACATAGCTATGGAATTTCTCGGAGCAGCAGCCTAGAAAGTATACCCTTTTTACAAAAGTTTGCTTGGAAGGTTAGAAATTAAATTTACAATGCTATATATGACCCAAAGATTTGGTCAAGCTTATTTAACTCCAGCCTGTTTCCATACCTCACAAAACATCTCTCTCTCTCTCTCTGTCCTCGCCACTCATAGCGACACAGAAGCGCACTATGGCCAATTGAGTCTTTGCTTTTACTTTTTTTTTTTTTAGGCATTTGGGATTAAGTGACTTGTCCAGGGTCACACAGCTAGTAAGTGTCAAGTCCTTGATCTCAGGTCAGATTTGAACTCAGGTCCTCCTGACTTCAGGGCCAATGCTCTTTCCACTGTGCCACCTAGCTGCCCCACCGATTGAGTCTTTGAACAATATGTGTTTTGGCCACAATGTGGAAAGATAGTATCAATTACATTAAGTTGGCTAGGTGTCATTCTTTTTTTTTAAGTTCTGATGTGTAATTTCATTAGTGTAGAGAACCCTAGGTGATGCAGCTCAGTAACTTTTCTGTAACTTCATGGTCTAAGAAAGTTGCTTGGAGTGGTGGTACTTTAAATGACTTACCCAAGGTCACACAGCTAATGTGTATCAGAGGCAGGATTTGAATCCAGATCTTTCTGATTCTAGGGCCCAACTGTCTATACACCATACCACAATGCCACTCATCTCTTATCATATAGCCTGAATATATTCTTATATCATCTAATCCATCCCTGTTCTCTGCAGTTCATCTCTATTTCTTATTGTAGTTGTTGGGTTTTTTTGGGAGGGGGAGGGGGTGTTGGGATTTTTTTGTGAGGCAATTGGGGTTAAGTGACTTGCCCAGGATCACACAGCTAGTAAGTGTCTGAGGCCGGATTTGAATTCAGATCCTCCTGACTCCAGTGCTGGTGCTGTCATCTCTATTTTTTTATCTTTTATTCTCCTGAAATGTGTGCCCCTGAGTTCACAGCCCTCACTCTCATCACTCTTCAGCATTTATTCTCTTCTTTTACTGAGCAAATCATTCTTTCTTAAAAAAAAGAAAAAAGCTCTGGAGTAATTTGATTAAAGGAAGTATTGCACGCGCTCATAAATGAAGCCCCCCCAAATCAGTGTATTTTAAAGCAAGGGAAGAGGAAAACCTTTTAAAGTAATTGCACTTTTTACTTCACTACTGAAAACCATTTCTCAAATTACATCAATTGCCTACAAAAACCATTTGAAAATGAGACCCAGATCGTTCTATTCAGAGTTATTTTTAGAGCTTGCAAAAAGAATTTCCAAGTCTCCTTTAACCAGTGCCATATGAATAAAGCCATTGGCAGCAGCGTGGGTTTTGGTTTTTTTAGGGAGGCTCGTTTTGTTTTGTTTGATTTGAAATGCCACCTTCATCAATGCCTTCTCACCCAGATGGTATTAGAAGTATAGTTCTCCCAGTTTCATGTGTCAGAGATGAAATGAAAAAGCATATAAGCCTGGCACATGGATGTTGGTAAGACCTGTGTTTATGTTTAGTTTTCTATCCATGGGGAAAGTACAGAAATAACTGCTTAGTGAATTGCCAATGAATTTGCTGATACGGTGTTTTTTTTCTTTTCAACTAGTTTGGGAAAATCTCCAGAAAATTTGTGCCCTTGTCTCTCTCAAGTTGTCAATTCTTTCTCTGTTCTATAAATTCTCTCTGTATGTTCTGAATGTTTCTCTTTCTTCCATATTGAACATGAATATGTTCATGAAAACTACAAACAGCATACTTAGCCTTCTCATATTTCTCTTTAAATTATTTGATTTATCATTTGAAGTTTTTACCCCCAAAATGGATGGAAATGGATGTGATTTGTTCTTTTTTTTTCAAATATTTAGCTTCCTACACATTCTGCTTTTAAAAATATTAATCACATATCATTCCTACTGCAAAAGAGAAGTACTGGGGTACAGGAGGAAGGGAAATATGTCTCAGTTGGGTTTTGTATGATCCACAGTGACCCATCCCTTTGTTCATTCAACAATTTTTCATTGAAAGTCTACCATGTACTATTCTAGATTGACTTCTAGATTATTCTAGATGTGACTTCTGGTAGCTCACATTTTCATCTCTATTTATAGGTATCCCTAAAATAGAAAAAGGTCTCCAGCACATTGGATAGATCTTTTATTGAAGACGTATAAAAATATGGACCAGAGTTGCATAAGATGAGAGGGTGAGGAGTCATATGCTCTGTATCTCTGGGGTAGGGAAAGATGGCAGAGATTTGTATATATATACTGTGAGATCAAAGGTCTATTGAAATAAGAATACACTTTACAGATTTGGGGTTACCTTTCTGGGCAGAGAACAACATAAATACCATCTTGATTTAGTCTGATATTAGTTGATTCTTCCTGGCTGAATCCTTATAAACATTAATAAAACTATGCTCTTCATTGGTAACCTTATCTTTTGAGGGTAAGACAGGATAGTGGGACCTTGGCAGGAGAAAGACTTTATTTTGATCACCTGCCTGGTATAATTTCACTCCTATGATATCTTTCATTTTGGATGCCCTCCTTAAATCCATCTTCTGTTGGCTTTAGAGCTAAAGCTTAATTATTGTATTTGCTGGTACCTTTAATGAGAGAATATGGAAAGGGTGACAAAAATAATTTTGTCTAAGACTTAGCCTGTCATAGAAACTTGGAGCATCCTGATGTGCACCACAAAATGTATACAGCTCTGAGCATGCATTTGCAGGTGGTCATCTTTATTCAATATGTTGGGGGAGAAGGGGAATCTATGCTAGCAATGCAAAAAATAACTACCATCCTCTCGAGACTGAGCCCTAGCCCCTGACAATAATAAACACTTTTACCCAGCTGTGACATTGCACAAACTGTGCCTCTAACTCATTGGTCCTAACTGTATTAACTTTCTACCATTAGCCAGAACACAGTAGGTTCCCTTTTTACACCCATTCTGTATATAGCTCACCCAGATGTAAATAATAGGATGGTGTTAGCACCTACAGGTGCTAAAGGTGTACTTCAGTCCTCGAAACAAGGACTTAGGGAAAGAATTCTTCTGATGCTGCCAGATAACCCACAGTTTGATTTTTGCATCTAACCTGTTCTTCCTGAGGTAAGTATCCTGTCTTCCTCTCTTTTCTCTTCTTGTGCTATTCAACTGGTATTCCCAGAGGGTCACAGAGACAGTATCCAGCTAATTATCTCCCTAACTAACCATATCCACCAACCAGAGGACCTTGCCAGTCTTTTGTGTGCTTGAGAAAGGGAAAAGAGGAAGGTCACAGTTTTCAGAAGGAAAACCAGATGATCTGACACAGGTCAGCATGCCAGTGTCTTCTCCCATAGAGTTTTAAATCATCAAAATGCAGGGAGGGCTCAGGCATGTTTCTACATCCCATACATAACAGGGAATTTCTGACATGTTTCTCTTGCTTTGAAACCATGGTTTCACAGGTGCCTATTGCATTGAAGTAGCCAGTTGGTTTGACCTCTCAGAGCTTCCATCTAATCAACTGCCTCAAGGGGAAGCTGAAGGAATCAATTGGGTTCTTTCTTATCCTTTTCATTAGCATGCCTACATGGTCCCATCATGTGTCTCCTAATGGAAGAGAAATGTAAATTGCCCTCATCAGCAGAATGACCCTTTAAAGTACACTGGAAATATATATGTACTGTATGCATTAACATGTAGAAGGAACCTCCTTATTGTAAAGTTTTATGAATGGTTATTTTTTAATTTATGTATTTACTATAGGACTCAACAAACTCTGGTGTTTTAGTTTGTATAAAAATAAAACTGCTGCATTTTTTTTAAACCTCAGCTTACATTTCTTGCCTGTCTGAAATTAGATTCTAATCTGTTCAAGGTTGACTCTGTCAGGCAGATGCCTAATCAGAGCTGTCATAGATCAAATTTCTGGTTTTTGTCTGTGGCCAGACTCCTTAATATTTCCGAGGTGCTCCTTTCCACTCACTTTTCTGAACTCCCCCACTTAATTCCTGCTCCTCTTCCTAGAGACACTGGACTAGAGAGTTTTCTCTCCCCATACACCCTTGTCCCACCCCAGAAATAAAGAACTAAAAATCTTACAATCTTTACTGAGCACTACCATGGAAGATGTTAAAAACAGAAAGGGCAGGTAATGCCTTTAAAGACCTTACAGTCTCATTGGGAAGCTGACTTCATTGCAAGAAACAGCAAAAGAAGAAATAGTATAAGACAACCCTACAAATAGTAGGGCTGTGCTAAACCTGGGGTGAGGGGGAGCCATAATGATGTCTTATGAATCATTTTGCCAAAGAACTCCAAACATGTCATGAACATATCAAGTACAAATACAATGGCTCCTATCAAATCTCATAACTAGGAGAAGAAATATATGCCCTTAGACTAGTTTGTTGTTAGAGTCACAAACTCTCCTTTACCACTCCAAAGGAACTAGTGATACTGTGTTGTCTAGAGATGTTAGTGGGGCAAAATCTTCCCTTTGCAGCTCCTCTGTAAGGCAAGGAAAACCCAGCAAAGAAAACCACTGGGGGCTTCTTCCCTATTCCTTTTGAAATATGGATTATATTTGTGATTTTTTAATGAACTATCTACATATATATCCTAGCTGGAAAGATTTCAAGTACAATTCCAATGAAAGCTAGGGTGGTTTTTTGAAAGTAGACAGTCTGAGTGTGAAGATGCTCACTACCCACAGGTTGGCCACTAGATGATGAATTCTTTGCTTATAATGACAAGAACAAAAATAAACATTGGTCCTATGAGATGCCCTTGAGTGGGCCTAAAGTGATGGTGGCAAACTGACAGAAAAAGGACAAAAGGTGTTAAGAGTCACTTAGATTTTATACTATCTATTAACATTAACTTAAGTATTAATACGGGGCAGCTAGGTGTTGCAGCGGATAGAATGCCTGGTCTGTAATTAGGAAGAGTCATCTTCCTGACATCAAGTCTGGCTTCATACACTTATTAGTTGTGTGGCCCTGGCCAAGTCACTTGACCCTGTTTGCCTCAGTTTCTTCTTCTGAAAAAATGAGCTAGAGAAGAAATGGCAAACCATTCCAGTGTCTTTGCCAAGAAAACCCCAAATGGGGTCATGAAGAGTTGGATATGACTGAAATGACTGAGCAAAACAAAGTATTAATACTTTAAATGTGAGGTTTTTGCTTATTGAATTCATAGCTATGATTCTAAGAAACGAACCACATCAACACTGACATTCTCACTATAAATTAAACTAGAAGGGATAAGGAAGTTGTAGTTCAATGTCTAACAAGCTCTCCTTGGAGAAGAATATAAAGAAGTTGGCTTTATATTGTTCCTTAAAGAGGTAAGAAACATCATTTCATGGGACACTGGGTCGTTTTCCCTTGTAGTACCCATGATGAAAACAAATAAAAGTACCACCATGAAGATAATTACACTTCATGTGTCAACACTTGTTACAGAACCTGACACACAAATGGATAATAAATGCTTGCTGACTTGATTTGACAGGATAAAAAGGTAGGAAATTGTATAAAGAACTTGGTAAGAGCCTCCAAACTTAGTCAACATACACTTTGATGCACAAGGAAAGATGGCAAAAAAGAAATTGAAACAATAGTTTGGGATTAAGAAATAAATGAGGCCAAATATGTGTAAACTGCTTAGAAGACTCATATCTAAATATCTTAAATACTTTCATTAAGAAGTGTCAGAAAATTCTTGGCGTGGTAAGCACCAAACCATGTATGAAATGAAAGTTATTTTATCTCAACATATAAGAGATGACTGGGTACTGATGTGGGAGTCATTTCTATCTATTTGCACTCGGATCACCAACTAGTTGTATGAAAGATCAATTTCAATGCCAAATTAGAAGAAATAATAGAGATAAGAAGATGTGTAAATACAACAGTTCAAGCTGTTACCATTTAAGGGGCAGCTAGGTGGTGCAGTGGATAGAGTACCAGCCCTGGATTCAGGAGGACCCGAGTTCAAATCCGGCCTCAGACACATAATACTTACTAGCTATGTGACCCTGGGCAAGTCACTTAACTCCATTGCCTAACCAAATTAAAAAAAGACAAATAAACAAGCTGTTATCATTTAAAAGTAAGAAATAGACAAAGGAAAAAAGATAATCTGAGCGATTAGTTGATGTTCACCATTTCTTACAGATGTTTAAACAATGTTAAATCCTCTCCATAATAAAGAGGTCTAAAGAACCTAGAAAATGTCCTAGTCAGTGAACATGAGTTCCATGCCAAGCAAAGACTCAGCAATAAAGGGCAGCACTGGTACAAAGTGCAAACTCATTTGGAGAACATGTATAGAAGAGGATGATGGAAGCTAATGAGTACACCACAAAAGAGTGTAAAGTAATGGAAAGGAAAATGAGATGAGTCTGCAGAAAGCCTGGCATGAGATCCAACTAAGGTCAAGGTATCCCAAGAGCACTTAGAGATAATATTAAAAGGATTGTTAAACATTTATAGAAAAAGAAACATATGCCAGTTTTTCTCTTACAATCTAATTTCATCATTGATGGTAAAGGAATCACTATATTTGAAATCAAATATTTCAGTATTCAATGTGCTATATAAATAAGTGGAAATTATATGTGTGAAAATGTAGTCAGGAAGAGTGACTGAACCAAATAACCCCAAAAGAAATATGGGCTGGAGGTGCCATAGCTTTCAAAAATTTGAGGGGTCATTTTTCAAGATCACAAAGAAAATATAAATAAATGATTAGGAAAATCATATTACCAAAAATTGTGATCAAGAGGGCACCAGTAATTCTATACTGTGAAGCCAACTCTCTCATCTCTATGAAATACTGATAAGAATGATATAAATATAATATAAACAAGGATTAGGCAGACTTTCATAGATGGTTCCCTAAAGTAGATCAGATCTTCAGGCACACAATTGACTAAAAGGTAGAGGATGCAAGACTCCATTGTGTTTACAGTATTTGACCTAGTAAAGCAGATAAAATAAAGCTCTTTTCTGCTAAGAAATGCCCTGTGAATATGTTAAGATCTTATAAGAATCCTTGACAGGTACTACCATAAAGATAGTTTTTATTGAAATATCCTCTGAGTATTAATATTAAATGAGGCATAGGATAGGGAGACATACAATAACCAACATGAATAAAAATCATATATTACACAATTTGTATGTCTAAAGTACTGTGTCTAGTGTTGGGGACATAAATGGAAAGGAGAAACAGTCCCTGCTTTTGAGAAGTTCACATTCTAGTGAAAGATATAATACATATAGGAGATTTGGAGATTTCAGCAGCAAGTCAGAAAGAAAGGCTCCTTGGTCCTTAGGGTACAGGAATGGAGTAAATGACACTGCATTGTCTTTAACATAATTTCCATTGTCAGTTTCTGATATCAAGCCATTTGACAAGGAATTTGATGGTGAAAGTTTCCTATAACCATTTTTTAGTAGCTGAAGCTGCCGAGGAAGTAAGGACTGCTACAATTGCAGAGAAAATTGCCAGTTCTGTTGTTCGCGAAAGCTTTTTTCTTTAGACTATGGCTACCAGGACTGGCCTGGAAGTAAAGTTAATGGCCTGGGAAGTGAGGAAGGGAGGTGGTGCTGTTTATAGGACTCCTAAGATTACCTTTATGAAACTTGATCAGTTATTTGTGGCAGGAATGTTGGTCCTCTTCCCCACAACAGTTGCTTCCCAGGATAATGAATACAAGGGAAAAGATGAGCATAGGACTGGATGTCTGGGAGGTGCTGCTATTTCTCCATCTTTTGGGTTCAAGGTCCTTCACTGTTTCCACCAGGATATGAGGAGTAGTCCTTAAAGGAAAATATATCATATACATGTTATATATATTAAAGGAAAATATTTTCCTCAATCAATGAATTGGCCGTGCAGCTTAAAAAAAAAGCCCCTAGAAAAGCAATAAATCAAAATAAACAACAACCACAACTAAATACCAAAATAGAAAGTCTAGAAAAGAAATCAAAGCTCTCTTTCTCTCCACATTTCCTGTGGAGGGACTGCTATTTCTTCACTGGGGCCATGACTGCTCTCAGACCCCTCATGAAGCCCTAAAATAATCAAGAAGAAGACTAAAAAGTTCATCTGACACCAGTCAGACAGTTATGTCAAAATCAAGAGAAGCTGGCACAAACCAAGAGACACTGACAACAGAGTGTGAAGACAATTCAAGGGCCAGATGTTGATGCTCTATATTGGTTATGGAAGCAATAAAAAGACAAAACATGTTATCAAGTGGATTCAGGAAGTTTTTGGTGCACAATGTCAAAGAGTTAGAAGTGATCCTGGTGTGCAACAAATCTTACTTTGCTGAGATCGTTCACAATGTTTACTCTAATAAGCAGAAAGTCATTGTTAAGATAGCAGCTCAGCTAGCTGTTAAGATCACCAATCCAAATGCTAGACTGAGGAGTAAAGAAAATGAGTGTAAGGCTCTGCAGGTTTTTATTTGTGTTAAATAAACCCTCAAACCACTAAAGAATCAAAGAAGAGAGTAACAAAATTGAATGTAATATGTATGTGATTGATAAATAAGACAAGTATCTTTTTAAAATGATTTAAATATTTTTAATTTTAAAATTAATTAATCTGATTTTGAAAGAGGCCAAATTTTCATAATAAAAAATGAAAAAATAGAACTTACAACAAATTAATGGAAAATAAAAGAACTTATTGGAAACTATATTGTGCCAGGAGCCAAGATGGCAGAGTAAACAGTAAGTCCCTCTCCCCCTTCCTTATTGACCTTGAAAAACCCAGAGAATATTGCCCCAGGAAAAATCCTGAAATAGTAAAGTTAGCAGAAAGACTAAATACAGCAGTCTTTTAGTTAGTGAGGCTAGAGGGATTAAAGGGAAAGGTCCCTCTGGCTGTGGCTGAAGGGGACAAGTACAGGAAGGGAGGCATCCCAGCAAACCAGTGGTTAGCCCCAACTCAGCAAGCCAGTAACCAGGTCCCTAACCCCTAGCACAAGAAGCTTGGGACAATGCCCACTGTGCCCCAAAAGCAGAGATCAACTTTAAAAGCCAGAAAAAAATGCAAACAACATGAGCAATAAGCAACATAGAAAAACAATGACCATAGAAAAGTATCTTGGTGACACGGAAGATCAAAACATAAATTGAGGAGGGGATAACATTGTCAATATACCCATATCTGAAACCTCAGAGGGGAATATGAACTGGCCTCAAGCATAAAAGACCCTCTTGGAAGAGCTCAAGAAAGATTTTAAAAAGCAAATAAGAAAAAAATGGGAAAAGAAATGAGAGGTATGTTAGAGAGAGTCAGTAGATTGGAAAAGGAATCACAAAAGTTAACTAGAAAACAGGTCCTTAAAAAGCAGAATTGGTCAAATGGAAAAGGAAGTACAAAAGCTAACTGAAGAAAACAATTCATTAAAAATTAGAATTGGGCAATTGGAAGCTAATGACTCTATGAGACTCTATGAGAATCAGTAAAACAAAATCAAAAGAATGAAAAAATAGAAGAAAATGTAAAATTCCTCAGTGGAAAAATAGAAAAATGAAAAAATAGAAGAAAAAATAAAATTCCTCATTGGAAAACAGATCCAAGAGAGATAACTTAAGAATTATTGATCTACCTGAAAACCAGGATGAAAAAAAAAATAGAGCCTGGACAACATCTTTCAGGAGATCAGCAAGGAAAACTGCCCTGAGGCCCTAGAACCAGAGGGTAAAATAGTCATTGAAAGAATTCACTAATTACCTCCTCAAAGAGATCCCAAACTGAAAATGCCAAGTAATAGTGTAGCCAAATTCCAGAATATCAAGTCAAGGAGAAAATACTGCAATTAGCCAGAAAGAAACAATTTAAATATTGTGGAACCACAGTCAGGATTACTCAGGACTTTGCAACTTTTACATGAAAAGATCAGAGGGCTTGGATTATGATATTCTGTAAGGCAAAGGAGTTTGGATTACAAACAAGATCAACTACCCTGCAAAATTGGGCATAATCTTTCAGGGAAGGAGATGGACATTCAATGAAATAGGGGACTTCCAGACTTTCCTGATGAAAAGATCAGAGCTCAATGGAAAATTTAATCTTCAAATACAAAACTCAAGAGAAGCATAAAAAGATAAACAGGAAAGGGGAAAAAACATGTTATTCAATAAGGGTAAACTGTTTACATCCCTACATGAGAAGATGATACTTATAACTCTTGAGAATTGTATCTTTATTATGACATTTAGAAAGGACATATAGACAGAGGGGGTGGGTTTGAGTTGACTTTGATGTAATGATAAAAAACCTAATGAAGTGGTGAAAAAGAACTGTAATGGGAGCAGAGGAAAGGAGGAAGCAGAAAAAAGGTAAATTATATCACATGAAGAGGCACAAAGACATATTACAGTAGAGGGAAAGAAGGGAGGGAGATGAGCATGTTTGAACTTTACTCTCATTGAATTTGGCTCAAGGAGGGAATAACATACTCAGTTTGTTATAGAAATTTAACTTGCCATATAGGCAGTAGGACAGGAAAGGGGAAAGAAAAGGGGAGTGGGGAAAGAAGAGAGGGAAGAAGTAGTAAGAGAAAAGGGAAATGAAAAGGAGGGAGCTGATAGAAGGGGGGGCAGATTGAGGGAGGCGGTGGTCAAAAGCAAAATTCTAGAGAGGAGGGAAAGGGAGAAAAGGAGAAATAAAAGCATAAACAGGGGTATGGGGCATAGGATAGAGAGAAAGACACAGATAGTAATCAAAACTGTGAATGTGAATGGGATGAACTCTCCCATAAAATGGAAATGGATAGCAGAATGGATTAAAAACCATAATCCTACAATATGTTGTTTACAAGAAACACATCTGAAACAGAGGGATACACACAGGGTAAAGGTAAAAGGCTGGAGTAGAATATATTATGCCTCAGCTGAAGTAAAAAAAAAGCAGGGGTAACAATCCTAATCTCAGACAAAGCAAAAGCAAAAATAGATCTTATTAAAAGATAATGGAATACTATTGTGCTATAAGAAATGATGAACAGGCAGACTTCATAAAAACCTAGAAAGACTTGTACGGACTGATGCTGAGTGAAGTGAGCAGAACTAGAAGAACACTGTACATAGTAACAGCCACATTGTGCTTTGACTAACTTCGATAGACTTAGCCCTTCTCAGCAATGCAAGGATCTAAGACATCTCCAAAATTCCCATGATGGAAAATGCTATCCACATCCAGAGAAAGAACTATGGAGTTTGAATGCAGATTGAAGCATACTATTTGCTATTTTTTTCTTTTCTTTTGTTTCTTCTTTCTTATGGTTCCTCCTATTGGTTTTAATTCCTCTTTATAACATGACTAATATGAAAATATGTTTAATAGGAATGTATATGTAGAGCCTATATCAGATTGCACACCATCTTAGGGAGAGAGGCGAGTATGGAGGGAGAGAAACTTTAAAAACTCAAAAGCTTATGGAAGTGATGTTGAAAATCAAAAATTAATTAATTAATTTTAAAAAAGAAACTATGTTGCTTGGTTATTTACCTACAAAACTGATCATTTAAATGAAAGGAATGAATATCCATAAAACATAAAATATACAGATTAATAGAATAAGAAATAGATTATTTCAATAACCTAGTCTACAGGGAAAAGTTGTACAACCCATAAATGAACTCCTAAAGGAAGAAAAATCCAGGACCAGATGGATTTATAAGTGAATTCCATCAAATATTTAAAGAACAATTAATTCAAATATTACATAAAATGTTCACAAACATAGGAAAAAAGGGATGCTACCAAATTCCTTTTTTGATACAGATATGGTTTTGAAATCTAAATTAGTGAGATAAAGCAGGGGAAAAAACTCTAGGCCAATAAGTTAAATGAATATCAACACAAAAATTGAATAAAATGTTAATGAAAAGGCTACAGTCACATATTAAAAATATTATACATTATGCCTAAACTGAACTTATACTAAGAATATAGAATTGGCTGAGTATTAGAACTATGAACAAAAATAGATAAGATTATAATGTACTGTTGGCTAATCTGTGAATTAGTCTAGCCATTCTGGAAAGCAATTCAGAAAAATATATCAAAAGTCAATAACCTATACATACTCCTTGACCCAGCACAACCACTACTAGGCATGTGTCCCAAATTATAAAAGAAAGAGGGAAAAGATATGTGTGTAAAAAAAATATGCATTCTTACAGCAAAGAACTGGAAATGAAGGAGGTGCCTATCAATCAATTGAAAAGAATTTGTTAAGTGTTGACTATGTGTAAGCCACTATGCTAAGCCCTGGCTCTAAGAAAAAGTTTAAAACTGCCCATCACTCAAGAAGTTTACATTCTAATGGAGAAGATAACATGTAAGTAAATAGGTATATACAAGATAACAGAAAGAGAAAGTGTGGTGTAGAGATACTTCATACTATGATGGTATTGGTTGATTAGTTGGTTGTCCTTTGTTCTTGAAGAGGACCAAAATGACATCACTATGTCAGAGTCAAGGTACAGTGTGTCTGACTGTGGCTGATCAGACCAATATGAGCTTGGAATGTTCTACCACAGGTCAGGCACAAATTGTCCATGTGAACATTTGGGGTGGAGATGTCTCTAAATTTATGCATTTCTCTTGAGCTCCTGCAATTCTGCTTTGCTCATAGAACACAGCACCTTTTTTTGATGTGGGCATGCCAGGCTGGGTGGTCCTATGCCAATGTCTCCCATGTCACAAAATCAATCTCAAAGTTCTTAAGAGACCTTGAGAGTGTCCTTGTATTGCTTCTTCTAACCACCATGTGAACACTTGTCCTGTGTGAGTTCTCCATAAAATAGTCTTTTTGGCAAGCATACATTTTGCATTCGAACAAGATGGCCAGCCCATTGGAGTTGTGCTCTCTGAAGCAGAATTTGAATGCTTGGCAGTTTATCTGAGAATGGACCTCAGTGTTAGGTATTTTATCCTGCCAGGTGATCTTCAGAATCTTCCTAAGACAATTCAAATGGAAGTGATTCAGTTTCCTGACATGGCACTGGTGTATTGTCCAGGTTTCATAGGCACACAACAATGAAGTCAGCACAATGGCTCTGTAGACTTCAGTTTGGTAGGTAATTTAATACCTCTTTTCTCCCACACTTTCCTTTGGAGCCTCCCAAACACTGAGCTAGCTTTGGCAATGCTTATGTCAACTTCATCATCTATGAGTATATCCCTGAAAAGTATACTGCCAAAAGAGTGAATGTATCCACGCTATTCAAAATTTCTTCATTTACTGTAACTGATGGTTCTATGTATGGATGGTGTGGTGCTAGCTGATAGAAAACCTGTGTTTTCTTGGTGTTGTTAGGTCAAAATTAACACAAGCAGCAGAAAATTGATCCATACTTTGTTGCATTTGAGCTTCAGAGGTTGCGTTGAGTGCATGATGATCTATGAACAAAAAATCATACACCAACTCTCTCTCCACTTTAGTCTTGGCTTGTAGCCATTTCAAGTTAAATAACTTACCATCATTGTGGTAGCTGACCTTGATGCCATTTTTTGTCCTCGTTGAAGGCATCTGACAACATTGCTGAGAACATCATGCTAAAAAAAGCATAGGAGCAAGCACACAGGCTTGCTTCACTCCACCGGTAACTGGGAAAGCATGAGAACAGTGTCCATTGTCCAGAACCCAGGCAAGCATACCATCATGAAAATGGCATACAATTCCCCAATTGATAAATGGTCAAAGGATATGAACAGGTAGTTCTCAGATGAAGAAATTAAAGCCATCTATAGTTATATGAAAAAATGCTCTAAATCATTATTGATTAGAGAAATGCAAATCAAAACAACTCTGAGGTACCACATCACACCTATCAGATTGGCCAAGATGACAAAACAGGAAACTGATAAATGTTGCAGAAGAGGTGGGAAAATTGGAACACTAATGGATTGTTGGTGGAGTTGTGAACTGATCCAGCCATTTTGGAGAGCAATTTGTAACTATTCCCAAAGGGCTATAAAAATGTGCATACCCTTTGACCCAGCAATAGCGCTTCTAGGACTATATCCCAGAGAGATCATACAAATGGGAAAAGGACCCACATATACAAAAATATTCATAGCAGCTCTTTTTGTGGTGACAAAGAATTGGAAGTTAAGAGGATGCCCATCAATTGGGGAATGGCTAAACAAGTTGCCGTATATGAATGTAATGGAATACTATTGTGCTATAAGAAATGATGAACAGACTGACTTCAGAAAAACCTGGAAAGACTTGTATGGTCTGATGCTGAGTGAAGTGAGCAGAACCAGGTGAACGTTGTACACAGTAATAGCCATGTTGTGCAATGACTAATATTGATAGACTTAACCTTTCTCAGCAATGCAAGGATCTAAGACATATCCAAAGG
This sequence comes from Vombatus ursinus, assembly GCF_900497805.2. Lineage (NCBI taxonomy): Eukaryota > Metazoa > Chordata > Mammalia > Diprotodontia > Vombatidae > Vombatus > Vombatus ursinus. Next base: position 3,074,603 of record NW_020954641.1, on the reverse strand, counting down.
CCTCATGATGGAAAATGCTATCCACAAAGAAGAAATAACTATGGAGTTTGAATGCAGATCAAAGCATACTATTTGCTATTTTTTTTCTTCTGTTATGTTTTGTTTCCTCTTTCTGGTGGTTCCTAATATTGGTTCTAATTCTTACTTACAACATCACTAATGTGAAAATATGTTTAGTAGGAATGTATATGTATAGCCTATATCAGATTGTGTGCCATCTTGGGAAGGGAGGTAGGGATAGAGAGGGAGAAAAATTTAAAACTCAAAAGTTTATGGAAATGATTGTTGATAATTCAAAATAAATTAATTAAAAAAAACAAATAAAAAATCAACTGTGAAAATGGCATACAACACTGATGATATTCTCCAGGCCACCAAATTTTGACATAATTTTCCACACGCCCTCATGACTGACAGTATCAACAGCCTTGGGCAGATCAACGAACATTGTGTATAGACCTCCGTTCTGCTTCCAGCATTTCTCATGGAGTTGTCAGGCGGCAAATACCATATCAACTTTCCCCAGCTCTTTCTGAAGCTGCACTTGCTCTCAGATGATCATCTTCCAGGTGAAGGATCAGCCTATTAAGGTGGACTCTGGCAAGAATCTTGCCAGCAATGACTAAGAGAGAGACCCCTCTGTGATTGTCACTGGACAATCTATTTCTTTTACCTTTATAGAGATGGACAGTGGAGGCATCCTTGAACTCTTGAGGGATAACCTCCTCTTGCCATATACCCTGGAAAATTCCAGTCAGCTTTTGTATGAGCAGTGGACCCACTGCCTTGTATTTTTCAGCTGGAATAGAATCAGCACCAGGTGCTTTGCCGCAGAAGAGGAACCTAATGACATTCAAAATCTCTTCTTCAGTTGGAAATTCAGCTAGAGAGGGATTGACTTCAACCTGAGGTATATGGTCAATGGCTTCAGCATTAATAACAGTCATTGAGAATACTATGAAAATATTCAGCCCATCTCTCCAGGATCATGCCCTCATCCCTGATCAACGTGGCTCCATCAGCACTCAGTAATTTTGATGCACCATAGGTCTTTGGCCCATAACTAGCCTTTAGGGCATCATAAAAGCACTTTGGATTATTACTACCAGTGTAAAACTGAACTTCTTCTTTCTTCTTACTGAGCCAAGAATCCTGCATCTCTCTAAGCTTTGTTCACATTTTACTTTTGATGGAGTTAAATGTTGCCTTCTTAGAGATAGATGAACTATCCAGAGCCTAGGCTGGTAAACCCTGTGGAGTTCTCATTTTTTGTTTAGCAGCTTCTCAATTTCCCCATCATTTTTGTCAAACCAATCTTGATGTTTGTAAGTGTTGTGGCCCAGATGAGTAAAAGTGGTGCTGTACATCAGATTTCTGAAAGGTGCCCACTCCTTTTCTGCTTCACTGTTGGCAACTATGTGTAGGCTCAGTTTCCCTAGGAGGAGCACTCTAATCTGTTGACATTAAGTCTTTTGATAGTCATCTTGCCTTGGGGCCACTGCTTTTGTTGGATCCAAATATTTAGCTTGGAAAGAATGTTTATGATCAGTTCAGCATGCTACCTGCCACACATTGCCTTTGTCACTCTCACATCCTGTCTGTCTCTTCTCTTTACAATGGATGTAGTTTATTAAATGCCAATATTTGCTCTGAAGGTACAACCACAAATTTTTGTTGCACTTACATAATTGGAAGACAGTGTTGGTAATGAGAAGGTCATGAGCTGCACAAGTCTTCATAGCCCTTGCTGTTTCTGACTCCATTCCTCCCAAGGGCTCCTTGCCATGAATAGTAGGTTGTGCCTCCTCTTGAATTAAAGATATCCAAAATTAGAGGCTTGTCCTCTTTTGGCACATGGATGATGAGGGTCTCCAGGTCTTCATAAATTTTTTTCTTTTATGTCATCAGGATTCATCATGGTGGGAGTATATACGCTGATGATGGCGGCAGCATGGTGTTTTCCTCCAAATAGCAATCACATTGTCATGAGTCTGTCATTCACTCATTTTGGGAGGTATAGAAGCTTGTTAACTAGATTAGTTTGGATTGCAAAACCAATGCCAACTTTGTGGTACTCCCTTTCACTGTGGCCACTGCTGAAAAAGATGTATCCCCCTCTGACTTTAGTAAGCTAGCCTCCTTTGCCAGCCTTGTTTCACTCAGGGCTGCTATTTGGATACAGTATCTGTTGAGTTCTCTCACAACAAGAGTTGCTCATTTTTCAGGTCTAAAGGATTTCGTGTTGTCTTTAAGTGTGCGTACATTCTATATAGCAATGGTTAGTAAAATTATCTTTGCAAAAGTTTTCATATTTTTGTATTTCCATTTTTTTCAACCGCAGAGTGAGATCTCCACCTGTTGAGGTAAGCAGGCCAATGTTGAGTGAAGCAGACAATTTTAGGGCACCTTTTCTAGCATTTTCCTCACACTAGGAGGTGAGCAATGAGGTCCTCAAAAAAGACTGCTCAGACACCTGGAGACTGCCAAATCCCACTGCTGCTCTGGTCTGGTCTGCCTGTGTGCAGGGTTGTGACTACAGCTCCCAGTGTATATGTACCTGCTGCTTCATCACTTACCTGTCACTGCAGGAATTTGAAATATGTAAAAAATGATAAAATGACATGGGTAATGTCTTCTGATTCACATATAAACTGGATTTAAATGAGACAGAGTTGCACAAAGTGTCAGCATCACTTTCTCTTCCAGAGTTATCAAAATCCAGTGGCAAGAAAAAGTCAAGACAACTAGTGATGGATGGCTCAGGATTAAATGGATGACTTTGGTGTCTTCGATGTCTAAACAAGCTCTAAGCTCTCCACAGCACCTGCTTCAGCCATCTTCATGGCCACTGGAACAAATTGTTCTCATCTGCCCACTCCACCAGGGGAAGTCTTCACCTGCTTAGAGCAGACACTCCCCTAACTCACTCAAGGATTTGAGACCCCTCAGTTTCCCTCAACCTGGCTTAGCCCATTTGCCAATATGGTTTACTGGGGTGTGGCTGCTGCTCGTGTTACAGCTTCTTGGAGTCACAGGTAAGAGATGGGTGAATCAGGTAGACATCAAAGGTAGAAAGCAACCCTGAAAAGGGTTTAGCAAGGCTTCACACCAGAAATAATAGTCTTACCTGAACACCCCTTACTCCCCCATGATGGTAAAATGGTTAGAGAGCTAGACTCAAAGCCAGGAACATCCAGGTTCAAGGTAAGAGCCTTTGGCACATTCTGGCTGTGTGACTCTGGGCAAATCACTTAATCACTCAGTGCTTTGTCCAACTCTCTGAGACTATAAGTTGCAGAGAAGGTGCCAACCTGCATCTGTAGGGGGAGTTTTCTTGCTGGGAGTTCGTTAGGCCAAAAAAATCACAATCCAAGCTCTATCACTATCCTCCATACAAGATATATAAAGAGTATATACTAGGTGACTTTAGAGAGGAAGAAGGCACTAGCAACCTGGGGAATCAGGTTGACTGAACAAATTGTCGTATGTAAAAGTAGGAATGAATGAAATGAGCAAAAAAGCATTTATATACACTTTCTATGTGTCAAGCACCATACTAAGTGCTAGGGATCCATGTGATAAAGTAAGATAGTACCTGCTTTCAGTTTTAACAGGTGAAAACAAAACATATAAGTTTTAGCTGCAAGTCAGATGGAAAGGTTCTTAGGGTACAGCAACAAAGCTGCATCATTTTTAATGTCATTTCTGGTGATAAAATCATATTGGCTTCTGATGTTGAACCATCTGGCAAAGACAAGCACTTTTTTTCCCAGTCCTCAGTACCTGTGACTGCTCAGGAGTCCAAGTGCTAGAGCACTTGGAGATGCTGGGTTACATCTCCACAGAGGTTGCTTCTGGAGATGATGGCTGCAGGGACTGGGCTGGAAGCAGGACCAAAGGTTTAGGGAATGCTACAATGCCTTGTCTGAGGCATGTGTTGCTGGTGGTGGTGAGGCAGGTAGGACCCTTCTCCAAAGTAAATGCTCATCTCCATGATGGTTCCAGGGCCTTGGTTTCAGGGTCCTGGGCTGTCTTGATCAGAGTCAGTGGGGAGGTAGTGGTTGAGGTCCTCCCCTGCCACATATTGCTTCCTGTCTCAGGGGGCCTTGCCCCTTCAACTAAACAGGCTTGCAGGTCATGTCTTCATTCACTTCTAGGTTCCTCTTCTGACTTTCTCCACCATGCCACAGTAGCCTCCTCACCTGGAAGTTCACTCCACCCCTGCTGCCCTTTCCTCTGATGAGTCAGGTTTTCACAGAACTTCCAAATTAAGTAGAGTGCTCAGCCCATCACATCTATTCTTCTCTAGACTCCACTTCGGACTCTCCAAAATTTCTCCACCATGCTTGACTAGACAACCCCCCCATCCGACCCCAGGCATAAGTAACTTCCTCCTTCCTTCTCCCAGTCTTTCAGCTTCCTTTTGTTGTTGTCTTCCCCATTAGAAAGTAAGCTCCTTGAGGTTGGAGGGTAGTCATTGCTTTCATATTTAGCACAGTGTTTGCTCTGTAGTAAGTACTTAATAAATATGGTTTTCTTTTATCCACTTATTCATGATGAGATCATTGAAAGAAAAAATGTCAAATGAGGAAAAATGAGGGTCCATTACAAAGCCTTGGGTATACGCATGCAAGGGGAGAAAATATTAATGTTGATCTAGCAAAGGAAGCCAAGAAGGAATGATCAGACAGGAGGGAGAGGCAATGTCAAAAAAAATCTAGAAAGGAGAGACTATTTAAGAGGAGAGGGTGATCAGCATTGTTGGAGAGGAGCAAAACAGGATGAGAGTAGAAGAAACGTCATGGGATTTCACAATTAAGAGATCATTAGTAACTTGGGGTTTAGCTGCCAACCGCAGTGTTTTTCCCAATACACTGGGCCGCCTCTCTACAACTCTTGAGTAGGGTCAAGACATCATGGAAAAGCAGCATTTAAACTGAAATTATTTTAAAAAGATACTTGATTCATACAGGAAGAACATTTTGGAAAATAAATTAAATTTCACTACTGGTAGAGTTGTGAATCCGTTGAATTGTTCTTAGAAAACAATTTGGAGTCATCAACATCATCATATGATGGGTAACATTTATATGATGCTTACTATGTACCAGGCACTTTGCAATTATTATCTCATTTGATCATCATAACAGCTCAGAAGGTAGGTACTGTTATTATCCCCATTGAGGAAATTGAGGCAAACGGGTTCAAGTGACTTGCCCAGAGTCACATAGCTGTAAGCATCTGACACTGGAATTGAACTCAGATCTTCCTGACTTCAAGTCTGGTGCTCTATCCACTGCCCCACCTATCTGCCTCAATCATGCAAGGAAAGTTACTGAATTTTTCATATGCTTTGACCCAGAGATACCATTACAGAAACTCTGACCCCAGGAAGTTATCAATGGCAAGAAAATATCCTTATTTACAAAAATGGACATAACAGTATTATTTATTATAATATAAAAGTGAAAATAAAGTATATACCCAACAACTGAGGAATGACTAAACAAATTATGGTATGTAGATATAATGGCATATTATTTAAATGTAAGGAAAAAATTCAGAGAGACATGAGAAGGCTTACGTGAGTGAAGAAGACACAACCAAAAGAGTAATATACTCAATGAGTACAACAACAAAGCAGCAGCAAAACCTTTGTCAGATACAACAGCCAATGTTAGTACCATGAACCAAAATTAGAGGATGTAACTCCCCTTTCTGTTACCAATAATAAACTTTTTGGTGAATGGCATCTGCAAGCAGGGTTGTATAAGTGTTTCTTATATTTGGGGTCCAAATCAGCTGTATCTGTTTAAAATTTAAACAAATAAGTTGCAAAATTTGAGTCAGACTTCCCAGATGCAGTAAAATAATGGTGAGGTCCCTTCCACATTACAACTGTGGAGACCATGGCATTCTGCATTCTATACTATGACCACAAGATGGTAGCATTGTTCAGTCATAGGATTAGGAAGTGTGGTTTATAAAATTTATTGCCAGAATGGACCTTAGAAATCATCTAATCCAGGGGTTCTTAATCTGGGTACATAAACTCGTTTCACATACAACATATACATATGTATGCAGATATATACATAAACATACCATACACACATATATGTATCTATATACATATAGATATATATATATATATACACTATATATGTAATCCTATATAATCCTACTGTAATCCTATTTTACACATTTAAAAAACGTTTTGCTAAGAAGAGGTCCATAGGTTTCAGCAAACTATCAAAGGGGTCAATTACACAAAAAATGATTGAGGCCCTGATTCTAATCCAACTTCCTCATTTTATAGAAGAGGAAATTGAGGCCCATAAGGTTAAATGACTTTTCCAGGACCAAACAGATGGTCCATATCGGAGTTGGGTTCAAACCTATATCTGACAGTTAGTTCAATACTGTTCCTATTATGCTGCACTGCCTTCCCCAAAGTGGACATTAGATTGGGCATCTTGAACCAAAGGTAAAGAAGATATTAGATACTCCCAAACTCCTGAGGAATCAGGGCCAGAAGCCCAGGTCTCGGGCTCAGTACTTTCAATCAAAATATCCTCTCTTATATCACCCAAATATAACCGTGTTGCAATCTGGATATACTTTAGAGCAGCCCTGCCCACCTGTGATCCGCCAAAGGATTTCAGGCAGCCCATGAAAAATGTAGAGGATAAAAATGTACATTTTCCCCGGGCCACCTGAAATCCTTTGGAAGGCCGCAGGTTGTTCAGGTCTGCTTTAGAGTAAGGCTTTATGCTCACCAAACTAGTTATTGCCGTAGCCCATGAACTAAATGGCATATTCCTTGAAGAGCTGACTACTTCAAGTTAGCAGGTATAAACAGACAGGATCAATCTTAGGTTAAAACTTGGGAGAACAGCTCCATTCCTAGTAAAGTCCTCCAATCTACTTAAGCCAACCTCTCCTAAGGCCCCTTCATATCTGTACAAAGTGCTGCTCCTTTCATATGTAAACAATTTGGTTCCCGAAAGGGATAGAAAAAGAACATTTGGGTAAGGAAAACTGAAAGAAAATCATCTTAGGAAATACAGCCTTTCAGATAAAATGTTGAGAAAAGACACAAACTATTCTAAGGACCACATAGAAAACTGCTCTTAGATAAATGTACCTATTTGAAAACAGAGCCATGACTGAGGTAATGGTGACTGCAGGGCATTGTGGTCCATAGGTTATTTGCATATGACTATTTTTACAGTTATGAAGATTATAACAGAGAAACTGTAAATCATATAACTGTTTAGAGACTATAGGAAGAGTATAGGGTCTGCTGGGGACATACTAACAAAAAGGTGGAATTATTGAATTTTACAACTTGAGTTAGAGAGTAGTCACTGCTTATAAGGAAGAACTAATTTGAACCATTGAAAGTCAGAGAAGTTTGAAGAAGAGAGGAAAGGAAAAGAAAAGGAAGCTGAGATCAAAAGAAAATTGGGACAAAAGGCTACAAGAAAAGCTGCCTTCAGAAAACAGAATGCAAAAGGTGATAAGAGCTGAGCTGAGCTGACTGAAAGACTTAACTCTTCCTGCTGGAGATGTGCTGTTTGGAAGATGGGCATTGGAAGACAGCTGAATTCTGCTGCTGTGAAGAGAACAATCTGATCTGGGTCATTGCTTTCTAAAGCCTTCTACAGCCTGAGAGAGGGGAAACCTGAAGGCAAGAAGTGGTAGGGGGATAAAGGTAGTGCAGAGGGAAAGGGGTTCTGTTGCCTTTTACTTCCTCCTCCTCCATCTTCAGTTTGAAAGGGAGAAACTTAGAGAGGAAGAGAGGTTTTAGATCTCCTTTGCTGTGAAAAGAGGTGCAGCTTTTCTGATTGGACAAAACAGAATCTACCCTTATTTGAATAGCTGGCTGAGGAAAAGCTATAAGGCCCTATCACTATCTCCAGCACAGTTTCCATGGGAGAAACTCTGTAGCACCCCAGAACAGATTTGAGGAGCATGGTCATTCTCCAGCCTAAGGGGGTTATTTGTCACTCAAAGAGAGAAATAATTTCTCAGTACCCTTTCAAGGGTAGCTGTGTATTAAAAGAGTTTGTTACAGCTTCATCACCTGAAGAATAGCAAAGAAATGACTTTGTCCAGAAGATAAGCTGTAAGGACCGGAAGGGGAACAGATAATAGAGAAGCCATTTTCCCTATAAGTTGTAGTAGGAAGATGTCTACCCCAAGCATGTGAAGATTTCCCCCAGTGGAATGGGTGGATGAGAACAATTTGTTTCAATGGCCATGAAAGTGGCTGAAGCAGGTGCTATGGAGTGCTTAGAGCTTGGTCAAGCATCAAAGACCCCAAGGTCATCACTGAATCCTGGGCCATTGCCAGACATCCTGTTTTTTTCTTACCATTGAACTTCAATTACTCTGGAAGGGTAAGGCTGACAACTTTATGCAGCTCTCCCTCACTTAAATCCAATTCATGTGCTAGTCAAGACATCACCCATAATGTCATTGGCCTTCTTTGAAATGAAGAACAAATAACCGATTATTCCCTCAAGAGACCCAGAACATCGAGGCTCGATATCCAGAGTCATAGGTTGCCCTGAGCACGTGGATTTCTATAAATATGTGCCCACTGTGCATTTGTGGGAGAATGTGACCAAAGCAATGATGTAGGTAGGATAGAATATATAGGTCGAATGTTCTTACCTTCTATTGAGTAAATGTTAAGATTATTCTTGCTGTTTCTTATCATTTAGTAAATGTTTTATGTTTAAGAATTAATAGTATCAAGTACTTCTGGATCACACGATCAACAAGGTAGAGGACTAGACATTTTCTCTAATCCTCATGCCCTTCCCAACCTCTCCAAAATAAGAATGATGCAGAAGTGATAAAGAAAGTTCAGATCTCTTCATGATGTAGGACACAAAGAACCCAAAAGAAATAAAAGCCCGATGAACTAAGAACAGAGAAGGCTAACAATCCCTAATGAGCACTAATGTGCTCATATAGCCCTGCTTCACCCTTTTACCATCATGCTCCATCAACATAACTGCACAAGCCAATCTAATGGCTTACAGAAAAATTTAACTCTACATGTCCCTACACCAGTACCAGGAAAATCCAAACCACAAAAGCTTGTTCAGGCTGGGACAACAATGCTCTAGAGCTTAATCTGCAACAGATCTCAACCAGAGAACAGGGAACAAAAGGAACTTGGACAAAATATATGGGTGTAGCTGTGTGGCAATCCACTAAGCCTAAGAAAAAGAGCGACCAGTATCCAGCTGGGCTAAATTCTGTCCTCTCAGAGGAGTTCCTTGGGGTAGAGACCAAGCCTGGTGAACAATGAACTGCCCAGCATGAGAAGAGCCTGAGATGGCATGGAGTTCCAGCCCTAGAGGAAACTGTCTTCAAAGCAGGAGTCAGAAAGTATACAGTAAGTGAAATAAGAAAAAAAAAGACAAATTCCCAAAGATCCCAGGAAAAAGAAAATTCATTTCAAGACCTTGAGCACAAGCAGATAAAACTACTGGAAAGATAGTAATAACAGAATGGTATATGGCCTTCATATCATTAATTTAGTGTAAAAAAAAATGTGGGAAAGAATTAAATATATAAAAACAAGAGGGGCAGCTTGGTGGTACGGTGGATAGAGTGCCGGGTCTAGAGTCAGGAAGACTTCTCTTCCTGAGTTCAAATCTGGCCTCAGACACTTATTAGCTGTGTGACCCTGGGCAAGTCACTTCACTCTGTTTGCCTCAGTTTCCTCATCTGTAAAATGAGCTATTGAAAGAAATGACAAACCACCCCAGTATCTTTGCCAAGAAGACCCCAAATGGGGTCACAAAGAATCTGACACAACTGAAACTACTGAAATAAAAAGGACATAATAAGCAAAACTCCAATAGGGAAAGGGGTAACAAACAGGAAGGAGGAGAGTTAAAGGTGAGAGGTAGAGACTTAGTAGTGGCAATGTAACCCTGGACCTGGTAGCAATAGAGTTTCCTTTAAAAAATTAAGCTAAAATAACTGGAGACATAGTACTGTGTTTACAGATGAAGAGAGGGGAAAGTCCTAAACTGGAAAAAAACGATTTTAGCAATAAATGGAGGCAAATATAAATCTAATTCTCATAACTTTAAATGTGAATTGATTAAGCAATTCAATAAAACGATGGAGTAACAGATTGGATCAGAAAATGAAACCCCACAATCTGTTGCTTACAAGAAACACATTTAAAAAAAAAAACACAAAGGCACATAAACACGTCCACAGACTGGAACAAAATTTATTATGCATCAGGTGAATCCAAAAAAGCAGCAGTTGCAATCACGCTATCAGGCAGAGCCAAAACGTTAAAATGGATAAACAAGGAAACCACATTATGCTGAAAGGAACCACAGATAGCAAACCAATATCAATATTAAACTCCAATGGTCCAAATGCCTTAGCATAAAGGAAACATTAACTCAACTATGACAAGACATAGTCAGTAACACAATAATTGCAGGAGATTTCAAAGTCCCTCCCTCAGTTTTGTGTATGCCTAAGAGAAAGATAAACAAAAGGGAAAATACAGAAGTGAACAAATTGCTATAGAAACTAAGCCTTCTTGCTATAGAAACTGGTATCTTTGGTGAATGGGATCAGAAAAAGGGCTAGGGATTCCACCAGTGGTTGAACCAGTTTAAATTTGTCCATTTCTTGGTGCCAGTGCTCATATTACTGAGAGAGAACTTATTTCAAGTACCAGCAAGTGAATGGAACGTAAAGGTTCTAAACACGGTAACAAACATTTACTCAACTGAAATGAGCTTGGATTCGGTATGTCTTAAAGAACACACAATTCCTGCTCTCGTGGGGATATGACATATCCATAGATCACAAAATCTTAGAAAGCTAGAAGGGATCTTTGAAGTTCTGCATTTGAACCCAAGACTTTTGACTCCAAATTCAGTTCACTTTCCACCAACTCCATACAAAATAATAGCTATTGAATGACTTGAGTGACAAATTTGTCCCGTCTTATAGAAGATAATTATTGTTCTGCTTCCTGGAGATAGCTTTCATCAGCCGTACATTAGTAAGCTGACTGACTCAGAAAACTCTGTGGAAACTGAACAGGTCTAAGAGAGATAGGAAGCAGCTATGAGTGAAGAATGGGGCTATGGAGAACCTAAGAACTATGGGAGAAGTTAAATCAGGGTGGCAAGATCTGAAAGACTCTTCATAGACACAATAAATATTTGCTAAAATGAATTCACATCCCAAAGGCTCCACATGGTAGATTCATACTAAGTGCTTGTTGAAATGAATTGAATTGGACTTAAATTAAATTTAGAGTTCAAAGCCTGGTCCAGTGCCTTGTACACTGCTGTGGTATTTAATAAATGTTCAACAAATTGAATTGAGTTTAAAAGGTACAGCTTTTTGAGAGGAAGTAAAATTAAGATAGCGTCTCAGGCTTTTTGGACAGCCACATCAGAGCCTAAGGGACTGCTTGTTTGGCCCTGAAATTAAGAGTTTGAAAGGAATATATTATCCACTTGAGTGTATCCATTTCTTGCTTCCAGGGACCACAGCACTAGAAAAAAAAAAGACTGATTTCTATATCAGCAAGCTGAACACTTAAAGAATGACACAATCAACTTCTAAAAAGCATTAACTCTTTGGAAGTCGCTATCCCTAAGTATCTCCCCTATTAAGGTATGGGAAAGAGTGTTTTCCACTTTGGTGTAATGGAAATAGCATTATACTTAGAGCAAAAAAAAAATCTGGATTCAATCTCTAGCTCTGCTACTTACTTGTTAGGCAAGTGACTGGGTCTGATTTTTTGCTCATATGCCAAATAGGGATGATCATACTTACCCCACTGAACCCATGAATTGTAAACTTGAAAGCTTTGGAAAAAATGTGAACATCCTCCAGAAAGTCTTCTCAGGGCCTTCCCTGCACCTGTCTCCAAACAGAATGGCAACTCGTTTGCGCAGCCTTTGGCCTTATAGAACATGCCCATTGGTCAGGAACACAACTCACCCTCACATCTCTAACTAGATCTCTGTCACTGACACTGCACCGGATCCAGGTGAAATTCGGTCTGGTTCCGCTTTTCTCCAACACCCAAGTCATATCTTTCTCACTCATGATGGTACTTCACATGGAATATTGAGACAGTTCCCATTCACCTGACCACCACCAAATTGTACCTTTAGGATATCAAGTTCTTTTAGGCAAAACTGGAGAGAGGTTTCCAAATTACTGAGGGCTACTTCCTTCAGCTTCTTGGGTAATGGAATAGGAGCTTGGAAATGGAATTGGGAAAAGGATTCAAGCACTATCCTAGCTCCATTCTAGAATGAGAGAGAATTTTTCAATCCTAGATACATTCTCCCCATACAATGAAAATAATTTCCAGTCCCTAAAAATTATTCTAGATACATGTGTAAGATTCATGTGGATTATATCCAAAGTAGGATACATAACATACAGTGATCGTACAGCATACATTTATACACTATAGTCCTCATATTTTTGTGACATTACTTCTCAATATCCCTGAGGCTTCCTACATCATCCTAGTCACTAACCATAAGCTTCTTCTTTTCTTCTTCTTCTCATCTCACAACTTGACATCATTCCTGACTATCTCCTCCTTTACTATAGTCTCTGATGAAAAGATGGTCCTAATCCTCACCAAGGCCAATCCCTCTACATATGCCCTTGATCCCATTCTCTACAATATTGTGCAGATGGACCTTGTTTTCATTTTTTCTTTCTTATATCTTCGATCTCTCCCTATCTGCTATTTCCTTTCCAGCTATCTAAAAACTTGACTGAATTTCCTCTGTCCTAAAGAAAACACACACATACACACATACACACACACACACATTAAATTTTACTAACCCTGCTAGCTATCACCCTATATCTTTTCTTAATAAAACTCCATCTTCTCTTTTTTTCCCCTAGGTAATGGGGTTAAGTGACTTGCCCACGGTCACACAGCTAGTACATGCTATGTGTCTGAGGCCATATTTGAACTCAGGTCCTCCTGAATCCAGGACTGGTGCTCTATCCACTGTGCCACCCAGCTGCCCCAAAACTCCACCTTCTCTTCTCTCCTCTCCTAAACCCTCTGCAATCTGGCTTCCAACCTCATCATTCAATTGAAACTGCTCTTTACAAAGTTACCAAAGATGTCTTAATTGTCAAGTTAATGGCTTTTTCTCAGTCTTCATCCTTCTTGACCCCTCTACAGCACTTGACACGTTGGTTACCTTCTCCTAAATATTCTCTCCTCTTTTTTGTTTTTCTGAAATTATTCTTTCTTGGTTTTACCTTCGATTTATCTGATGATTTCTTCTCAGTTTCCTCTGCAGGGTCAACATTTTCTAACTATGACTATATCCCCAAGCCTCTGTCCTGGGCCACCTTCTCTTTTTTTTGTCTCTGAATTCTCTCACCTGGTGTCCACGTCAGCTCCCATGGGTCCAATTATCATCTCTATGCAGTTGATTCATATACACGTATATATGAACACACATACATATATACACATACATGCATATGTACATGCATATGGGGCAGCTAGGTGGTGCAGTGAATAGAGGGATGGGTCTAAAGTCAGAAAGACTCCTCTTCTTGAGTTCAAATCTGGCCCCAAACACTTCCTAGCTGTGTGTCCCTGGGCAAGTCACTTAACCCTGTTTGCCTCAGTTTCCTCATCTGTAAAATGAGCTGGAGAAGGAAATGGAAAGCCACTTCAGGATCTTTGCCAAGAAAATCCCAAACAGGGTCACAAAGAGCCAGACACAACTGAAACAATGAAATGACAACAAGTACCTACATATGTACATATAAACATATTGCCCATTAAGCAATTTGAGTTACCCAATTTTTCTCTGCACAATAATAGTTTTCCATCACATTCATATGCCAGAACTTGTTCAGCTATTCCTCAATTGACGGTCATCCTCTTAGGTTCTAGTTTTCTGCCACTGGAAAAAGAGCCTCTATAAATATTATATTTCTATGGTTTGTTTTGACATTATAAACACTTACTAATTATTCCTGCTTTGTGAGAGTTCTCTTGTATTGAAATAAAATGGTTAAGTAAAACTAACAATACAGAAACCTCATCTGGAAGTACTTGCAACATTTCACAACTGTAGCACACCTATCTCCCTATTTTTAAAAATTAACAGAAATCTATTTTCTCTCTGCTACCTCCCACTTTACTAAAAAGAAAAAAGAACAAAAGATAATTTCTTGTTACAATAAGTGAAACAAATTCCCTTAATGGTTCTTTTGCAAAAACACATGTCTCATTACTTACCCTAAATCCATAACCTCTCTATAATGGATGATATGTTTTGTTATCAATTGTCTAGAATCATGAACGGTCTTTGTATTGATCATAGAACTTACAGCTTTCAAAGTTGTTTGTTTTCACAGTATTGAATAAATTGATGTCCTGGCTCTGCTCATTTCAATTTCATTTCCTATCAGTTTATAGAAGTCTTCAATACTGTTCATTTTTATAACATTTGTGTTATAGTATAAGTTTTTCTGGTTCTGCTTACTTCACTCTGAATCAGTTCATACAAGTCTTTCCATGCCTTTTTGAAACCATCTATTTCCTCATTTCTTACAGTACAATAGTATGCCATCCCATTCATATATCACAACTTGTTCAGCCATTCCTCAATTGTTGGACATCCTCTTAATTTAAAGTTTCTTTGCCTACACAAAAGAAGAGGTGCTTTAAATATTTTTGTATATAAAGAATCTTTTCCTCTTTCTTTGATCTTCTTTTGGCATAAGCCTAGTTGTTAGATAGGTGGGCCAAAGGGCATGCCCTGTTTAGTAACTTTTTGTTTGTAATTTCAAATTGTTTTCTAGAGCAGTTGTACTCGTTCACACATCCACCAGCAGAGCATCATTGTGCCTGTTTTCCCACAGCCCCTCCCCCCAACATTTGTTATTCTCCTTTTCTGTTATCTTTTCCACTTTGATGGGTATGACATAGAACCTCAGGATTGATTTAGTTTGCATTTCTCTAATTAGTAGTGATTTGGAGCATTTTTCATATGCCTATAAGTAGCTTAAGTCTCATAGGCATCTCAAACACATCATATCTTTAAAAAAAAAAGAATTCATTACTTTCTCCTTAAGACCACCCCTCTGCCAAACTTCCCTGTTTCTATTGAGGGTGGCACCATCCTTCTAGTCACCTCAGTTGGCAAATTTGGCATCATGCTCTATCCCTCATTCTCCCTCACCCTGTATATTCAATCAGTTGCCAGATCTTACTGCTTCTATATCCACCAAATCTTTACCACAGTGCCAAATCTTCCCTTCTCACTACTTTCTTCTATTCACACATTCTAGCTCTGGCCTTTATCACCTTTTCCCTGGACTATTAAGATAACTTCCTAATTCGTTTCCCTGTATGTGATCTCTCCCTACTCCAAGCCCATTCTCCACACAGCTGCTAAAGTGATTTTCCTGAAGAACAGGTCTGACTTTGTCAGTCCTCTATCCAAACAAACAATACAAAACAAAACCAGCCTCAGCAGTTTTGTATTACTTCTAGAATCACATACAAATTCTCCTGTTTGGCTTCTAAAGCTCTTCACAGCCTGGCCCCATCCTACCTTTCTGGTATTCTTACACATTGTCCCTCCAAAACTCTATGGTCCAGGCATACTGACCTTCTTACTGATCTCATACATGACACTCCATGTCCACATCTTTGCACTGGCTCTCTCCCATGCCTCCTTACTTCTGCCTCTTGGAAAACCTGATTTCCTTCAAGATTCATCTCAAATACCACCTTCCATGCAAGGCCTTTCCTGGTCTCACCAGTTGCTAGTCTTCTCCCCACTCCACTCGCCCCAAAGTCCCCTCCCTACCATCTTGGCAATAAGTTAAAGTCCCTGAATGAGACATCACTGTCTGGGACCTAGAGAAAAATAGGTATGGGAGCCACAGAGAGCCACAGGAAGACTGTGTTGTATAAGATAGCTAAAAGGAGAACCACACGAGAGGAAAAAGGAAGCAACATGTAACATATGCTGGGAACTAAGCAAAACTATAGGTGGAGTGACACAGGGGAGAGACACCCCGGAGGATGGCTCAAGAGGACTATTGGTTGTTGTTTCATCATTTCAGTTGTATACTACTCTTCTGAACCCATTTTGGGTTTTCTTGGCAAAGATACTGAAGCAGTTTGTCATTTCCTTCTCCAGCTCATTTTACAGATGAGGAAAATGAGGCAAACGGGGTTAAGTGACTTGCCCCGGGTCACACAGATAGTAAGTGTCTGAGGTCAGATTTGAACTCAGGAAGATGAGTCTCCCTGCCTCCAGATCCTGCACTCTGTAACACTATGGCACCACCTCACTGCCCCATGAAGAGGACTAGCATCAGCTAATGGGAAACTTCAGGCAAAGCAGAAGTGCTTAGATAGCTAGAGGAACAGATGGGACACAGACAAGGAGTAATCACTGGCATATAACCAGGGCTGTGTAGTAAGAGACATGTACTGAGGGACTACACTGGAGACAGAGCTCCTGGGACCCCTACCCCAGGAAGTCCTGCAAATTCCTGAGATTATAATGGCCTCTGAGGAAGGCTTGCTCTTGGGTAGATATATTGGTCATTGCTTCTGCCCTTTGCCTGTTCCTATGAATGTCCTCACAGCCACTTAGCCCATCTTGGCCGCTTTGCATCTATCCCTTAACGTAGTGCCAAATCTGCTCTGATTGATTTTTTCCTTTGAACTACGGTTCTGCCATTCTGCTAACAGCTAGCCTTATATAGGAATACCCAGTGATCAGAGACGTCTTATCTTTTTTACCTCCAATTGATCTGTGTCACTGACCCTGGATGATCTGGAATAATTTCACATTTTTATATCCTCCCCTCTCCCCACTGCCCAAGCAGCATCTTTCTATCTTTCCCATCAGCGTTAATATTACCAGAGGTCCAAAAGGTCAATAGAACCCCTTGGTCACCTTTCATTGTCCCTCCTCCCTTGAGGCCTCGTAGGGTTATTCAAATTGCCTGAGGTTATGTCCTTTAATCTTGTGAGTGTGTAGAGGGGAAAGAGCCAAATATTCCCAATCAATCAATCAACAAGCACTCCCTTGCCTCCATACATGAAAAAGAATTTGTTGCAACCCTGATGACATAAGCACGTTTCATCTCCCTCACTCCCGTGCTCTCTGCCCTATCCTCTTATCCCCCCTCCAATCCTAGTGACACTCTCTCACCCGGTTCTTCAACTCTTGGTGTAGCAGAAAGAACGCTGGAGGCCCTGTTCCAATACTACCTGTATGACCTTGATCAGGTCCATTCCCCTCCCTGGGCTTCAGTTTCCTCCTTTATAAAAAATAAGAAAGTTAGATTAAATGATCTCTAAGATCCCTTCCAGTTCTAATATTAGGTAAAGTGGCCAGTGTACCTATATTCTCTACCCCCATAAAAACCTGGCTTTCCAACAATGATGTGAAACCGATTTATACATAAGGTATGGCAGAAAATGTTTCCCTTCTCAGCAGATCTGTATTTAAACTGACTGGAACAGCTGCAATCTAATAAAAGTCTGCTAAATTACTAGAGGTAAAGAAGCATTTCCTTAGGCAGTTTAGGCTAACTCCCCTGGGAGCAGAAAGGAAGTCTACCCATGAGAACAGGATGATCACAAGGATGATAATCAGAGAAAAATCAGATCATATGATAATAATAATAATAATAACAATAATAGCCCACATGTTTACAACCATTTCATGTTAATTAACTCTCAAAGTTACAGATAAGTAGCTGACACGCATCAGTGGTGGAAATTTCCTTGTCCAAAGTACTACGCACTGATAAAAAACTAGACCAGGAGTTTTTAACTTGGGGTCCATAAAAACCTGGTTTAAAAAAATGTCTTTTTGATAACTACGTTTCAATATAATGTGATTCCTTTGAATGTATTTTATCTTATACATTTAAAAACCTTATTCAGAGTAGTAGGCTTCACTAGACTGCCAAAAGGGTCCAGGACACAAAAAAGGTTAAGGACCCCTGACCCAGACCAAACAAGAGTTTCATCCCCACTTCATGAGACAGATAATGCAAGCATTATCCCCACTTTCTGATCTACATTTGTAGGGAAAGTTTCTTCATAAGGGAGTTGCTTGTATCAATTAAATAACAAGTCTAATCCCTACCCCTTTGTATATGAGGAAACAGGAGCTCAGAAAAATTCAATGACTTGTCTTGTATCACACAACTGGTCAGTGGTAGACCAAAGCCTAGAAGCCTGACCCATAGTCATAACTAGGAATTCTGACACTGCACGTAAGCAACATGAAAGACGCTCATAAGTCAGCTTTTTAAGACAAATTCGGCAGAGAGGTCATATGATTTCTCCATGGATATGTAGCTAACATATGTCAGATGTAAAATATAAACCCCCCTCTTTCAGACTCTGAGGCCAAAGAGATGTAAAAATGCTTTTGTTTTTGTAAAGCTATGTAAAAATAACTATGCAACAATTATGGTTGTTATTTGACTTGCACACTTTTGAAAGCTAGAGGGAAGTTCTGTGGAAGATTCAGGTCTCTCAGGGATTTCTCCCCCAACCTGACCTGTGAAGATAGCAGTGATTCCCCAGGAGGAGCTTGAAGGACACAAAAGACCATTCATCTCTCCCATCTTCACTTCTTAGGTGGTGTCTGCTCAGGCAGAGTGCTGGCCTCTCTGACCTCAAGGTTAGCTTTATAAGTTTCCTGGGCTGTGCTTCCTGAGTACCAGCTGTTTAGAAACCACCTCAGATCATGTGGGTGCATTTCATACAGTCACAGGACTTAGACCAAGGGTGGGGAACCTGCAGCCTCAAGGCCACATGTGGCCCTCTAGGCCACAGGTTCCCCACCCCTGACTTAGACCATGAAGGTAACTTAGAGCATACAATATTAGAGCTGAAAGAAACTTAGAACATTTCTGGAATGGACCTTGCAACATAGAATAAAATGTTAGCTCTAGAGGGGACGTCAAAAATAATTGAATCCAATCCCCTCATTTTAAAGATAAGGAAACTGAGTTCCAAGGAGGGCAGTTGACTTGCCTAATTTCACCCAGGTACTACTTAGAAGAGCCAGGCTATGCACCAAAGTCCATAGGCACCAAATACAGCCCATTATACTATACTGATATTTGCCCTTTTTGAAATCACTTGTCCAGGAGACTAGAAAGTAGCTCACTCCAGACAAGGACCGTAGGGTCAGCAGTGCAGGAAAGAGAAGCAAGATGCTGTTATTCTTTAGCAGACTTCTCCCCAGCCCTGTACTCCTGGCTTCTCACCAGGCTCCAGTATTCCCACTGTGTCGTTGGCACTGAGATGGAAGAGGCAACATGGAGGAGTGTAGAAAGCCTGGGGCCTGGCTCTGCTACTTACTGACTCTGTACGATGTTGGACCAGCCACACCCCTTCTCTAGGTGTGATTTTCTCCATCCCTAGAATGAGCATGCAGGTACATGCGTGCATGCACATGTATGATCACTGACTCTGGAGTCCAAAGCCTCTAATGATTCCTATCTGTGTTAACCTCTCTGGGCCTCAGTTTCTTCATTTTCAAAATGCACAAAATAGGTAGACTGGATGACCTCTAATGTCCCTTCCAACTCTCAATCTGTGAGTCTATAAGGAATTTCTAAGTTCTCTTCCAGCTCCAAAATAAATAAATGAAAATCTAGTCTTGTGTGTGAATTCTGTGATTCTTAATAGGTTTGAACGAGGTGCTCCCTAGAGATCAGGTCTTCTTAATTTTTTTTTCTTTTCTTTTGGTAATAGAGTTAATTTTCAGTGAAATATCCTCTAGAGCAGGGATCCTTAATCTTTGTATAACATGAGACCCTTTGGCAGTCAGATGAAACCTAATAATGTTTTTAATTAATTGAAGGAAATGCTAAATTTAGTTAGAAATTCATGAAAAAAAAGATGTCTTTTTTCCCATCTAAGTTTGTGGAACTCCCAAAATCTTTTTAGAGACTACTTGCCCCAGATTAAGAACCCCTGTTTTAATGGGAGGCTGGGGGGAGTGGGTGCCGCAACACTACATACATGGTAGAGGAAGCAATGGTTTCCATCACACTTCCTGTAAGTTCAGTAGCTGCCACAAGGTTCACCCTGGAGTCCTGGATTAGAGTTCAGAGGTCTTCCAGGGAGGTTAGAGTTTCCCATGCTCTGCTCCATGAAACCCTGATGTTGAGTATGAAGTGAGGAAATGATCCCAACACTTTTATTTGGTTAAGCTTCTGTGGGATAATGTTGATACCAGTGGCAGATAAAATGTGAAATATTTTAAATATTTCTCTAAATATCCCTCCAAAATATGGAATAGTGCATTATCAAAATTACACACAGTGGTTTTTCTATATACATATCTAAAAGTAACATTAAATGGTTCATTAAGGTTTGCAAAGAATTTTTCCATATGGTCTCTCATTTGTCTCTCACAAAAATCCTTTTTAATTGGTAGTGTTATTATCCCCGTATTTTACAAATACGGGAAAGGATGCTCAGAGAGCTTGTGACTTTGCCCGGTGTCATACAGCTGGCAAGTATCTGAGGCAGGATCCAAACCTGAGTTCTGCAAGCTAGCCACTAAACCGCCCTATCTCTTCCCTATGAAAGTAAAGGACTTGCCCAAAGTTCTCCTTTTAACCCTTTGTATCAGGGATATTCCACACTCTCTCCCCTCACAATTTACCCCCAAGTCCTTCCAGGATCTTTAGGTTCTGTCAATATACCAGGTCTAAAAATGTTCTTTGGTCAAATTAGTAGAGAAAAGTATGGAGTAAGCAAGTCTTAGGCATGAATAACTGAGAGAGGTCAGACAAAGCATTTTTTTTTTGGAAAATATTTCAGAGAACATCTACTCCCAGGATTCTTATCCTTTATTTCAGTCATGGACCCTTTTGGCAGACCTGTGAACTTCTTTTCATAATAATGTTTTTAAATAATTGAAGGAAATAGTAAATTTCAGATAGAAGCTAGTGAAAATAAAGATGTAATTTTTCCCATCCAAATTCATAGGCCTCCTGAAACCTATCCGTGGGCCCCTTGGGGGTCTCTGGACCCAGGTTAAGAGCCCCAATCTAGCCTAAATCTCTCCTTTTACAGATGGAGAAAATGAGATATAAAGAAAGGGGTACAGTTGACCCAAGATCCTTCAGTGCCTTATTAGTGGGGCCTCCTGATCCCTGGCATGGTGCGTTTCATTCATCTTGTAAGACAGGCTGCTCATCAGACCCAACCATTAGAGCCAAGAGTGATCTTTCCCGTGAGCAACAGAGTTCCTGATAACAAGAGAAAGATAGATAATTATTTCTTATAATAATAAACACAGATTCTCCAACCTAGAGCTGGAAGAAACCTCAGAAGCCATCTAGCTCACCCCCTTCATTTTACAGATGAGGAAACTGAAGTCCAGAGAAATGAAGGGACCTGCCCAAGGTCACACATGTGGGCATCAGAAGTGGCATTTGAACCAAAGGCCTCAATGCGGAGTTGATGCTCTTTCCACTACATCATGCCACCTCGTTGTCACAGTTGTAACACTGCTGCCTAGACCCTGAATCTTTGCAAGGGGAGGCGGGAATTAGAGGGACCTGAGCATAAGTCTCTATCTCAAGAGGATCTAGAATCTGGAGATGCAAAATCTCATACAAAGTGCCACCTTTTACTGACCAATTAAGCTCCTAGAGACCAAAGAAACTGCAATAGTAAGGACAATGCCAGGACTTCCTCATTTTGCTGAAGATGTAGAATAGTTACTATTTGTAGGGCACTGCTTGGAAGTGATCCCAACACACATATGCAATTAAGTGATGTGTGTAGTCACATGTACTTGATTATAATACAACTTATTTACTGGTGCTCACCAAACTCTTCCTCTGATGTCCCCAATAAGTGGAAAACTCTAACTCCTAATCTTCCCCTACTCTTGGTCTCTCTGGCTTCCTTCAAAACTCAGCTCAAGTGAAGTGAGCAGAACCAGGAGAACACAAAGTGTAATGGTGATCAATTGTGAAAGACTTAGCTACTTAGACTAACACAGTGATCCAAGACTATTCCAAAGGACCCGTGATGAAAAAAACGTTATCTACTTTCAGAAAGAGAGAACTGATGAACTCTGAGTATAAATTGGAGCATACTTTTTTAGTTTCTTTTCTTTTGTTGCTTTTTTTTTTTTTTTGCTCCATGGCTAATATGGAAATGTTTTGCAAGACTTCACATGTATAATTGATATCATATTGTCTGCCTTCTCAATGCGTGGGAAAGGGGCTAGAGTGAGAATTTGGAACTCAAAAAAGTGTAAATGAATATTAAAAATAAATGAATGAATAAACATATAAATAAAGGCAAATAAATAAATATTTTTAAAAGACTAAGCTCAAAGCCCATCTTCGAAGGAAGCCTTTCCTCCTATCCCTAGCTGCTAGAGCTTCCCCTCTTAAACTGTCTTCCTTCTACGCTGTATGTATCTTGCAGGCACTCAGTTCTCTCCATGTTGTCTCTCTCATTAGAATGTGAGCTCCTAGAGGGCAGAGATTAATTTTTTTTTGTCTTTCTTTGTATCTCTGGTGCTTCCACAGTATCTAACTCATATTGAGCCCCTAATAAATGTTTGTTGATTGACTGATGCTTCATCGTTGTTTGGAGTCAGTCCTGTCAAATGCAACATTGTAGAAGGGCAAGTATGGGACAGTAGAAAGCAATGGATTGGGAGTCAGAGGATCTACATTCAGATCCCACCTCTGCCACTTAATTACTATCTGCATGACCTTGGGTAAGTCAATTCACCTCTGTGCGTCTTAGTCATCTTCTCATCTATAAATTGGACTAGATGACTTCTGCAGTCTAGGACTGATGATCTTATAAAACAGAGGTGTCAGATTTGGTGGCATGTGGCAAAAGCTGAACCAGATTAAAATATAATTGGGAAATGTCTAACAATAAATGAAATGTGATAAAACCTAGAAAAAATTAATTTGTAGTTTTCTGAGTCAATATAAGGCCCATAGGGATTAGTTTCTACTTGAGTTTGGCACTGCTGCTCTAAGTGGTGAAATACAGAGTCTAACTTAGAACTAGAATTCACCTCCATGGCAACCTTAACAAATGGCTAACCATCCTCTGCTGAAGATGTCTGCTGAAGACAAGAAACTTTTCCTACACAAGCAGCCATACTGGGACATCCCCGACTGCAAAGAGGTTTTTTTTCAGATCAGGGCTAAATATGCGTGTTCATAAAGCTGAGCCAGCAGAACCAAAGGTCCAGTTTTGAGTCAATTCAGTGCCAGGAGCAGGACTGTCTTCCAAGGCCTAGACTAGGTAAATCACCCAATGGGCTGCAGGATATGAGACTTTAAGCAAAGCAATGTTGCTAAGGTATGAATGAAGGCGTACAATTTGGTAGATAATCTGGGGGTGTTGCTTTAACTAAATTTGCTGTGATCTACAATCAGTGGGGAAAAGACCTGCACTGAATAATTCAGGGAACCTTGAAGTGAGAAAGTTTGCACATACTATAGGCCCTGGGAATCCCAAGGTGGCCAGAAAGCAGTTATCGCCTCACAGGCTTGTATGTGTTATAGTACATTAGCCTTCAATTTAACCTTTTGCTAAAAAGGACTTAGAACCCTTTCAGCTTAAGAGAGGCTAAGCTTGATCTCTCTTTCACAGCAGGAACAACAATAACAACAAAATCAGCAGCAGGGTGGGTCAGAGAGAATCCAGGGAAGTGTTTTCTTGATTTTATTCTTTTTTAAAAGTTTTTTGTTTTTATTTTTACTTTTTTCCAATTTTTTAACATTTTTATTAAAAGTTTTGAATTCCAAATTCTATCCCTTTCTCCCTCCTTCCCACCTTTCTCCCTGAGATGGATTGATTTTATTCTTAAAATGGAAGGATATTGCAACGGAAGAAAAGCTCTAGTAAATATGAAAACTAAGGATATATGTGCTTTAGATGTGATAAAAGGTAAGGCAGCCACAGAGCATTCTATGCATGCCTATGGATAGAAAGATGCCTCAACTAATGCAGAATGTTAGCCAGATGACCTAGGTAATATGCAACATTTAAAATAAACCCAACCCTCCCCCCACTACACACACACACACACACACACACACACACAAGAATACCATCCACCTTAAAAAAAAAAAACACATCTTCCATTTCCAAATGAGTCTTTCATAACTAAGCCGAGAAAATACCTTGCCTTTCAAAGAGGAATATTTCTGTCTTGTCATTTGGTTTACATTGAACGCTTGACTGGAATTTACACATCATAGGTATTCAATATACATTTCTTGAATGAATATTGACCTTCTCTGTTGACTAATATACTAATATACTGTTGGACATACGGAGTACTGGACTTAAAGTCAGAAAGACCAGAGTTCAAATCCAGACTCATACTTAATAGCTGTCACCCTGGAAAAATCATTTAACTTGTCGGTCTCAGGTTCCTCATTTGCAAAATGAGGTAATAAGAGTACCTACTACACAGAGTTATTGTTAAATGAGATCAAATGAGATAATATATGTAGAGCACTTTGCAACCCTTAGTGTGTTATGTAGTTAGTTACATGTTCATTCCCATATAAACATTTGAAGACCTCCTAGGCACCCTTTCAAACTTGGGCTCCAAATTTTCTTTGACAGGCACTCTGTGTAATCCAGCTTATCAATATGCCTTCTAGAGTCTCCCAGAACTTGTGTGAGTGTGTCTACACACTCACACAAGATTCTCTCACTCAAGATCTTGGGGGAAGGGAGGGAATCTAGCATCCCCCAATAATTCCAAAATCCCACGCCTTTAAAGAAGGAAACAGGACACAATTCAAGAGTTCAGCACTTTATTTTCATCATGGCACATAGTTCTCACAAAGAAGAGCAGGAAAGTCCAAGGGAAAGATGCCCTTCCCACTCTCCCTCTGGAGAATGATTCCTAAAGCAGCTTTTCCATATTCCTCCCTTGGGACAGTGCCTAAGTCAGACTTTCCCACCCTCCCTCTGGAGGATGGTGTATGAAATGGACTTTCTCATCATCCTCAGACTTCCTCACCCCTTGGAGAAGGTTGTGACAGTTTTTGTGACATGTGCTGCATGGAACAAGTGAGGTTCCCACAATGCTAAGAAAGGAAAAAGGACAACATGGAAAGGAAACTGGATCTGGAGTGAGAATGGAGTTTGAACCTTGATTCTAGTACTTACCACCTATGTAACCTTAAATAAGTTAATTCTATGGATAAATTTATTGAATCATCATTATTATTATCTTATAAAAATGGCCACTGTGGATAGCAAAGAAGGGGACCTAGAGACATATAAGGAAGGTGAGGGTCTTAGCCCTGGTTTTACTGCTACCTCACTGGGTGCCTTTGGACCAGCCTTTGGCTGGGTGCCTGAGATTAAGCAAGGATAAAATTGCTGTCCCTGTATGTAATGTAATGAGGTCAAGGGTTGAACTGCAGAATCTCAGAACTGGAAATGAGCTTCATAGGTCATCAAGCCTAAGCTGGATCTTGATAGGATCTCCTTCTATACCATCCCCAACATGCAAGCCTTCACTTGAAAACTTCTGATAATGAGAAGTTCACTATCTCCTGAGGTGGCCCATTCAACTCTGACATACTCTGACCATTCAGCTATTTTTCCTTCTATTGAGCCAAAAGCTACTTTTCTGCAACTTCCCCCTATTGCTGGGACCAAACAGAATAGAGCTAATCCCTCTTCCCATGATTCTCCTTCAAATACATTAAAACAATAAGCACAGACCCTAAGTTTTCTTTCCTATGGCCTAACTATCCCCAGATGCTTCAACCAATCCTCATATGACATGGCTTCTAGTCCCTTCATCATCTTGGTTACCCTCCACTGAACTAATAGAATGATACTAAATGTCCCTTCCCCTCTCTGAGCCTGTTTCCTCATCTGTAAAATGGGGTGATAACATCTGTACTACCAACCTTACAAGGTTCCTGTGAGGAAAGTGCCTTGGAAACCATAAAGCTGTGTCTATGCACATATAAGCATAGAATCACAACATTTAGAGCTGGAAGGGACCTTAGAGGCCATTTAGTTAAACATTTCAACTGCCTAATTTTATAGATGAGAAAATTGAGTCCCAGAGAAGTTAGGTGATTCACCAGGTGGAGATGGAATTCAAAACCAGATCTTCTGACTCCAAATGCAGTGCCCTTTCTACCATGCCTTGCTAAAATATTTGGGGCTGCTTTATTTTCAAGGACAAGTTGCTAAACCTCCTTACCTCCAATCTCTGGCTCCATTGATTTCACCTTATATTCTTCTCTACAAGGCTCCCATGTGGCCAACTCAGACACTGGTTTTTGAAACTTCTTCCTGCAGGGGATGCCGAAGGTGACATGGTCCGGCTGTCAAGCCATGACCTCAAGAACAGTATTTCCAGGAATCCCCATCTTAGCACCTAAGGGATTCCTGGGAAAACTGGACCCTGAGGACAAGGTTGGGAGAGTATGGTCTTCAGACCAGAGGGCTGACAGAAACATTGATCCATTCATTCCCTGTAGGTTGTGCTGCTGTTGTCTTCTATCTCTTGAGAGTTTGGCAATAGTTGGGTACCAACAGGAGGTTCCCTGCATTCTAGAGTGATCGTTCACCACAGAGCATCCCAGAGCAGCCACCAGTCTTAAAAAATCAGGATACTGAAAAGCTGGTAAGGGGAGAGAGACTGGTGCTGCTGTTGCTTAGGGGGAAAGAGAAAGGGGAAGATTCCTTCTCTGCTTCTTACCATTGTCAGGGTCTCTGGAAAGGAGGATACTTGAGAACAATTTCATGGGGATATTTAAAAGTGTCAAGAAGTAGGGAACGTATTTGGTATGCGTTCAAAGGAATGGATCTAAAGTAGATGTCCGTTGATTGACTGGTTAAGCAAATTGTAGCCCATGCATGTAATGGGATATGACTATGCTATACGAAATGATGAACGTAATAAGTACAGAGAAGTAAGGGAAGACGTGTGAGCTGATGCAAATGAAGTAAGCAGAACTGGAAGAACAATATGCACAACAATGAACAATTTACGACAATACAAGTGGAAAGAACAACAACACAATAAAAACTGAATGCTCTGAAATTATAATGATTTTTAATCTCTTCTTCCAAAAGAAAAGCTATGAGAAGGCCCCTTCTTCCCTTCTTTGCACAAATGGGGACCTATAGGTGTGGAATATTTCATATAACATCGGACTTAGTTGACAGATAGTAAGGTTTGCTGAACTATTTTTCCCTTCCTTTTTTATCCTTTGTTATACTGGATAGTTATCTGGGAGGCAGAGGAGAGTGGATATATTGGGATTCACAACTGACCAATTTCATGAGGAATTCTCCAGGTGGGGTTCTAGAAGTTGCAGCTTTGATCATAAGAGTCCCTCTCCCTGTCTGAAGGCACTTGACTTGTGAAGGGCCTCTCTCTTGCTCTGGCTTAAACTTTTCACCTGGCCAGAGATGCTGGGATCTGTCCCTGAACATTCTGCCTGTACCTCAATCTCAATCCATCCAGAACCAAACTCATCTTCTCCACTAAACTGGTCCTCCACCTGATTTTCCTATTTCTCTCAATGGTAGCATAACCTTCCTGGTCTCTCCCTCCACCCCTCTTGAGATCTTCAAGTCCATTTTGGCCATGGCAAGGAGGAAAAGAGAGGAATTACTAACTCGTCAGTCTCTAAGTTCTGTCAGTTCTCTTCTATAATGTTTTTCACATTTTTCTCCAGGGCTCATGGCCATCATCCAAGGTCAAAACTCTCACACAATGGCCTCCATATTGGCCTCTCTCCCTCCAGGGCCTCTTCTTTCAATCCATCCTATACACACTACTCAAGTCACCTTCCTAAAACTCAGATCACAACACCACTGTCCTGCTCAGAAACCTTCAATGGCTCCCCACTGCCTAAAAATAAAGTCAATACATATCAAACAAATAAATAAAATCTAAATTTCTTAGTTCAGGATTCAAAAGTTCCTGACATCTGCCATCCCTTACCTTTCAAATCTGTTCTCCCCTGATTTGGACTGACTCTTCACCATTTCTTGAGCAGGCCCCGACTCTACCCACTTCGGTGTATCTGCTTAGTTCCTTGGTTCAGCATGCAATGTCTTCCCCATTCATTTCTGTTTACAGAATGTCTAGCATCTTTCAAGGAGCAATTCAAATAATGCTTCCTCCGTGAAGTCCCCAAAAGCAAGCAGTCTTTGCTTCTTCTGAATGTGTTGTTCATGTCTGAGGACATTTACATAATGGGATAGGGACTGGACCTGTGATTTCATTGATAAAGGGAACTATTGGATAAGGAAGCTCCCCCTACAGGTAAGGTATAGGTAGTAATTGGTAGTAATTGTCCTTCATTCTCGAAGAGGACCATGACATCAGGAAGGTAATGCCATGACTTGCAAGTGAATTGGATTTAAATGAGGGAGGGCTGTGCAAGGTCACCAGTTTCACTTTCTCCTCCAGAACCATCTGGGTCCAGTGGCCAGATATAGATCAGACTGATTGGACATGGCTCCAGATGCAGTGGGAGACATTGGCCTTAACAGAATGCTGACTAGAAGACCGAGAGTTGTCTAAGCATGTAGCTAGTATGTCAGACACTGAATGTCAACCCAAATATTCTGGTTCTGAGGCTCTCTATCCTTATCCACTGCCTCTTTATGCAGTATCCACATACTAACCTGCACTATGGCTATTTTTCTCACCAGTTCTACTAAAATGCAAGCTCCAAGAGAACAAAGATAATGTCTCATTCATCTCTGTTCCCCCACTGGCTCTAAACCCAGGGCCTCACACCTGTGGCCTCTGGCAACATTTATTGAAAGACTGAACACATGAACAATAGAATGAATGAATAAGAAGAATCAGCTCTTGTGTCTACCTGATCCCTAATGTCCAGAAGAAGCCCAAAGAGTATTTGAATCGGTCATCTTCTCAGGTACTAAAGTGTGTTCTGAGCCGTGGAGGTGGGGCCCCATTAGGAACTGACTTCACTCAAAGCTCTGGGCATAAGGAATGGGAGAACCTTCTCACATTGCCAGTGCTAAGATAAGGTGTGCACCCAGGCCTCTGTTCTCCTCTCCCTGTCCCTCTCTCCCCAGCCCCTACTTACCCAGCTTGGCTTGTTGGCCTCAGGTAGAGACAGAGGCTCCCAAAGAGTCAACTTCTTCCTCTTGAGCTGGACAGTTCCTCCCTTCCCGAGCTACAGTGCTTCATCTCAGACTCACAACTGACCAGAGATGCAGCACTGCACCTCGGGCTGGGAGACAAAGGAGAGGGGAAGACGATCCAGACGAGCCAGATGTGTCAGTCCATTCCAACTGGCCCTTGAAGGCACCAGAAAGAGGAAACAAAGGGAGAAATTAGAGAGAGACCTACATATGACATGGGAAAAACTTTTATTAGGCAGGGCTCATGAGAACCTTCTCTGACCCCACTATACTTTTTGTCTACACCATTAAGAGCCATGCAACAGTTGACAATAGTACAATTTTGTGCCATTTGTACATGGTGCAATTCTTAGATTATAACCTCATAAAAATAGAACACTAGAATAAGTAGTAGATCAACTAGTCCAATCTTCTCTTTCGATAGAAGAAGAGACTGAAGGCCAGAGAGGACTCTTCCAAGGTTCCAGGGAGTCAGGAGTTATCACTGTAAGAAAGTTTTTCCTTGTCAAGTGACAGGGAACACATATGGCACCTGGTCTTGGGGAGTCAGGGGGATCAACTGAGGAGAGACCAGGTCTACTTTTTAGATCTTCACAGACTCTGGGGTCTAAGCTTTGAGTCTTCACTTTCCCCTTACTTGATGGGACCTTTAAGTGGTCGTTTCCATCCTGTTCAAGTTCTGAGTCCCATGGTCCTGGTCATCCACTTCTTCTCATTCCCCTCTAAAAATAAACAAAATAAATGGATGGACAGTGCAGGGTAGTTGAAAGAATGACCTGAAGTTGAGGCCTGGGTTCTTGTCCCAGTTATTCCATTTGCTAGCTATTTCACTTTGAGCAAAACACTTCTTCTCTCTGAGCCTCGGTTTCACCCTCTACAAAATGGGGATAATAAACACATTTCTATAGCACTTTAGGATTTACAAAACACTTGCCTCACAATGACCCCATTTTACAGATAAGGACACAGAAAGGCCAAATCATTTGCTGACTGGCACACAGCTAGGAAGGGTTAAAGGCAAAATTCTGACCCAAGGTTTCTCTTTCCTAGTCAAAGTTTCTTTTCCACATGTGTCCCCCTCATACCTGTAAGGAAAGTGCTTGGCATACCATGAAGTGCTCTGGAAATGGGGAATGTCATTGCCAGTCAGCAAGCATTTAGTAAGTGCCTACTGGGTGCCAGGCACTGTGCCAGGTATCGGGATCTAAAGACAAAAGCGAAGCAGGCCCTGCTCTCTGGGAGCTTATATTCTGCTGTTATTATTCTCAGAGAGAAGAAGAGTGTCATGCCCCACCCACCCTGCCAGCTTCCTGATCTGATCACAGACCCCTTCATTCATATCATATCCAAGCAGACACATCTTACCTGACAGTTCTGCCCAACAGCAGCAGCCTCTCAGCTGTGCCCCTGGGTCTCAACCTAAGTCTGCGTTTGCTGCAATCCTGATGGGAGTGGGAGGAGGAGCAACATCCCCCTCCCAGTTCCCCCCACCCTTCCCTAGCACCCTCAAATTCCTACTCACATGTACACACTTTTCATTCTATCTCCAGCCTTTAGGAAATGAGGAGCAGCCTTTCTTGGGGAGACGCTGGGTCTCTGACCTGTGCTCCGTAAGCCAAGAGGAAGTGCACAGGGAGAAAATAAACAGTGGATGTCTGGGTTTTCTCCATCTCTGTCCTGAGCAAGGCCTTCCCACCCCCAACCCCTCCTAGCCCCACTTCAGCCTAGGTTCCTTCCCTTATATGGCCATGCAGGCCCAAGCCGGCTTCGCTGAAGGCTGGGAGGGGTGCTGAGGGCCTGCTGCCTGTCACCTGGCTCCCCTCCCTCGCGTCATTCTCAGCGGCCTCAAAGTTGGAAGAATTTAATGACCATTCCCTTTATGGCTCATAAATAATTATTTCCATTTTAACAGTACTTTCAGGGTAATGTTTAGCTTTTCTTATATCAACCCCTAGGTCTTTTAAACATTGTTATCCTCACTTTCGGGAAACTGAGGTCACAAGAAAAGTGAGTTGCCCAAAGTCACAAAACTAGTTAAAGGTACAGCCAGAACTCCCACCTAGCTCTTATCTCCCAGATTTCTGCTCTTCTCATTACACCTTGAGAAGGAAAAGTAGGAAGAGGGGGAAGGGGGTCCTGTTAATCAACTCCAATTAAAGGGGACTACTGAGCTATTCTCAGGAGTATTTAAAGAAAGCTTTTCTCTGAGGATGAATTGTGTTGTACCATGGAAGGGACCTTAGAGGTCATCTTGTCTTTCTCTCTCGTATTACAGATGGAGAAACTGAGGCCCCAAAAAGTGAAGTGACTTGTCGCATGATCACAGAGGAGGTAAGTAGCAGGACTAGCATTGGAGCCCAGGTCATCTGACTCCATATCCAGTGACCTTTCCACTGTATTATTTCATAATATTGACTTACACTAATGAGGGACACCAGGGATATAGCCTGGAATAACAGAAAGAACCTTGGTCTGGAGGCTTGGGATCTACTTTGGATGTTGTGTGATGTTGGGTAAGTCTTTACCCCTCTCTGGGCATTTTATAAAATAAAAGTTTGGAATAAATGATCCTTAAGACCTCTCCCCTCTCAGCCCTCAGCTCTAACATTCTCCATTTCTAGTGGCACCCAAGACTGGGGTCCAATTTAGGGCATGGAAGGCTGGAAAAAATATCTTTTTGAGTTTGGGGGTATAGGAAAGGTCTGAAAGAGTAAGTACTTTGTGAAGGAAGAATTAAATCCTCAGATTTCGGGGAGAACTAGCAGTGTCTTTAGGATCCTTTGTGTTCCCTGGCCAGCTGGGAGAAACTAACCAGCTGTTAGGCACACTTGCCATCTTTGGGAGGCAGTGTGGTCTGATATAAAGAACATGGATTTGAAAAGGAGTTGGCAAAGATGATCCTTGAGGGTCATTTCCCTTCTCCCTCTATGATTTTATGTTCTATGATTCTCATCCTGGCTTTTGCCACTAACTTTCTGTGTGACCTTAGCCAAATTACTTTCCCTCTGTATAAAACAAAGAGGTAAAATGATAAACGACATTTACATAGTGCCTTGAGTTTTATAGCACTCTACATTTTACAAACCTTAACAGTTCTGTGAAGTAGTGGAATTCAGGATATCTGATTCTTGTCCAGGCTCTACCACTGAACTTGGGTGAGTCACTAACCCTCAACCTCATTTTCTTCATCTGTAAAACAGGAGGACTGGACTATATGACCTCTGAGATGCAGGGTAGTGGTATGAATTAGTGTTGAAATTGGAGTCCCAAGACCTGAGTTCAAATCTTAGCTCTGGCCACTTCCTACCTGTATGACTATGGATAAGTTACTAAACTTCCTGACTCCCACCTGTGGCTCTAAGAAGCTGTAAGCGTGTGCAGTGGCCACACCCCAGTAAAATCACCTTGGTAGACAGGCTAAACCAGGTTGAGGGTAACTGATGGGCCTCGAATCATCAGTGAGTTAGGGGGGTGTCTACCCCAAGCATGTGAAGATT
Organism: Vombatus ursinus; assembly: GCF_900497805.2. Lineage (NCBI taxonomy): Eukaryota > Metazoa > Chordata > Mammalia > Diprotodontia > Vombatidae > Vombatus > Vombatus ursinus. Next base: position 3,041,858 of record NW_020954641.1, on the reverse strand, counting down.
TCCTTCAGCGGAATGGGTGGATGAGAACAATTTATTCCAAAAGCCATGAAGGTGGCTGAAGCAGGAACTATGGATTAGCTAGAGCCTGGTTAAATATCAAAGATGCCAAGATCATCCACTGTATCCTAGGCCATCACCAGTCATACTTACTTTTGTCCTGCCATTGGACTTCAATGACTCCAGATGAAAGAGTGAGGCTGATGACTTTGTGCAGCTCTGCCTCATTTTAATCCAGTTCATGCGCGATTCAAGAAATCATCAGGGATGTCATTGGTCCTCTTTGAAAATGAAGGCTGTGAGTCAGGACCACCTGAGTTCAAATCCGGCCTCAGAAAACTTGACACTTACTAACTGTGTGACCCTGGGCAAGTCACTTAACCCCAATTACCTCACCAAAAAGCCAAAAAAAAAGAAAAGAAAAGAAAAGAAAAGAAAAAAAAAAGAAAAGAAAAAAATGAAGGCTGAACAAAAACAACTAAACTTCCCTGGATCCCAGATTCCTCATCTGTAAACTTAGAAGATTAGACTAAATGACCCCTAAGGCCCCTTCCACCTGTGGACCTATGATCCTATGATACATTTCAGCTCTAAAAGGTCCATGATTCTATTATCTTCATTTTACAGACAAAGAGACTGAGGCTCAGAGAAGGTAAATAACTTGCCCATGGTTATACAGCTAATAAATGTCAGAGCTAGGATCCAAAGCCAAGTCTCCTGACTCCAAATCTAGCTCCATTTCCATAAAACCACACTGCCTTTCTACTAAATTATCACCAAGGTCATCAGGACCTCAGGAACCAGCGTGAGAGGACAGATCAGAGAATAATATTAATTCCCCACTAAGAGAGTCTCAGGGCCCCTGGGCTCAGTGTGGAAGGGAACTGTTACTCACATGACCTGAATACATTTCTTCCTTCCAACCTGAAAGGGCCAGCTTGGCTGACACCATTCTTTCTTCCTTACTCCTGAACTAGACCCTCCCAATGAGCTCACTTACGTGACGGAGTCAGAATCCAATGGAAGTACCTCGTGACCTGGGACAAAGACTCCAGACGAGGCCAGACAGCTTCTCTGACCGATGTTTCTCTCTGTCAGTGAGGTATAACTGCTTCAGTCAAAGTGAACTTGGAAAAGGATGAGGGATGGAAGGGGTGGAGAGAAAAGTGGGGGATAGACTTGACAGAGGTAGAGAGAGAGGCTGTTTAAGGCAGAGGGAGGGGTGGCGAGAATGTAACAGGAAGAAAACAAACTCAGAAATGTTCCATGGACCGGTCTTAACATCCTGTGTGCTCTCCAGGCAGCTGAGAAACCTCAAGAGATAGAACATCTGTCGCCCTGTGTCCCGCTCCTGGGACTCTGCAGCCTACCTCCCCAGGGGTGGAGCCAGCAATAGACAGTGGGAGAGAAAGCAGATGGCTCTGTCTGGCCTGCTGAGCTGGGGGAGACAGCCTGTCTCTTTACTTTATAGGGAAGCCTACACAGTAATCCAATGCTTGGATTACTACCCATGATCCAGTAAATTTAAATAATTTTATTTGCTCTTTTACAAAATGTACGAGTGCATATGTATATATATGTGCCTAAGTGAATTTGTGTATATATTTGTGTATATGTGCATGTGTGCATGTGAGCCTGCACATTGTATGTATATGACCTGTAGAAGCATGCATACATGTGTGAGCTATGTGCATGCATTTTCATGCATTGAGTGTACGTGATCATTGTGAATGCATGTGTGCATTCCATTGTCTATATTATATGTGCACGTTTTGCACATTTGCACATATATGCTGATGGTTTGTGCCTTACCTCCAGGGTTATTTTGAGGAAAGTGCTTTGTAAGACTTAATAGTACTAAAAAAAAATAGTGTCTATCATAATTGCATGTGTACAGAGCATACATAAGGCAACTTAGATTTTCTAGTCCTCTTATGAAAATAAGTTCTTTTAAACAGTCTCAAAGCCAGGCCACATGAAGATTAGTGGGGTAAACTAGGAATATGTAGCCTGGAGAAGGGCTGAATTAGGAGATATGACAGCCATGTTCAATAGACTATTTCAAGGGTTATCACCTGAAAGAGGGATCAGACTCATTCTGCTTGGACCCAAATGGAAGAATGAGAAGCAAAGGGACGTCAAAAAGAGACAAAAGGGCTTCATGTCATGAAAAACTTCCCAATAATTAGAAAAAAGAATAAAGAGAATGGGCCACCTCAAGAGGCAAGGGTATTCAAGGTCTTCAGGCTAAGGCAAGATGGCCGATTCCTTTTCAAAGGAAATGGTATTGTGTGTATTGTAGGGAGAATCCTTCAGGCATGGATTGAACTAGATGGGCTCTGGGGTCCCTTCCAAATTTGTGATTCTGTGATCCCTAACTAAGACACTAGGTCTAATACCTGCTCTTGCTTCCTACCTTCTCCCCTTCCTCTCTGTCTCTTTCCTTTTGCTCTATAGATCAAATAGCGGCACTGTGGTGTAACAGAAAGAACCCTAGACTATGAGTCAGAAGATCCAAATCCTACCTAGTCCTTGCTATGTCACTTAGTTATCTATGAGATCTTGGTCAAGTCATTTCTTGAAGACTCTCTTTCCTTCTCTGTAAAATGAGAGTTAGATTAGATGACCTTTAAGATGCCTTCTAGGGGCCGTTAGGTGGCACAGTGGATAGACCACTAGTCCTGGAGTTAGGAGGACCTTAGTTCAAATCTGACTTAGTAACTGTGTGACCCTGGGCAAATCACTTAACCATGAATGCCTCACAAAAAAAGATGCCTTCTAGCTCTAATATTCCATGATTGCCTTTCTAAACCACAGTCTCTGCGTTGACAACTGCTAGGAACTTGACGTTGGTCTTATCTGCCTATCCTGATTGGTCTTCCTTCTCTTCCTTCTTCTTTTTAGACACAACCCTCAGATTCTAAAACTTCTACCTCACCCTGCAAGTGAAATACTCCCAGCATCTCTAACTGCAAGTCCCTCCAGTGTCCCTACCACTCTACCCTCATCTGGTTGGATACTCTCGTCATGTTCATGTTCAGTCATTTCAGTCATATTTGACTCTTCGCAACCCCGTTTGGGTTTTCTTGACAAAAATACTGGAGTGGTTTGCCATTTCCTTCTCCAGATCATTTGTACAGATGAGGAAACTGAGGCAAACAGGGTTAGGTGATTTGCCCAGGGTCACCCAGCTAGTTAACTGTGTGAGACTGGATTTGAACTCACGAAGATGAGCCTTCTTTATTCTGGGCCCAGCATTCTGTCTATTGTACCACCTAGCTGCCTTGGCTAGGAGGTGACTGGTGCCATAGATTGGGGTGGTATCCTGGGCCAGGCATGATAATAGTCACTCCTAACCTTCTTAAGGATCATCAGACAAGTGGGTTCTCTGTGGAAGGTCTAGGTCTTCCCAATGTGCCCCCAACAGGTGACAGTTTCTCTTGTTTCCAGTGATTCCTCCTGAAAGAAACAAAGAAATAATACTCTATCAGGTAATGGTAAAGTCAACTGTCATTTTGAAGTCCTGGGAAGAGCACTGGATTTATAGTCAAAAGATCTGGTTTTTAACCTGAACTCTGCTACTTATTAGCTAAGTGGCCTTGCAATTATTTTACCTCTGTGGGATCTAGTTTTCTTCTCTGTGAAAATGAGGGGTTGTCTAGAATGAGTTCTAAGGTACTTCCCATCTCTTAATTCAACAGTCTTTGGAATTCATAGTCTTGGCTCTGGTCTAGTTTCAGTTGCTAGAGGAAATGAGGCCTGAGCACAGATGGGACCTGGGTCATTGTCACTGACTTTGCTCAGACTTCAGTCAAAAGTGATTAAACTAAAGATAAAATAGTTTTCTTTTAACATCTCCACCGGCCCACCCCTGCCTTTCTTTTCCCCCCAGTTTCCTCCCAAGTGTTCTATCTACTCCAACTCAAGCCCAAGCCCTGATATTTCACTTAGGGCCCTGTAAAGTCTTGGGCTTCCTTCCCAACAGCACTCTCAGGCCTAGGCCAGAAATCCAGAGAACTGAATTAGGGAATGAAAACTGGGTTTCCCAGGAAGTTTCAGAGATCCTCCCTTGCCCTTCCTTCTGAGGCCCACAACATTGTCTCTGGCAGGCTGGAAATAAACCGCTAGTGTGACCAGAAGACAGTCTTGTCTAAACGAGGTGCTCTAAATGTAAAACAGACCTACCAAGCTAAGAGAGAAAGAAGGATCTGTGGCCTGGGGCCAGAATCTGGGACAGAATGAGAAGCAGAGAATGTCAAAGCTAAGAGGGACCTTAGAACATAGGATATCAGAGCTGGAAGGGATCTTAAAATACACAATTATTAGAGCTGGATGGGACTCTAAAATTCATGATAGCCAAGTTGGAAAGGACCTTAGAGGTCATCTCATACAACTTTCTTATTTTACACAAGAGGAAACTGAGGCCCAGAAAAGGTAAGTGACTCATATCCTATCATACAGTGAGTTCCTAGAAGAGTCATGACTAGAACCTACATTTCTTCTTCCCAAGCACTCTATCCATTATATCACACTGCTGTGGCTAAGACAGAATGGATAAAAGGGAACAGCCCAACTCTGTTCCTGGGAAATAAAATTACATATGAAAAAAAAGAAATAAAATTATATCCTATCTTCTTAGTCATTACACATGTCCTCAATATTACTTGTTTCCAAAAAGCCCAAAGGCTGTAACTTTGGCCACATCTGTTAGTCAGATGGGATGCAGTTTCTACTGCTCTGAACAGTGTCTGCAAATGGTTAGTAGTATTGTGTTTGGAAGCTCATTGGTTACAAGTGTGGTACTGAGGAAGCCAGAGATGTTGGCTTCATCTCCACATAGGCTAGTCAGTTGACCTTGCTCCTTTCTGGTTCTTGAGAATCCTGCTGTTTATCACAATGGGAATGGGCAAGAATGCTGTGAATTTTGGGGTGCAGAACTGTCCCCTCACTGAGTCCTCTTCTGGACTGACACACAATCACAAAATTAGAGAAGCACAGAATTTTAGAGTTGCATGGAAATTCAATCTTAGACAATACAATAGACAGCATCAGTTATTTAATGAACATAGTAATCATAATATTCATAATAATATTATAATATCATAATACATAAATAAATAACATATAAATAAAACGTAATAATCATAGGCCAAGGGATGGTCAATTTGAGTCCTGGGAATCAGAGATAGACACTTACAGAGGGATATTATGAATTCATTCATACATCCAACAACAAAATAATTGTATTAAACTTCTGCTTCATGGAGGATATGTGCTAGAAGATGGGGATAAAAAAAAAGATGGCACAATGCCTGCTAGCAAGGATCTTACATTATCATAAGGGTCAGGTCAGGGCCTTAGGATCGCTAATCTATATTCCCTCACATATAGTCCGCTTACTGCAGGTGTTCTTAACTTGGGGTCCATGAACTTTGTATATATTAAGATAAATAGATAGATAGATAGATAGATAGATAGATAGATAGATAGACAGATAGATAGATGGATAGACAGATAGCTATAATTGTTTTCCTTTGTTATCCCATGTATCTTATTTTGTGCATTTAAAATCATTATTCTGAGAAGGGGTCCATCATCTTCAGCCAACTGCCAAAAAGGTCCACCATGACACAAAAAAAGGTTAAGAATTTCCACCCTACAGGCTCTCAAATATTTTCCATCCTATTTGTCCTTATATATGTATTCATGAGAGAGAGACTAGGAGAATACAAGGAATCATTAAAAGAAGTGGGAATGTTTGGCCTAGAAAACAAAAGACTTTTTAAGGAGACATGAAAAATGGCTTCAAATATTTAAAGGGTTGCTATGGGGAAGAGGGATTAGCCAGAGATGGGGAACCTGTGGCCCTCTAGATCCTCAAGTGCAGTCATTGGACTGAATCCAAACTTCATTTGTTCTTTGAAGTTTGGTTTCGGTCAAAGGGCCGTACTTGAGGACCTAGAGGGCCACATGTGGCCTCGAAGCCACAGGTTCCCCACCCCTTGATTAGACATTCATATTGGCCCCAGAGGGCAGAAGTAAGAGCAATGAGCAGAAGGAAGACCAAGGTTTTAGCTTCATATAAGGAAATACTTCCTAACAATTAGAGCTGCTCCAAAGGGAAATGAAGGATAAGAAGTTGCCTGTAACTGGAAGTCTACAAACAGAGGCTGTATGACCACTTGTGGGGGACATTGTTGAAAGGATTCCTACTTAGAAATAATTTGATGACCTCTAAGACCCCTTACAGCTCTAAGATTCAATAATCCCCTTATACCCACAGTCTACCAGAAGCTCCCCCTACCCAAAGTGTAGCCTCACATGCATTTTTTGTCTTGTCACAGAGCTATATGACTGCACAAATATATTCACATGTGGCCCATATGGCATGTAAAGGAAGATAGAAAAGAAGTAGCTTTACTTCATAGCAAAAGTGAATGGGTGGGAAGGAAAGCCTGGCAAAAATCCTGGAACAACGAGAGGAGGGAGGTGCTCAGAGGAGAGTGAGATGGGAAGATGGGTCAATGGTGTGCTTACTGATGTTCATACTGCTTCTCAGCTGCTCATTCCCACAGCTCCTGCCTCCTTCTGTGTTCTCTTACCCTTGCCCAGAGACTCGGGATCACAGTCCTCACACGCTCTCAACTTCCTCCCAGGGGGACAAGCTCTGAGCGGGGCCCTGGCCGCAAGGCCAGCAACCCACAGAACACAGACTGAAGCCAGAGGCAAAATTTCTGTGACTGAGGGACTGATATTGACTGGCCCAGCCCCGAGTCCAATACAAAACTCTGAGACTAGAGCCTAGGCCAGAGAACAGGTTGGAGGGGAAGAGAGTGGAAGAACCTCAAACAAAAAAGAGAGAATATCCGAATTATATAGGATCTTAGGGACCATATAGTCTACCCTCCTCATTTTACACAGGAAGATACTGAGGCCCAGAGAGGGGAGAAAACAGCCTCACAGTGAGTCCTGAAATGAGTCTCACTGTAAGACAGTAGCAAAGGACTTACTCAAATCATGGGCTTCTGACTCTTAGGCCAGGACTCTTTCATACTATTCATTGTATGAATCAAGCAAGTTATTTAATTTCTCTGTAACTCAGTTTATTCATCTGCCAAATAAGGAAGCTAGACTAAGTGGCCTCTAAGACCCATTGCATGCCTAAATCGATGATCTTCCATGTTAATCAATGATTAAGGTGTGTTCTTTATTAGATAGCAAGCGTCCTCAGAACCAGGCCATGGCCTCTTAACCCTGAAACATTCTAGCCCTAAATCTGGCAGAAGTGGCCCCTGAAAAGTACCTCCTTTTCCTTGACAATTTTAATAAACAGACAGAAAATAGAGAAGCAAAGAGAGTCATGGAAGAAATCAAGAACACAGAAAAATGAGCTTCCTTTTCCCTGGAAAGACTCTCAACATCTCTCTTTCCAGAGAGAGAGGAATCCAACGACATAATTGTTGTAACCCTGCCAGGGTCCAGATGTCCTTGGTTTATACTAAAAATGCCTTTTCTCAGTTGTGTCACCCCATCATTGTTAAGAAAAGCTGGATGGATTCATACATACCATATTTTCTCAAATACTCCCTCCCTCCTCCCAACCATGCTTTTACCCACATTTTTACTATAAAAGGAAAGTGGGTGGAGTGAGAATCATGAGTGTCTTGAGAATGGTATCTGCCATCTTTGTTAAGAAAAAAAGTTCCTATCTTTGTAGCATTTTCGAAAAAACACATCACATTGGCAAGTCTTACAACAGCTCTCCAGAGTAGATAATGCTAGTATTATTATTATTATTATTATTCCCATTTTTAAGATGAGAAACCTGAGGCCTCAGAGGAAGGGAAACTGATTTGCACAAGGTTTGTTTCTTAGAGTAAAAGTAGTAGAATTTCCATCCATGTCTTCCCAGTCTGACTCTAAACTCCATGGCTCTTTTCACAACACCCGGCTGCTTCTTCTTTAGTCTTTGCATGTCTTGCTTAGTTTTTTCCCTGAAAATTGCACCTAGTTTTCCAGTCTGGGTCAAAAAAGAACAGATCTAATCTCTTTTCTGTAAGGCAGCCCCTAAGATAGTCAGGCATGCTAGCTGTCTACAAATGCATCTTCTTTTCTCTAGCCTAAACAGTCTATGTTTATAGATTCATAGATTAATAGAGTCACAAGAGGCCTTACACATTATTCAGCCCAACACCCTCATTTTTTGAAAGAGAATATTGAAGTCCAGGATGGTGAAGTGAATTGCCCAGGGCCCATTGCTAATTAACGGCAGACCCATGAACCCAGGTAGCCCAACTCTTGGTACTGTGTTCTTTCCACTGGTCACAGATGTTACTTCAACCAATCCATATTTGGTATTGTTTCAAGTTCCCTGAAATGTTGATCATTGACTGAAAGAATAATCTGTCACTTTGTGTTTCTGGTCCCTGTCTTCTGCATCAGCCCTGGCTCTAAATTCAGTATTCTTTCCACTACTACACCTAACTCTTTCTTTGCTCTCTTCCTCTCCCTTTTCCTAATTTAGCAACTTGGGTCAAAATCGGAAAAATCAAGGCTATGACATCAGAAATACATTAGGTGGGGAGGGTTTTTGATAAGAGTTTGTAACTTAAGTGAATGGAGGAAGTGAGGTGCCTTTAAATTTCTTTGACTTCGTAAGTGGCACCACAACTTTCCCCCTCTAAGTAGTTTTTGGCCCTTCCTGGGACCAGATGCAGGATGTTTGGAAATCATGTTGTAAATAGGACTTTTTTTAAAAGAGCCTGCACAGCTTCATATTCAAAAGGAAGTTCACTTTTGAAAAGGATGTGGGATAAAGAAAATGATAAAGAAGACAGAAAGGTAAATTTGGAAGAGAATAGAGAAAGAAAAAAAGGAAGAAAGGAGAAAAGAGAAAGAATAAAGTAGGAGAGAGACAATGACTGGGAAAGTAAGAGAGATGGAGAAAGAGAGGGAGAGAGAGAGAGGGAGAAAGAGAGAGACAGAGAGAGCAAGAGAGAGAGAGGAAGATTGAGTGGAGAATAAGACAAAGATGAAAGAAGACAAGAAAAATAGTGGGACAATGGAGGAAGAGAGAGATTGAGAAAAGGAGAGAATGGGGAGATAGATGAAGAGACAGGGATAGAAGAAAGTAAGAGAACAGAGGAAAACTGGTAGGAAGAAAGAATGTGAGAGATAATGTATATGGGGTAGATAGCAAAGATACAAAAGAGAGACAAGAGAGTGCAAAAGGGAAAGAGGGGAAAATGGTAGAAGGTGAAAAAAGAGGAATGGAGAGATAAAGGTGAATAAGGGTAGAGGAGAAAGTATGAGGAAAAGAAAGGTTACTAAAGGAGAAAAATAAGGAAAAATAAGGAGAGAGGGGAAGAAGAAGAGAGAATGGATGAGAGGCAACGTGTATGGGCGGGGGGAGGGAAGGAAGGGACAAGAAGAATAAGGCAGGAGAGCAAGGGAGGGAACTTTGAGGCACCCAGGCCTAAGCAAACCAAATCCTGAGCTGAGGAACTCAAGCTCCCTAAAAATAGCTCAGCCTTTTACTATCCTTACAGCTAGCAGCAGAGGAACACTTGGCCTTTTATGGTAACAAAAGTGGCAGATTTCTGCAAGAGAAGACTGAACGCCTCAGCCTGTATGTTGGAGATGAGCCAAGGAACATGGGGTGGGAAGGAGGTAGGAGAGGCAGATTTCAGGGGTGCCCCTAGTGAGGCAAATATCTGTGCAGAGCCTGCCCAGTAAATCCTGGTCCCTGGTAGAAAATGAAAATCAGTCACAGTTTCCTTTGCCACTAAAATAACAGGTTGGACTAGATGGTGTCTCAGGTCTATTCAGATTGGGAATTCTGAAATATACTGTGACTGTACAGATGAGGAAAATGAAGACCAGAGAAGGGGACTGACTTGGTGAGGTTCAGACTGAATCAATTCCTGGACCTCATAGATATTCCCAAGGCTCATTTACCCAACAATGTAGGAAAGAAAGGTGGCGGGGGGGGGGGGGGGGGGGGGGGGGAAGAAGTGAGTTTTGAGGAAAGAAAGGCCTGTAGAGATGGGAAGAGAAAGAAAAAGAAAAGATACCATAAAAGGAGAGAGGGAAAGAATGGGATGGTGACAGATGGGATTAAGATTAATTAGATTAACCAAGATTAACTATTGACTAAAATGAGAAATTCCAACTAAGTGTACTAGAAAGAACAGTGGGTTTTGGTGTCTAAAGACCTGGTTTGAGTCTGGTTCTGCAACTTATTACATATGGAAAGACCACCTGGCCTTTCCATTGACCCTCTGTCTGGACACCCCTTTATATGTTGTCTCTCCCCATTAGAAAGTGAGGTCCTGGGGCAACTAGGTGGCGCAGCGGATAGAGCACCAGCCCTGAAGTCAGGAGGACCTGAGTTCAAATTCGGCCTCAGACCAAACACTTGCCACGTACTAGCTGTGTGACCCTGGGCAAGTCACTTAACCCCAATTGCCTAAAAAATTAAAAAATAAATTAAAAAAAAAGAAAGTGAGGTCCTTTAGAGATGGGATTGTCTTGCTTTTCTGTTTGTATCTCCAGAGCTTATCATGGTACTTGACTCCTACTAAGCGCTTAATAATTTTCTTTCATTCTTTTATTAAGTAAATATATCTTTATTCTATGTGAGGTGGCACAGTGGATAGAGCACTGGGCCTGGAGTCAGGAAGACCTGAGTTCAAATATGACCTCAGATACTTACTAGCTGTGTGATCCTGGCCAAGTCAGCTAACTCTGTCTCAGTTCCTTCATCTGTAAAGTGGGGATAATGATAATACCTAACCTCCCATGGTTGTTGTGAGGATCAAATGAGATAGTAATTCAAAAGCAGTTAGCACAGTGCCTGGCATACAGTAGATGCTATATAAATGTCAGCTAAAATGATGATGATGTAAAGTTAAGTAAGTGACATCCTCTCTGGGCCTTAATTTCCTCTTCTATAAAATAGAAGTATTGGACAATATGATCTCTAAGGCTACAAAGGAATTTTCTTGAAAGAAGAATGCCTGTGGGTTTGGGAGAGAAAAACCTAAAACATCAGGGCTTAAAGATACTGGACCACAGAGCAGAAAATATTTGAGCTAAAAGGGACCTCAGGGGTGATCTGTTTGTTTGTTTATTTTTTGCTTCTTGGTAAGGCAATTGGGGTTAAGTGACTTGCCCAGGGTCACACAGCTAGTGAGAATCATGTGTCTGAGGTCAGATTTGAACTCAGATCCTCCTGACTCCAAGGTCATCCTGACTCCTGCTCCATCCACTGCACCACCTAGCTGCCCTCAGAGGTGACCTGGTCCCACTCCTCCTTCTACGGAGGAGAAATCTGAGGTGAAGAGAGTGGCCATGGCTCCCAAGGTATCACAGTAGGTCAGTGATGGAAACAAAGGCTTGCCAATTCCCAGCCTCATGTTCTTTATGCTCCCGCTTCGTGATGCCAGCCAGTGTGTTGGTATATTAACACCTGGCTCTGTTATTCTTCCCCTGTGTGCCCGTGGTCATTACTTCTCCTCTCCTAACCTGTTTCCTCATTTGTAAAAAGAGAGAGTTGGATTTTTATTGTTGTTCAGTAATTTCAGTCGTGTCTGACACTTCATGACCCCATTTGGGGTTTTCTTGGCAGAGATATTGGAGTGGTTTGCCATTTTCTTCTGTAGCTCATTTTACAGATGAGGAAACTGAGACAAACTGGGTTAAGTGATTTGCCCAGGATCACACAGCTAGTAGGTGTCTGAGGCCAGATTTGAATTCAGGTCTTCCTCACTCCAAGCCCAGTGCTCTATCCACTGCAACACTCGGATGGTCCCTAAAATGCCTTCATACTCTCTGTCCTGTTTTCTCTAGGCTCTGATGGTGAAATTTCAAGGAGACAACTGATTTTTTTTTTTAGAGGGGTGGGGTAAGGGCTGCACTTTGTAACTCATCGGTACAATGGCTCTGGAGTCAGAGAAGCTAAATTCAAATCCTGCCTCGGATGCTTACTACCTATATGACCCTGGGCAAGTTCCTTCACCTCTTTGTGCCTCAGTTTCCTCATCTACAAACTGAATGGGGTGGACTAGGCAGTTTCCAAGGTTGCTTCTAGCTTAGTAACCTTATGATGCTGAGTTGCAGCCTTCTTCTCCCTAGGCCCCTGTCACAGAGCAATCTCATGTTGAGGTTAGCTTTGGGGAATTGTGCAGCATTGCCCAGAAGCAGCAGGGTCCACCTTGAAGGGAAAAAAAAGGATCCCAAACATGAGCCACCCTCTCAGAAGCAACTCCGGGTCTGGGGACTATAAGATATAGCCAAGCTCTAGGTCCTGAAGGCAGAACAAGGGAGCGGAAAAAGATATGGGTTTACAGGAGAGAAACATGCCACACTCTCAGCTACACCAATGACAAGTGTGTGTCTTTGGGCAAATTATCACACTTCTCTGGGTCTGGATCTCCTTATCTCTCAAAGGAAGGGACCAGGGAAGGGGGCAATTGGGATTGTAGGTATAGAAAGGTGATTAAATTAGACCATTTGCCAGAATCACAGAATATCAGAGCTAGAAAGGACCTTAGACATTCTTGAATTAAACAAACTCCTTCATTTTCCAGTTATGAAAACTGAGGCTTAATGGAGTAATGTAATTAGCCTAAGGTCACACAGCTAGTGTTAGAGGACTGGAACCCAGGCCTTCTGTTTCCATATCCAGTTATCTTTCCACTCCATACTCTAGGGAATCTTCTAACTGACAGTCTAAGATTATTGGACCTGGCATGGGTCAATTCCCCTAGCAGGAGAAATGCATGTTCAGGATGTTTCGTTCTACCACCACCAGCCCCTTTACAGGGATGGGAGCCCCAGGGAGCGAGAAAAAGGAATTCTGGGACTTTATAATTGTACCATAGAAAGAAATCACTCACTCTTCTATGGAGTGCCAGCTGTCATTGACCCCCAGGGAATTGACACTGGATTATAATGCCTATGTTACCATAGGAATGTGAGTGGGAGAGGATCGGGCAAGGACCCACTTAGTGAAAGGATGTTTTAGAGAATGCTGAAATGAGCAGAACAAGACATTGCCATTTAAGGAAGCTGACTAAAACAGGGGTGCTCCAGGTTGGGATGTAGCCAACAGATAGTTTAGGAAGTGTAGACAGGATTATTGAAAACACTCCTCTGCAATGGGCAAGAAGGACTAAACCATATAGAATCATAGAATAAGAGAGATTGAACATGGAACGTTGGAGAACGCTTTAGAACATAGTATATAAGAGCTGGAAGGGGCCTTAGAATACAGAATGTTAGTGCTGGAGAGATCCTCTGAGATTATCTAGTTTAACCCACTTATTGACATGTAATTTAAAGATTGCTGCAATGGTGTCAAGAGAGACCTGGGTTCAAATCCTGACTAACATTCATTGGTTATGTGATTCTGGGTAAGTCGCTAAATCTCTATGAGCCTCAATCTCTTCATCTATAAAATAGGATAATACTTATTATACTCACAGATTTGTTGTGAGAATCAATAAAATAGTATGTGAACATTATTTCATAAAAACTAAAACGTGTTGCAGAAATATAAGCAATTATTACTATTTACAAGTGAGGAGGCTGAGACCCAGAGAGACAAAATCATATAAAAACCTTGTTGTCTACTGGATTCAAACACTTCTTGCCAAATGCCAGGTCTCGACAAGGTAGAATCCTAAACCCTCAGAGCTAAAAGAAACCTTAGAGACTATCTATTCTAATTTATGCATTTTACATGGGAAGAAACCAAGGCTCAGAGCGGGCCAGGAATTTGACCAAAGCTACAGAAGTATTATGTGGCAGAGAAATGACAAGAACTGAGGCTTCTGGACTCCCTGGGCTCAGTTCCCTATCATGAGTCTGTGAACTTTAGATCAGCTGTGAATCTTTCTTACATGTGTTTCCTGTCAAAGTCTCTGAAGAAAGTTTTACCAACCCTTGGGAAGAGCCTTGTGGCCTTTGACCTTCCAAAAACTTTGAAGTCTTTTTCTGGCTTCCTTGTCCATTGAGATAAAATGCCCTTGCCATTGGATACTGATCGTGAGCTGACCCACTCAGAGATCAGCAAGAGCTCTTTAAATCAGGAAGGGCTGAGCACGAGACCTGGGTTACTTCCAGCATAAAATAACATCAGTAATAATAGCTCACTTTTCTATAGTCATTTACAAAGCACTTGCCCATCCATTATCTCATCTGAATCTTTTCATAGTCCTGCAAGATGAACAAGGCAGGCATTATTTTCTCCATTATACAGAGGAGATAACTGGAGCTGAGAGACAAATAGATTTGAGGGGCCAGAGCCTAGGCAAGACCCCAGGTCTCCTGACTGATAATCTGGTTTTCTAACAGGAAAACATCAAAAAGTTTCAATCAATCATTTGTAAAAGGCAGTGTGCGGGAATGAAAAGATTATTGGATTTGTAGACAGAGGACCTCAGTTCAAATTGAGGCTCGGCTATCTATTTCCAATTGTGACTTCACTTCTCTTTGGGCCTCAGTATATTTTGTAAAATGAAGCATTTGGGCTAGATGATTGCTAAGATCCCTTCAAGCTCTAATGTGTATAATAATTCAACAAAAACCAAAAAAATGTATTACCAGATGAATTCCCAAAAGGCCCAGTGTTGGACGCCACCCTTAGGAGTGTTTCTACCCCTTTATCAGCCTCCAGTGCCCAGGGCAAGTAACCCTGAGACTGACCCTCTGCAAATTTTTGGCATTGCCTCAGACTCTAGGCTAGACCTCTCTGCATCCACCCTGATAGCCAGCTGTGGAGCAGCCCTGACTGATGTGAGCCCCATGACCTTGGGAATGTCTCTGCTCCCTTTTTCACCCTCAGGAACTTGGACAAGCATCCAGAGAATGAGCATGATTGTCCTTCTGTCTTTCGCTCTGATCAGTCCATTTCTGAAGAATTATGTCATATTCTGCACTACTTATTTTAGAAAGGATAATGAAAAGCTGGAATGGGCCCAGAAGAGAGTGACCAGGATGATACGAGGACTACAACACACCCAATTCAAGGATCGTTTGAAGGAATAAGCCTAGAAAAGGAAAGACTGGGTAGGGGAGGGGTTGGAGGAAGGGATGACACAGGCTTTCAGATATTGGAAGAGGGATTATCCTTATTCCGCTTGACTCCAGAGGAGAGAATGAAGAGCAAAGGTAGGTGTTGCAGATACATTTCCACTTGATAAAAGGAAACACTTTCTTGTACGTAATTAGAGCTGTCTTGGTTTGATGGAATGCTACAGGAAGCAGTGATTTCCTCAGTGCTGGGAATGCCCAAGAAGCTTTGTGGTCACGCATCAGAAATTCAACGGAAGGCGGGGAGGTGTAGGGGAATTCTGACTTGGGGACAAGTTAGACTGATCTCCTCTGAGATCTCTTCCAGCCCTCATAGTCTAGGATTCTCTAACCCTTTTCTTCACCCACTACACCCCCTACCTCTTCCTGCCCCGCCACCTCTCAAAGCATGCTGCTCCTATGTGCTCCCGTCTCTTCCTCCACCTCTCTCTAGCTCTGTGCATGCTCCTCCTTTCCCAGGCCTCCGGCCTATACACCCCCACACCGACGGAAAGAACTTACTGGGAGGGGGAGGGATGTCGGAAAAAAGGGGGGGAGGGAGGTCATCCTGACTCCACACCAAAAGCCCTCTTGTGACCTCAGCTGGGGGCCACTCCCAGAATTCCACAGCAGGCGCTTTCCAGAGCTTGTGAACGAGGCTCCTGAGGGGCTCCCTTGGTGCTGTTGACGAATTGCATTCCTAAGAGAGGGCAGATTATTTGTAAGGCGAGTTCCCCAGAGAACTTCAGACCTATAAACAGGCTCAGGCCTTGGTAGGCCCGCTTGCCGTTGGCCAGGAAAAGAAGCGTAACAAGGAAGGCAAAGGGCAGATTTCAGTAGAGGCATAGAAGAGGGAGGAAAGGGGGGAGAGGGAAGGTCCCAGCATGTCCCATGGGAGGGCTCAGGACAGGAGCTGGCTGAAAATGGAAGCTTGATGGAGCAAGGAGCAGGCACCATCTGAAGTCAGTATCACTGTGTGTACAAAATATGCCCTGTTCCCGAAGTGTCTGACCTCAAGGATTTCCAAGCAATCATGAACCAGGAGTTTGATTACTTTTTGGGGATTCTTGGAAAGGGGCAAAGTGCCATCAAATCATAGACCTAGAGCTGGGAAAGACCCCAGAAGCCCCCTAGTCTCACCTTTTAATTTCACAGACAAGGAAATTGAGGCCCAGAAAGATTCAGTGATTTACCCAAGGTCACACAGAGAGTGTCTGTCAGAGGTAAGATTGGAGCCACTGTCCTCTGTCTCTGGAGCCAATGCTCTTGCCACTGTACCAGTGGGTTGGAAGATGCCATCAAACAAACAACAAAAACAAAGAAAGTCCAGCAGTCTTTCAAGCATAACCCCTAATTTTCACCATCCCCTAAAACGAGGCCTCCAAGTATCCCAACTGCCAGGCTGTCAGAGACCATGATGTTCCCCTGAAAAGTAGAAGCACTGTTATTCAAGGGCCTTGTCCCACTAGCTAAGTTCTCCATAACCACAGGCCCCACAAAAATATACTCTTGGTTGAAAAAGGTGAAAAGTAATTAGAAGTAGATTACTATTGAGGAGAGGGGAGAGTATATAGTTTCATTTGTTATTATTATCAAACTTACAGTCTACCAAAAAAAAAAAAGAAAGAAAGAAAAAAACAGGCCTAAGCTTTGGGCTCTGAGAAACTTTTCTCATTGTCTTATCAGGAACTACCAAAAGAGTCATGCCTACACCTCTTTTACTGCATCTATTTCTCTGCATGGCCAAATCTTGAAGATATGGAAATGCAGGATTCTATTCAGAAGCACATTGAAGCAGCAACCCCTCTAGCCTTCTGACCACCAGGTCTCTGGTCCAGTGCAGACCTGCTGAGGTGGGGGGTGAGCTCAGGGATGAGAATCAATTTGGATCATTTGTGAAAAATTACTAGCTTGGCTTTGGAATTATGCAAAGAAAGTGATATCCTTAAAATGTCCTTACCTCTTTTACCCAGAGATTCTACTACTAGGTAATATAGCCCAAGAAGCTAATTGATAAAAAAGAAAGGCTCTATATATACCAAAATATTTACAGCAGTACTTTTAGTGGTAGCAAAGACCTGGAAACAAAGTAGATGCCCATCAATTGGGGAAATGGCTAAACAAGGTGTAGTGCATGAACATAATTGTATAATTTCTTGTGTCCTCAGTGCCTAGAACAGTATCTAACACATAAGTGCTTAAATAATGCTCATTGATGATGTAACAAACAATACATATGAAGAATACATAGAAGCCTGATAACACTTATTTGGGATGACTCATATGAACTGATGCAAAGTGAAGTAAACAGAAATAGGAAAACAATATACACAATGATTACAACAATGTGAGTGGTAAGAATGATAACAACTAAATAATAGAAACTGCTGTGAAATTACAATGATCATGTCTACCAAAAAGGAGGTAAAAGGATGCACCTACCCCTGCCTTCTTTGTAGAGATGGGGACTATGCGTATAGAACACTACACATGTCAGGTTTTTTCTGCATGTTGGTGAGTTTTCCTGAATTTTTTTCCCCTCTTTTTTATTTCCTGTTCTAAGGAATAGATCTCTGGGTGAGCAAAGAGAAGGGGAAGGGAAGGATATATTTGAATATGTTAAATGTGAAAACAAAATATATCCATTAAAATTTATTTTTTACAAAAAGAAATTACCTTGGGAAAAGTCATTGGAAACCATCTCCTCACCAAATAAATACATATAAACACACAAATACATAAACACACACTTTCTTTTTCAAATCTGATAGAGAAGATGCAGCTCTGACGAGGCAGCAAGCCGTTGGACCAACAATTAAGAGAACTGGGTTGAAATCCATGCTCTAGCATTGACTCATTATGAGACCTTGGGCAAATGATTTCTCTTCTTCAAGTCTCAGTTTGTTCATTTATACAGTAATTGAACCCAAAGATCTCTGAGATGCATTCCAACTGTAAATCCTCTGGCTAGCAGGCAGGAGAACTGTGTTTATCTCTTAGTATAACCTTAAGTAAATCATTTTCCAATCTTGGAGTTCAGTTTCCTCTGAGGAGGAAAGGTAGCACATTCTAAGGGAAAGGAGCATTGGATTTGAGATTGGAGGACCTGAGTCCAAATTCAGCCTAGCTTTACTACATGTTGTCTGTAAGTAAACTGTGACAAGTCATGTTAGGCTGTTCTCTAGGCTCCCATTTCTTCCTGTGCTGGAACAGAAGATCTGCACAGGTCTTTCTGACTCTTGAGCCTCTATTTCCTAAGTTCTCTTCCAGATCTGACATTCTATGATTCTAGGTTGGGGAAGGGCCAAGTATGCATTGAAGGAAACTTTCCCAACTTCAAATTATTGCAGCTAACAAAACTCTTTCGCAAGCCAAGGTTTAAAAAATAAATAAATAAACTTAATCATCTACAGACAATCCCTCTGATGAGAGGAAGCTGGGAGCTGAATCACCCCCTTCCTGGTTCCAGCCATGTGTAGGGACCTAGTCTGTCTAGACACAGCTTTTAGGGAGCGGCATTGCGGGCTCTTTCCCCTGAATTCCTGATACTTTAAGCTTAGAAGAACTTTGACTCATTCTCTGCAATTGCGTGAGGCAACAAAGAGGAGGTTCCTGCAGCTGGGTCACATGTGTATACCCTTCACATGTGTGTTAGAATGTATGTGCATGATAACATGCATACATATGGCCACACATTCACAAGGACTAATACACACCTTTGTCCAAGTATAGCTAAGGGTCAGTCAGTCAATCAATTAACAAGCATTTATGAAGTGCTTACTATGTACCCAGACACTACGCTAATTGCTGCAGATGTGAAGAGGGACAAAAATACAATCTATGTTCTCAAAGAGCTTACCTTCTAATGAGGTAGAAAACATGTAATTTACTAGGTGCATAAAAGATATACACAGCATAAATAAAAAAGATATACACAGCATTAAAAAAAAATCTGAGAGGTGAAGGAGGAAGAGGTTTCTTGGAAAAAGTGGGATTTGAGTTGAATCTTAAAAGAAACTAGAGAAACCAAGAGGATATATCTATACACACACATACCTGAAGATGCCACACAGCAATGCCAAAGCTGAAAGTATTTCTTCACTTTCATCCCAAGTAACTGGCAGTGGACATGGAATGGTAGAGCTGGAATAATAATTATTATAATTATAGTAGTAGAAGTAGTAATAGCAGTAGTAAGTAGTGATAATAATGACAAAAATCCCCTCCCATAATAGCTTGCAGAATATTAAATGCAAAATAATCATAGCAGGATAGCAACTTGTCATAGGATTGTTTCCCAATGAAGAGAAGAATGAAAATAAAAATCAATGATAGCTAGTGTTGGTACAGCACTTTAAGGTTTGAAAAGCTTTTTAAAACACATTATCTTACAAGATTCTCACAATAATTCTGAGATGGGTCCTGTAATCATCTCCATTGTACAGATGGGAAAATGAAGGCTCATAGAGAATAAGTGACTTGCCCATGGTCATTTAAATGGTGAAATTCTAATTCATCTTTCTCCCGACTCCAAGTCAAGGACTTTTTCTCACTGTACCACAGTGCCTTCTATTTTTTTTTAACATAACATTCACATGGAACTTTTTAGTTCTGCAAAATTTTTTTTATGTTATATCATTTAATCCTCATAGCAACCATGGGAAATATATACAAGTATCATTATAATCTCCATCTCATAGATAAGGAAATTTCAGCTCAGAAAGGTTAAATTCCTTAACTATGCTCACATGGCTAATAAATGAGATATCTGAACCCAGAGTCTTCCTAACTCTTCCTGCTACCAAGTGCCACATATGTCTCACAATATTTTTTCCCTTCAGTCTAACTCCTGAAGATTGTGTGTGGCAGTTTCTACCTCACTCACCTCTTCCTCACATTGTTTACAAACCAGAAGGGTCCTTTGAAAATAGAATGTTAGAAGTGAAAGGTACCTTCATCCAAAACTTTCATTTTACATATGGGAGAACTGAGGCCCAAAGTCACATGGCTAGTTAATGGCAAAACCCAACTACGAACTTTTTTGCTCTTTGAGACTTGAGTAACTCAGTTGTTCCCTTTGGATCAGACTATAATCAGAGGATCATAGAATCTCCTGAAAGTAACCTCAGAGTTCATCTGGTCCATCCCCTTAAGTGAGCAGGAATCTTATGGACAGGATCCCTGAGAGGCAGTTATCCAACCTCTGTCTGAAAAAACTCTAGCGACCAAGGGAAGCTCTACCTCCACAAGCAGACCACTCCATTTGGGGAAGGGTCTGATTGGAAGGAAGCTTTTCTTTCATATCAAGAGTAAATCTGCCTTCTCTACAATGTTTACCCAGTCGTCCTAGTTATATCCTTTGTGGCAGAATAAATCTAATCCCTTGTCCATATGACAGCTCTTCATATATTTGAATACTGTGATGATCTTCCCCCTCCCCCCATCAAGTCATCTCCAGACAAAACATCCCCAGTTCCTTCAACTGACCCTTATATGGCATGGTTTACAGTAGCTGAACCTGCTATATTTTATTGAAAGAAGATTGAGATGAAGGAACCAATGAAAGGGAAGTCCTATTGGATAGAAGGGGGCCCTTAAGGAGAAGTGAATTTCTACCTTGGGAATCTCAAGTTATGAACTGTCCCCTCTATTACCTCCTCTGCAGACATTCTATGTTCTAAAGTCTCTTTTAGACCTGCTCTTCTATGTTCTGTGCTCTAAGGTCAGGACTTTAGAGTCAGTTTCCTCCTTTGGAAAATGAAGGGTTTAGGATAAATATAATTTGGAACTTTCTGGTTAGATTACTACCAGGGGCAATAAAGAAGGTGGAGGGAGCAGAAAGATCTTTTGGCCTAGGCTCAAAGGATGTCTTGAATTTACCCATTAAAAGAGTACCCCCATTCATCTATGAAACAAAATTGTTAGAAGCTAGTTTTTCCCTTGATAGCACATTTTACAGAACAAAAGCCTAGAAAACCAACCATTTTGCTAAATTAAAAAAATATATTTTCAAATTACATTTCTTTTGTTTTCAAAGCTTATTTAATTTTGGTTATAGTAAGGGCTTCAAAAGTTGAACTTGGCCCTGGCCTCCCTGGAAATCTAAGAGCTCTTGCTCACTCTTCTCATAACTCTACTGAAACTGCTCTCTCCAAGGTCACTCATTACCTCTTTACCAGATCCAGTGTTCTTCTTCTTTGACCTCATCTAGCTTGACTTCTCCATAGCATTTGACAGAGCAGAGCACCACGCCCTCCATAACTTCATGAAACTCTCCTCCCTTGGTTCTTGTGACTGTGTATTCTCCCAGTTTTCCTCCACAGACTATTCATTCTGTCTTCTTCCCTTGCCCTCCTTTCTCTTCCTTGTCCCAGTCCACCCTTCTCATATGCTCCT
This sequence comes from Vombatus ursinus, assembly GCF_900497805.2. NCBI lineage: Eukaryota > Metazoa > Chordata > Mammalia > Diprotodontia > Vombatidae > Vombatus > Vombatus ursinus. The sequence continues at coordinate 3,020,390 of NW_020954641.1, read as the reverse complement.
ACACACACATACACACACACACACACACACACACACACACACACACACACACACACACACCTGCTAAATGCAGGCATTATTCAAGGCCCTGTAATCTTTTTCCTTCTGTACAATTTCTCTGTCGAATTTGCCAATTCCCATGACTTGAACTACTCCTTCTATGCATGATGCCTGATAATCTTTTTCTTCAGCTATGACTTCTCTCCTGAGCTCCAGTCCCACATCTCCAACCACCTACAGGCAAATCTCCCTCTGTATATCCCCCTGGACCCTCAAATTCAATGTGTTCCAAACCACACTCATCATCTTCTCCCTCACTCCTTGCCCTTCCTCTTGATCCCTCTGTTTCTATTAGGGGTACTATCATCTACCCAGTCACTTACGTTCTAAACCTTTAAACCTTGGGTGTGAGGGAGAAGGAAGAGTCTAACATTTGACAAATCACGTCAATTCTTTCCTTACAATGCCCCTCTCATCTATCTCTCCTTTTCCATTCCTACTGCCACCACCCTAGTTCAAACCTTCATCACATTCTACTTAAGCTATTGCAAGAGACTCTCAACTGTTCAGTCTGCTTCCAGTCTCCCTCTCTGACCTTCCCACTGCACTCACCTTCCAATCCATTCAGAATATACCAACAAAACTAATCATCCTCAAACAGAGCATCATCTGATCACATCACTCCCCTGCTCAAAAAGCCTTCACTTTCAGTTGCCTGAAAGAAAAAAATAGTCTTAACTCCTTAGCTTGACAATCAAGGCTTTCTGTAATCTGTCCCCAACCTACTTTTCTAGTTTTATTTTCTACAGGCTTCATTACATTCCAGTGAAACTAAATTATTGTTTGGAATAGTGACTCCAGAGAATAACGTGACCCCAAGCTTTTGTGCACACCATTCTTTTCACTTGTAATACCCTCTCAACCCTCCAGCCTCACCTATAAAAGCCTTAACTACCCTACAAGACTCAGATCCAAAGCCACTCACTTCCTTGAAGTCTTCCTTCATGCTTCTACCCCAGCCAGAAGGACTTCTTCACTCCCTTGCATTGTTGTATTGTTCAACACTTTCTGCCTCATATTGGAAATACCTACATGTGTGTCCTATCTCCCTTAGCAGGTTTTTTTTCTTAATAATGAAAAATGTTTACTAAGGCTTTTGTGTTTATCAGGCATTATGGTAAGTGTTGGGGGAGATATCAGCTCCCATCCTCATGGATCAAGTAGAGGGATAAGACCTTTGCATACAGCTATAATGAACAATATTATATACTAAGTATAAGAGACATTAACAAAACAAAGTATGATGTAAGAATGGAGGGTAAAGGTTGTTACTGACCCAGGTGTGAAAGAAGACTTCAGAAGGAGCTGGCCTTTCAAGGATAGAAAAAAATTCAATAAGGAAAGAGGGAAAGGAAGGCAGTCTAGGTATAAGGAACACTCAAGTAAGAATATGGACCCATATATGGGAGCACAGTATAGGGTGTGTTCATAGGACAAAAATCATTCAGCTTCACTGGAGCTCTGAGTTCGTGGACAGAAATATTATGTGAGAAAACTGAAAAGGTAGGGTGGCACCAAATTGTCTGTGGCTTTGAATGCCATACAGAGGACTAAAATCTCCTTGAGAGAAGGGATCACATCTTATTCAACTTTGTATCCACTAGCACATTATAAGAAGATGAAGGAACATATAATAAAGCTTTCAATACAAAGAACTGAACAAAAAATGAGTTATCAGTATTTATCCCTTTCCAGGCAAGTCTGAGATCAGGCTCCATAGCTAAATGTACAAAATCTGGACAGGGATCAACACACTGTCTTTGAGCTAGGGAAGGAAAATGGTCTCCTTAGAAAGATTCATAAAATCCTACCACATAGAACATTAGAGTGGAAAGGAGCATCAGAGCTAAAAGGGACCTTAGAACAAAAGATACGAAATGTTAGAGATGAAAGTGGCTTTAAAACAAAGAACATCAGAGCAGGACAACCTAAGCTAAGCAATAATTTAATGCAATCCTCCTCTCCCACTTAATACATAAGGAAACTGGGTTACAGAAAGGGGAAATGAATTGCCCAAAGTCATACAGCAGAACTAAGATTAGAAACCAGGTCTTTTGACTCCCAAGAAAATGCTTGAACTAGAATGGCTTCCAAAATGTAAGAATGTCTTCCATGTTTGACCTAGAGAGATATGCCAAGCCTGTCACACTCACTGTGAGGCCAACTACCATCTGAGTAGGGCTAGAGGTGGTTTGGTCCTGATGCTAATAAATCAAGATGTCCAGGAAGGTTGGGCACAGGCAGCTCCTTATGGGAAACTCCTCCCCTTCCACTCAGGAGGAGGCCAGAGAGACTAGACTACAATGGGGACCATTGAGGGGGCCCTTGAGAGATTAGTCAGTGCCTGTACAGGATTCTACCTGTCACAGATTGCATACTAAGAGGGCAAGGTGAGCTCTGCGGAAATGGGAGGGATCCTAAACCCACAGTCCTGGCAGCAGCGTTGGCCTCCCTCCCAACACCAGCCTCAGTCCCTCTGTCCTGGAAAGCTCCAAGGAAAGGCTGAAAACTGTTCCCTGGCTTTAGAGGACCCAGCAGGATCACAGCCTGTAGCCTGATCCTGCCTGGATTATCTTTGGTGCTATTCTACAAGGCAGGGTAACCCCTGAGGTGACTTTTCAGGCTCCCTCCTGCTTTGCTATTTCTCCACAATGGAGAAACAGAGCTTCTTCAGATCTCTTGAGCCAATCAAACCAAGGGAAGAATCAAGAGTATTGAGATTACACCATGTTCCTCACCAACTAAGCCCCCCAATCCCTTGCCCCCTGCTCTAACTCCTTTCACCACAGTGTCTCTCCTCACCCTGCACCATCCTTAACCCTAGTCCTTAGTATCCTGAATCATACTCACCTGTAGACCCTGAAATCACCCTAACTTTCATTCTTACCCGCTTTCCTCCAATACAACTCTGTCCTAAAGATTTTGTCCTCCATCCTCCTCCTCCTCCTCCTTATAAAAGATGGACTTGGAGCAAGGAAAATCTGTATTCAAATTCCATCTGACATTTAGCTATATAACTCTGAGTAGGTCACAAACTCTCTGGAACTCAGTTTCCTAATCTATACAATGAATTGGTTGGAGTCAATGGCTTCTAAGGTTTCTTCTAGTTCTATGATCTCTATCCATGATCTCTTCAACCTAATTTCTTTGTCCCTAACTCTAACTCTTTTTACCCCATCCCCTTCCCTCTCCTTTTTGCCCCTTCCATTCTCTGTCTCTACTCTAAAGACCTAGCCCCACTCCCAACCCTTCCTTTCGTTTTCAACCCTTATCCATATAATAATTCCTACCATATACATTTTGCCCTATCTTCATCTCTCCTCCCTCATGCCTCTTCCTTGCCCATCCTAAGCCTCCTGACCCCAACTGTAACTCACCACACCTCACTATCCCACATTTCTACCCTAACCAGTGTTCCCCATCCTAAACTCATTTTGCTACAAATATTTCTTGCCATGACAACTACATATTCTATGTAGGCAGTCCCAATTTAAAGAAAATAAAATTGTCTTTTAACAAGGTTTACAAAAGGAACAAATTTTGACAGACCTTGGATCTTTATTTGGGGTTTATAAAACATAGCCACACTGTTCCCTAAATACTTACACTTTTCCACCCTAAATACTCTATCATCTTACACTGCCCACATTAGTCTCACCATACCCACCCTAATGCTCTCATACCCACCGTAGGCACACTGTCCCTTTCCTAAAAACACTCAGTAAGAAAAATTTTCCAGTCTTAAAAACCCCATAAGTCTTTATCCCCACTCTGTATAGTAAGTACCTCCCTTATCACTACCCTATGCTTAGAATTTGTCTTTATTTTTTTTCTGTTGCAGCTTCAGAAACAATACTTTTAAGACACATGACTCCTTGCCAGGCTATTGGCACCAATGAGTTAAAAATTTATCTGAGGAGTTGACAAAAGAATAGTTGTTGCTGGGCATTAAAGGGTGAGTTGGTGGAGGTCACCTGGCCAAGAAAGGTGGCATTTGTCTAAGGCTGGTATAACTCATGCTCAGGACAACCAGGACCTTAAGAACCCAACAGAGACTGAACAAAAGGAAACGAGGAGCAAAAACAGAGCCAGAAACCCTTACGATGGGAGAGACAAATCAGTCTCTACCAGAGTCCCCTGCTTCCTTATCCTGTCAGGACTTACCTCTTAGGTCAAGGTCATGGCCTTAGCTCCATCCTGGTCCCACCCAGGCGGGATGGGCTGCATCTGGCATTCAGCAGGAGGGTGGGGGGAGGGGGGACTTGGAGTGGGATGGGAAAGGAGGCCATCCCTTCCCTTCAAACTATAAACTGCCACTGGGACCCCAAAGCTGCCACCAGCGCATTTTTAAACAGCTGCTAACCTGAGCCCCCTTCCCCCAAACTTCTTGCTGTCTCCCCAGCTAGAAAACCCCTTTCTTCGTTTTACCTTATATGAGCTGAAAGAGGAGTCCAGGAGGCCTGAACTCCCTCTGTCCGGCCCTCCCAGGGCCCCCATTGGCCCTGGCCCGGCTCACGTGACCACCTCGCCTTGACCTGCCCGGGTTGGGGGAGTGTTGGCTTTACCCCCTAAGGAAGGAGAGCTTGACAATTTTCATATTTCTTCTAAATTTGGAGATTTCAGACAATGCTGGGAGGTTTGGCTCAGACTGCCAAAGCCCATGTGGAAGTCATTAAGTCAGAGAGGGGGAGGGAAGGAGGGAGGGAAGGAGAGGAGGAGGAAGGGAGGAAGGGAGGAAGAAGGGGGGGGAACAACTGAGTTCGTGAGGACGACAGGCCTGTGACTGTTGCCAGTTATATGCCTGGGAACATGAGCAACATGCTCAGAGAAAGTTGTTTGTAATAATTTCCTTCCTTTCCTCAAACCTTTCTGCTCCATGTGGGAAAGGATGAAAAGGAAAAAGTCCTGAGAACTTCAGGCAGGAAGAACCAAATCCTGTCTCCTGCTGATGGGCCTCCTATAGCTGGGAGGAGAAGGGTGGGGGCTGGGCTTGCGAATGGAGAGAATCTTTGAAAAGTGGGGGGGTTGGTTCAGGGGAACAATGGAATCCAAGAAGCTGACTTGGAGTTGAAACCAAAAAATGGGAACCACGGCTCGGCCGAGGGTGGTGTTACTCTTCATCTTGAGAGAACTGGGACAGCCACATGATGTCCTGGGGATAGTCCTGGACTCAAATCCCTTAGCTTTGACAGGAGTTTGGGCTAGAAGAGACCTTAGAGATCATTTAGTCCAACCTTCTTATTTTACAAAGAAAGTAACTGAGGCTCAGAGAGATAAAGTCATTTGCCCAATTCAGGAGCCCAGGTTCAAATCTAAATTTTACTGCTTATTAGTCTAGCCGAGTCACATCATTTCTCTGAGTATCATTTTCTGAATTTTTGTATGAGTTGATGTACTTAAAGTACTTTGTAAGTCTTAAAGCAATATAGAAATTTGAGCAGTTACTATTATTTTCAATCTTGATTGGTTCTAAGTCATAAAGGGGGAGTATTAAACAAACAAAAAAAAAAACTTTCACTCAGATAAGCCAGAATTGCTCAGGAAAGCAAAGTATAAAAGTCACCATCCATCCACTGTTAGGCACATTTGTCCTTCATATCACCTATGAACTTGGACACTCCACTAGACTGTAGGAAAAAATCCCAATGTGGCTTGCCCTCCTTACCTCATAGTTAACACTGAATGCCAGAGTTGGAAGGGATCTTAATTTAAACTCCCCTCCCCCATTTAGAGAGAGAGAAACTGAGGTTCCAGTCAGACCCCATCTGGAGAATTGTGTCAATCCATTTTTAGGCAGAGCAAGTGAAGTTGACCAAGTTGGTGAGGAGACGAGAAGGAATGTGAGCCTTAGCCTAAGTGAGAGAAGACTTATTCAATAGTTGTCTTCAAATCAATGACTCTCATATGGAAAAGGGATTAAAACTGATCTGCCTTGCCCCAGGGAACAAAACTACGGTAGAAGTAATTGGTAGAAGTTGCAAAAAAACAGATTCTGGCTCATTATTAGAGCTGTCCAAAACTGAAGAAAAAAACAAAAACAGAAACAAAAAACAAATGGACTGCCTAAAAAAGGAGCGCATCAACTGGATAATAATATTAGTTAGCATTTATATAATTCTTTAAGATTTGCAAAGAACTTTACAAATATCTCATTTGATCCTCCCAAAAAGCCTTGGGATGTAGGTACTATAATTATCCCTCTTTTACAGATGAGGAAATTGAGGCAGGCAGAGGTTAAGTGACTTGACCCAGGTCATACAGCTAGTATGTGTCTGAGGCTGAATTTGAACTCAGCTCCTCCTGATTCCAGGCTCAGTGCTCTATCTGCTGTGCCACCTAGATACTTTCAAGCAGAATTTATATGATCACTTGTTGGGTGAATTTTAAAAGGAGGTCGTATTCAAGTGGGTATTGGAGTAAATGACCTGTGACATCTCTTCCAAAACTGAAGCTCTATTGTTCTTTGACTCCTTGGCTGGGGCTCTTTCCTGTATGCCCCTAATTCTCTGTGTGATGTTAGTAAAATAATTTCCCATCGTGACCCCTTAATTTCTTCTGAAAAATGAGAAGGTTGAACTAGAATATTCAGCTCTGATAGGCTATGTTCTATATTCTCTTATAGGTCTGACAGTCTATGTTCTGCTATAAGGCTTCCACGTTCAGCCTTAGGACCTTTGCCCAGGCTGTTTCTACTGCCTGGACCACTCTCTCTTTCCTGCTTCTTGGAATACTTAGTTCCCTTCAAAGCCTAGTTCAAGTTCCATCTCCTACATGAGACTTTTTCCTGATCTCCCCCTATTTTTAACCAATATTACTACATATTTATTTTGTATTTATTTATTGGTGTCCATGCCGCTTCTTCCTTCTATGTAATGTGAGGTCCTCAAGGGCAGGAACTATTTTCATCTGTTTGTTTGTTTGTTTTTTCCTATTCCCAGTGCCTAGCACAATGCCTTACACATAGGGAGTATTTAATAAAGATTTACTGAATTGGATAGAATTGAATTCCGTCTCTGACATTCTGTGAAATCATTGTAATCAATATTTGTTGAGTAATGCCTATGATCTACAGGGGTGGGGAACCTGTGGCCTCATGACCACATGTGGCCCCTGAGTCTGGGCACTATGGTGTTTAAGCTTATCCAGAGATGAAGCAGACCCATGCCCTTGCCCTGAAGAGGGCCACGGTATAGAACTAGAGAAAGGAGGTAGACATAACAATCTGCATGACAATGGAGAAAGTATATATAACCTGAGTGTCAACAGAATGGTCAAGGCAAGGTGCGATAGGAGGCCACAGGAGCAATCCCTGAGGGCTAGAGGAAGTGATTAGAGATGGCTTTGTGGAGAGATGAGATTCAAGCGGGTGTTAAAGGTATGACAAGACTTAGACAAACAGAAAGAAAGGAAAAGGCAGGGACAAGGGAAAGAAGGGAAGAGAGTGGATGTGACCAATGACTTAGAGACCAGGCAATGTGCTTTAGTTTCTTGACTCCCAGTCCATGGCTCTTTCCACTTCATCCATTGACTCCCTTAAATTAGTGAAAAGAACGTAGGACCATGTCAGACAACATAGGTTCTAGTTCCAGGTCCGTCACTTACTGACTGAAACCTTGACCAAGTCACTTGCTCTCTCTGAGACTCAGTTCTCTCCTCTGTAAAAATGGGGATAAATAACTTGCTCTGTCTTCCTCACTGGAAAATTGGGATTCAATGCTTTTATGACTTTGTGGCCTTATCAATGTATTTCCTTCCTCCAGTGATATAGATTACAACTATTATTGTGGTCATAAAGTGTTTTTTAAAAAAACATAAAACCTATTAAAATGTTACATTTTTGTCATCATTTCTTTACTAAAGTCCTCTTTTTATCACTCATCATGACAAAGAGTACCTATCTCCAGGTTCTCGAGGGGTATTAAGAGCTGCAAGTCCAACCCCCTTATTTTAAAAATAAGGAAACCAAGACTCAAGGGAGGGGAAGTGACTTACCCAAGGGTGCACACAAAGTTAATGTTGGAGCCTGGGCCCAAACCAAGTCTTCTGGCTCCCAGCCCAGTGTTGTTTGCACTGTGTTATGTCTACCTCCCTAGAGACAGTCTGTGTAGGGGAAAAGTGATGGGGAAGGAAAATCATTGCAACCTCTTAAATACCAGGCTAAGGAGTTTGGATATGATCAGATGGGAGAGGGGACTAGTAGAACCATTGACGTCAAGTATCCTTCTTCATTAGGGAATATTGTATCCCTGGCCACATTTTTCAGCACTGTATCTTACGGTCCCCTGACAAATGGAGTCAGAAGAAGGAGCCATACTCCATACTGTCCTTGCCAAATCCAGACTCTCCCTCTGTCACTGTCAACTCAGCAAACTCTATATCTTTAAGATTCACTGCATCAAGTTCAAAAAGAAACAAAGACAAGAGGGACAGCTTCAGAATCAACATGCTTAATGTATTATATACTTAAAAAAAAAAACAAGTTGTCTGTAATGGAGAAGTTGCATGCATAATCTTTTCTTCCCTGTTCTTTAAATATAAAGATGCTCGTCTTTGATATTGTTTGACAAGTTTAGAATAACAGAAAATTTTAAAATATATTTTAAAAAGATTCATTCCATCCATCTATATCACCTCCATGAAAATCCTGGCTGTTCTTGCCATTGCCCAGTCTCCTACACCACACCAATCCCTATCCTCATATATGAAAACTCTGATACACTTTTTTAATGTCCCCTCAAATACTCCAGGCTGTCAACTCACCAACCTCCTTAACTACTGTGGTCTGCTCTTCATTCTACCTCTGTGACACACAGGATAGTCATACCCTTGATCAAATCATGATCCAGAGGGGCAGCTAGGTGGTGTAGTGAATAGGGTACCGGCAGTGAATAGAGTGAGGAGGACCTGAATTCAAATCCAACCTCAGGCCAAACACTTGACACTTACTAGCTGTGTGACCCTGGGCAAGTCACTTAATCCCAATTGCCTAAAAAAAAAAAACATGATAAATTTCTCCCTCAGACTATAACTTCTTATTCTCCTAACATTATCCCCTACTTTGCTCCTGTTTCATCCTCATCATGACCTCCAGTGACTCCATTCCATCCAGTCCATTTCCATTTTCCCAGTCCATCATCCCTCCTCTGGCATCACTTTCCTCCCTTCACTGTCTTGACCCTATAGTTAATCACTTCAACTGAACATCATGCTCTTCCCTTGAGTGCCTTGCGCTAGTGTTGCATCATCACATACATCTTGACAAACCCCATCTCTGGCAGACCCCTACCTTTCATATTCTTGCTTGTGTGCTGCTGAATGCTGCAAGTGAAAGTCATTTAACTGAACCAACTGGCACTCATACAAATGTATGTTATGTGGTCTCAGCTGTCCCTCCCCGTCACATAACCATCCTTTTCCTCTTCCCTGATTGACTCTTTATCAAATTCTCCATAGGGTCTCCTCTAACCCTTCCCTGATAGAACATCAGCACCTTGAGGATGGAGTTTGTTTTGTTTCTTGTCTTTGCAGATCCTGCACCTAATACAGTACCTGGCATACAGCAGACACTTAATAAATGCTTGTTTATTTTGTTACCTCATCATCTCACCAGCTGCCCGGCCACTTTCATTATTACCCTTTCATCTCCTTTCTTCCATTAGGGCTTAGCTACTTTGTTTAGTGAATACCTCACAAGCCCCCCTATATCGAAGTGGCCCCAGTTATAACTCACCTTATGCCCCAGCCATCTTCTTTCCAGTAGATCTATCAATACATGCCTTCTGAAATTCCCCTGCCCCCCCCACCCCAATTTCTCTTTTCAGTTCTAGAACCAATAAGAAGCCTGCAGAAATACAGGAATGTATTTGAGTTTTGGCACCACTATTCTATAGTGTCTCTTTCACCTATCCTTTCTGTAGATTCCTATGGCCACCACCCTAGTTTGAACGCTCATCACCTCTCTTGTAACTACCTCCTAGTTGCCCCAACCCTGCTTCCAATTTTTCTCCTCTCTAAACCATCTACCATAGAGCAGCCAAATTAACATTCCCAAAGTACAGATCTGACCTGCTTCCTGCTCAAGTGGCTCTCAATTTGCGACTAGAAATCAAACGCATGCTACTCTAGTCAGCATTTAAAGCCTTTCACATCTTTTCAGGTCTATTTCACATTAGTACCCCCATCTTGTGTATTTTATGTCCAGCCAAAATATCCTATTTACCAGCCTCAGACACATAATACTTACTAGCTGTGTGATCCTGGGCAAGTCACTTAACCCCATTGCCTAGAAAAAAAAAAGAAAAAAAATCAAAATATCCTATTTACTATTCCATTCTTACAATATTCCATCTCTTGCCTCCTTGCCTTTGTATAGACTGTCTTCTATGCCTAAAGTTGTGTGCGTGGCTTTTTATCCTTCATTCTCAATGAGGACCATGACATCAGGAAGGTGATGCCATGACTTGCAGTTGAATTGTATTTGAGTGAGGGAGGGCTGTGCAAACTCTCCAGCCTCATTTTCTCCTCTAGAGCCATCTGGGTCCAGTGGGCAGATATAGATCAGGACAACTTGAGATGGTCCAGGATGCAGTGGGAGACCTGGGCCTTTTTTAGCTAAGGTCTTTCCCAGTTCTCACTTTGCCTGAGGCAATGCCCATGCAGTGATTAGGCCTGTTTAAGAAGTGAGTCTGGGGGGCAGCTAGGTGGCACAATGGATAGAGCATGGCCCTGGAGTCAGGAGGATCTGAATTCAAATCTGACCTCAGATACATAACACTCACTATGTGACTCTGGGCAAGTCACTTAACCCCAATTGCCTAACCAAAAAAAAAAAAAAAAAGAAAAGAAAAAGAAGGAAGTGAGTCTAGGGATGACCCCTGTACCATCCCTCTGGACCTTCAATCCTTAAAATCCCAAGCTCCCTTCAAGGCTCAGCTCAGGTTCCACCCCTATACACAGCTTTTTTTTTTATTCCCCTTATGGCTAGTGCTCTCACCAATATCTCCTACCAAAATAAATGCGTACTTCATATTTATTTATTTATGTGTATGTTATATATTCACAATTGGGAGCCACTGAAGCAGGAAAGTGACAGTCAGACCTTGCATTTGGTGAATTTCAGTTCATAAAATGTAAGTTTCTTGAGGTCAGAGATTGTTTTATTTTTTTCTTTCTACCCCCAGAGCCTAGTACCATCCTTTGGTACTAGAGTAAATCCCAATAAATGCTTTGAGACTTGAGTTGAGTTGGTGTCGTCACTGGGGAGGAACCTGTTTTGGTTAAGAGTATAGTGATGCCATCTATGGTGTAAATTATGCACTGTTAAAAGAATTTGTCGTCAATGACAATGGTCAAGCTAGATAAGAGAATAATGAAGTCATCAATGGTTAGAACCATGTTTCAGCTTCAATATTGATCTGATTTGATTTATTTCATTGTTTTCTGAGCAATATTTGTGCAGATTCTATAGCCATTTTCCAAACTTTGTTGCCATTTCAGAATTCGCTAATAACTGTAATGTGAGAATTGTAGAGTGTCAGAGCTGGCAAAGACCTTACAGATCATCTAGTCTGACCTACTTCTCTCTTAAGCTTTACAGAGTTGCAAACTGAGGCCTAGAAAATAGAGTAATTGACAGAGTAGAGACTAGAGAGTACAGGCCTCTTGACTCCCCATCTAGTGTCCTTTCTGTTTTGTGTGATCTGCTCTCCCCCTATCCAATTCCATTATTTTGCATTCCAAGATCTCAATGATTTCTTATAAGGAGATTTTATGCATTCAGCCCATCTTCTCCCAGCCAAAAATGCTGTTGGATAGGAGCATAGCATTTCAGAGGTAAATAATGTAAGGCCTTAGCGATCATTTTGTCTAACTTCTCTCATTTTACAAATGAAGAAACTGATGCCCAGAAAGAAACAATTTTTCCAATATCACAGAGAGAGTTGGTGGAAGAGTTAGGACTAGAAACTGGATCTCTGGGGCAGCTAGGGGGCGCAGTGAATAGAGCACTGGCCCTGAAGTCAGGAAGACCTGAGTCCAAATCCGGCGTCAGACACGTAACTATTTACTAGCTGTGTGACTCTGGGCAAGTCACTTAACCCCAATTGCCTCACCAAAAAAAAAAAAAAAGAAAAAAAAGAAAAAGAAAGAAACTAGATCTCCTAAATCACAGTTCAAGGGTTTTACTTTCACTGAATATAGATCCTTATTTGAGAGTTGCTTTTCAGCTGATGTCTCAGCAACTTCTTACACCAAGAACACCCTTCCAAAGGATGGTATTCACCTGGACAGAAAGGCTAGCTGATGAGATTAGGGAATTCAGTTACATTGTCCAGAGACACCTCATGTCAAAGTGTGGTCAGCAGACCACTGGGGGTCTCCAAGACCCTCTGGAGAATGAGGGGAAGAGTCTATAGGATCAAAAGTATTATTTTTGTAATAATACTAAAATGTTTAACTTCTAATATGATAAATATAGATAGATATAACACACATAAACAAAGCTCTTTGAGGGTATTTATTAATTTTTAACAGCGTGAAAGTGTCCTGAGACCAAAAAAAAAAAAAATGCAGAACCACTGTTTCCTTCCAGCTCTAATAGTCTATTGTGAGGGACTGTCTGATGTTGGCAGCTACCAGGTTAGGAGCTGTGGCAAGAGTAGGGTAAGATCTGGGTATTTTGGAAGTCAAGGCAGGGGCTGTGGTAGGCAGAGTCGTGGTGAACTGGGATGGGCTGGTTACGGAGAAGCCCTGAGGCAATGGGCAGTGCTTTGTGAGATAAGCTGGGTACAAGGAAGTAGCCGAAGCTTGAGCTCCTGAGGCAATGGGCAGTGCCACGTGGGAGTGGGACGGCAGAGGACTGAGTTCCCTTTGCTTAGTTCCCTCCCTATATGCAACGTCATCCCCAGACGCCTCTTGTGACCTTCCTGACATCCTGGGTCCCTTTGTGCAGCACTGACCCCAGACCCCTCCTGAGTCTGACTTCCTAGGTCACGTACTCTGTCTATGCGCTAAATCCCAGATGCCTCCTTCCTATATCCGGTCCTAGCCTCCTACGTCACTCCCTCCCCCCTTGGTGTGCTAAACTCAGACAGCCCCTTCCGGTATCTGACCCTACAATCATTGGCTAGTAAGCAGGCTGGGGAGGAGGGGCTAGGTAGGTATTTAGAACAAGCGTGGTCAGATCACACACGCGCTCTCTCCTGGCTCCTGCCCTGTTGCTCTGGCCTTGCTGCTTGGGCTTGCTATGATGGCTTGCTATGTTGGCCTCTGAATAAAGCTCTGGTGTTGGCGCCTCCCGATGGCTCGTCTCTGTGTGGTTATCCGGCAGAGTACCGAAGACTCGAGTGTGAGTAAGACTCTGGTAGTGTGCTCCTTATAGAAGGAGTGGGTACCGGCGTATGGCTGGCAGAAGGTCGGCGTGCGGCCAGTATAGTCTATGTTCTAAGGTCTAATACTCTATGTTTTACATTTAAGCTCTAGTACAATGTAAATTCCTTGAGAGAAGAGAATATTTCATTTTTGTCTTTGTATTCCCAGTGCCCAGCACATAGTAGGTGCATAATAAATACTTCTTGAACTGAATTGAGCCCCTTCAGCTCTTCCATTATATGTCCTAAGCATATATGCCATATGTGCTTCAAAATGTGACATTGCATGCTCTGGTTTCTAAATACCCCTCCAGCTCTGACGTTCTTGGAATGCCTACATTGGGAGGTTAGTGTGAGGATGACATGAATGGATGGTTGAGTGTGGCCCCTGGACATAAGAATAGATAGAAGAAGGAGGTCAGGGAACAGGCATAGGCATAAGGTGTACAGAGATAAGAAAAGGTCTTACTTCCCTAATAAATGAAAAAAAAGTCCTAATATTCTGGAGTATGAATGAGCATGGTAAAAAATGGTACCTCAAGTGTTAGGACAGTTTGAAAGATCAAATGTTAGATCTGAAACAACTTCCCAAGAAAAATTAGGAGGGGCAGCTAGGTGACACAATGGATAGAGCTCCGGCTGTGGAGTCATGAGGACCTGAGTTCAAATCCGGCCTCAAACACTTGACACTTACTAGCTGTGTGACCCTGGGCAAGTCACTTAACCCCAATTGCCTTACCAAAAAGCAAAAAAAAAAAATTAGGATGTCTTGAGGACTCCCCATAACTTTTGAGATTGATGTTAGGGGGGAAAAACCCTCCCACAGCATATTCTTGAGTATTATTTTTGGAACTAGAAAACTGGACTGGATGGAGCCAGCACGGAATGTTCTTAAGTTGTATGAGCTTCAAAGACCACTTACAGAGTCAATTCAATTCTTCATTGGGTCTTTGATCTCATCATCAAGAGTGTTCCCTCCAAAAATGTAGATTACAGCCCAACTATGATTTCCCATTCTTGTGCATTTTTTCTCCATGCCCTTCCATAAAAAAAAAAAAAATTCATAGAGAATCTACCTAGCTTGCTAGGCATCTTCATCTAAGTCTTTTACCATTTCGTGGGTACCAGTGACAAACCCATAGGCAGTCTAATAGCTAAGAGATAGCATTTACTTACATAACACTTTGAGGTTTGAAAAAAGTTTTGCATATTTGAGCATCACAACCCTAAGAGTTAAGTACTATTATTATCCTCACTTTACAGATGAGGAAGCTGAGGGAAACCTAGGTTCAGTGACTTGCCCAGAGTCACACAGGTAGTAACTAAGAAAGGATTCAAATTCAGGTCTTCCTGACTGAGTCCAGCACTCTTTATACTGTGTCACTTAGCTGTATCATTTGTCAGCCCTAGCTCTTGCTACATGACCAGAACACCTTTTCCAATCACACCAATCATTCCAATCAATTTTCTGGAAGACATCTCTTATAGTTAATATTCTGTGGAAGCCCAACACACCTCTCTCCATTGCTCTTTGGATCACTCATAATTTTTTCTTTTAGGAGACTGTTGTGGTCCATTATTCACAGGCTTACAAACATTTTTAATATTATACATACAAGATTTAAAAATATATATACATATATATTATATATATATATATGATTTTAAAACAACAACAGGTTATGGTGTCAGGAAAGACCTAGAGATTATTAAAAGTATTTATTCCCAAATGTTATTCAACCAATCTCTTTCCTCTATTCAATTCTAGCCCAGTACTTTATTTATCACCAACATGTTCCCAGCCTCTATGTCTCCCAGACCCCTGGTACTGTTACCTGACCTACTGATGTAATCTGAGTCCCTCTGAGTCTTGCAATATTCTCAGTCACTGCACCCTTAGGTTTTCTGTGATTTTACATCTGCTCTTCAGCAGAATTTTCTTTTATGTATTATCTACATTGGTTAAAGTGTTAGCTTCTTCACAGCATGGACTATCTTGTTTTTCTATTTCTATCTCACCATACAGCACAATGCTTGGCACAGAGTAAAGGTTTAAGAAAAACTTTTTTCATTTCTTCATTCACTAATAGATTAGTTTAATGGGTTCTCCATGCTGTGGCAGGTCATAATCTATATAATTAGAGATTATTCATCCATTTGATTTTTCCTGTGTGAATTGTCAGGGAAATATTTTTTGAGTGTTCAAAAATCTCATTGAGGTATCTTTATAGTATTCAGAGGCTTGGTACAATCAATGCATGTCATCTACAGACAAGGGCATCTGGCAGACATCACCACATATAAGGAATCCCTGTCCCAGTTGGACCTCGCACAGGACCTCCTCCATGTTAGCTGTAAACACTCTAGTCAAGCATACATCTCCTGCTTTGTGGTTTGCTTAACACGGTTAATCAAGGGACTGTTGAACAAAGTTGTTTCCATGGTTGTACCTATCAAAGAAGCATGTATGATCTTAGCATAAAAATGAAATACACCTTTTTGGTGGAGAGCCTTGAAGGCTGTGTTTTTTTTTTAAATGTTGTTTAGCTGTTTTGATATATCACATCAGTGCTATTTTTTGAAACTCTTATAAATTAACCACATAGAACTGTTTTCTCTACAACTCTCAGTGTATGTGTCTGTGAGTGTGACTAAGCTCCGTGAGGTCAGGGACTGTCTCATTTTGGTCTGTGTATCCCCCATGCCTAGCACAGTATCTGACACACAATAGGTACTTAATAAATTCTAATGGATTGATTGATTAAGAGGTGGTTAGCAGTAGAAAATTGTCTGCAAATGGTGTCCTGTTCTCTTCCAATATTTTCTTCAAGGTTACCCTCAAAGAAATGAGTAGATCATGCTTGTAAAAGAAGACCTACTCCAAAGCCCTGTAGCTGGGCTCCTGCAGGCTATGCAAATGGAGAACAAACTTTGATCGGTTCTAGTAAGTTGGAAAGGTTTTCAGCATTGTTTCTGCAGGGATCATGTCTGCTGCTAGATCATCGGTTTAGCTAGGCATACATAAGTTGAGAAGTTGGCCAGTCATTAGGTGATGCAGTCTCTGGCCGTGTCAACCCACGAGACAAAGAGAAATAAGTTTTCAGTCTAATGCAGCGGCCCCCTTCTACTTCTACAGGAATGTGGGCAGAGCAGCAGCAAAAAAAAAAAAAAAAAGGCAGATGGTGTTCATGTTCAGTCGTTTCAGTCATGTTGGACACTTGATGTCCCAATTGGGGTTTCTTGGCAAAAATACTAGAGTGGTTTGCCATTTCCTTCTCATCTTACAGATGAGGGAAACTGAGGCAAATAAGGTTAAATGATTTGCCCAAGGTCACACAGCTAGTAAGTATCTGAGCCCACGTTTGAACTCAGGAAAAGGAGTCTTCCTAACTGCAGGTCCAGGACCCTATCAACTGCGCCACCTAGCTGTCATCAAGAACAACATTGTTTTTAGACTAAAGAAAATTAATTTAGCTGCTAGTATTCTAAATGTGAGATCTTTTTTCAATGAACAATATCTTGATAGACTACTACAGGGAGAAATCTGCCGTATCAATACTATCATTCTTGCTGCCAACAAACTCATAAAACATAAAGAAGTTACTATCACAGAGTTCTCTCTTCCTTTTCCCCCTTCTCTCCCAACACCCCCCACCCCCACACCTGCCCCATCCCTTCCTCTCTGTCTCTTTCTCTGTCTTTGTCTTTCTTTTTGTTTCTCTCTCTGTCTCTATCCCCCTTCCTTTCTCTATATCTATTTCTCTATATCTCTCCTTCTCTCTCTCCTTTTCCCTTCCTTCCTCCCTCTCCCTCTTTCTCTCTGTTTCTCTCTCCCTCTCCCTCTCCTCCCTTCTCCCTCTGTCCCTTTTCCTTTTCCTCTCCCCCTCCCTACTTTCTCTCTGTCTCCTTCCCTCTCTCTGCCTCTCTGTCTCTCTCTGTCTCCTCTGTCTCTCCATGTTTCTGTCTCTTCCCCTCTTCCTCTCTCTCCCTCTCATGCCCCTTCTCTCTTTCTGTCTCCCTCTCCCTTTCTGTCTTCCTGTGTCTGTCTCTATTTTTCTCTCTCCCTCCATGTCTCTGACTGTCTCTATCTCTCTCTCTTTCTCCCTCTCTTTCCCTTTATCTCTCTCTCTCCTTCCCTGCCTTTCTATCTCCCTCTCCCTCCTACCTTTCCTCCTTCTCTCTATCTCTCTCTCCCTTCCCTTTATTCTTTTTCTCCCTTCTTCTCTCCTTCTCCCTCTCTCTGTCTCCTTTCTTCTCTGTATGTCTTTCTGGCTCTGTTTTCCTCTCTCTTTCTATCTCTCCAGGTGTCTGTCTCTCTTCCCCTCTCTCCCTTCATCTCTATCTTCCTCTCCCTTTTTCCTTCCATCTCTCTCTCTCTGTCTCTCTCTCTGTCTCTGTCTCTCTGTCTCTCTGTCTCTCTCTCTCTCTTTGTCTCTCTTTGTCTCTCTTTGTCTCTCTGTCCTCTTCCTCCTCCTCTGATTTCACTGACATAGGGAACTCCTGATGAGAAAACTACTACTTCTGTCAATGCAAATCTGTACCTGCTCTCCAGCAGGTAGTCTTAAAGAATTGCCTGAGGAACTAAGAGGTTATGTGACTTATCTAGAGTCACACCATCACTCTATGTAAGAAGCAGTATTTAAACTCAGCCTTTTCTCACTCTGAGGCTGGCTCTACATTCAATATGGCCAACTGCCTCTCCAGACAGGAAAATAAAGAGTTACTTCAGTTGGTTTCATTGTGTTCCCAAGGGCAATAAGAAATATCACTTTTTCTTGTAGAACTTGCATAAGCAACAGGACCACCTTGAAGATATTTGAAGCTTGTAGGCCAACATCTGTTTGAAACATATGAAAAACTAGTGAAAATCTATGAAGAACTTGACAACTGGCAAAGGAGTGCAATAGAAAGAACAGCAAATTTGAAGTCAAAAGATGTGGGTTCAAACCCAGCTCAGACACTTATTACCTGTATAACTGGGCAAATCATTTAACCTTTCTGTGCCTCAGTTTTCTTAGGTGTAAAATGATAAAATTAAGCTAAATGACCTCTAAGGTCCCTTTTGGCTCCAAGTCTGTGGTCCTAAGATCCTTTAAGTTAAACCAGTGTACACATTGATACTTGATGACCTTGAGAGAAGTTGTGAAGTAGGGAGAATGGTAAAAATGTGTGTGCATGTGTTTATACCCAGATAAGAAATGAAATGAAAGAAGTTCAAAGGTTTGTATACTATTCAGAAATCTTACTAAATACATCGTAAATACTTTCTTTAAGAAGAGACATAACAAGCAATGCATAGTATCATTTAAAAAATAAAATTGAATGTATTTTATTAGAAAACATCTGGTTACCAACATGAAAATCATTTCTGAAAAAAAAATCATTTCTGGATTTTTGAGCTGTCAGATTGTCAACTACATAAAACAAAGGTCAAAAATCAATACCGCATTAGATGAGATGAGAGTAAGGTACCGTGTATCTTTATAACTGATCTACCCAGACCTACTCAAACAAGTTAATGCTGGAAATGGACAAAATAATTTCGTTGTTGTTGTTGTCATTATTATTACTATTAAATAAGTAATAACAAAACTAAATTGATCACCACAATGAGACCAAAAGAACTCAGAAAAGATAGCAACCAACAAAACTTTTATCTTCTTTACAAGAGGAGAGATCTGAAAGTCAAGTTCAACATGAGTAAAGTACAATTTTTTTTAGGCATCATAGAAGGGGATGTAGAAAAATGTAAGTTGCATAGTCTCATAATACAGTGAAAAGTAGTGGAAGGGAAAATAAGATTTCAGAAAGCTTGATGTATGACTCATATAAGCCAAGTCACTCCAAGATCATTTGTGGACAAACCTGAAAAGTGAACAACAAGTTGACAGAAAATGGAACAGATCTTTCTTCATTTCTATAGCAATCTATACTTATTATTGATGACAGCCCTGTAACACCTGGAGCATCTCAGTACCAGATGTAAACAGCATTTAGTAAAATGAAGTCAGGAAGTCAGGAAGAACAACTAGATCAGATCAAACATAAGCAGAATAAATCTGTGCTGGAGACAACACAATTTTGAAAACACTGAAGAATTGTTTTTCAAAGAATTTCAAAGAGGAGATGTCAAATAATTTTTGAAAAATAATGGACATTATTACCACCCCTCAAAAAAGTGGATATTCACAACAATTTTCTATATGCTTATTTTCTAATCTCTATAAAACAATTTTGTAGAGATAATTAACAACTATGACTATATCCAAATTCAATTCAACATAACAAACTTTCATTAAGTTCCCAATTTCTGTGTGTCGCATAGTAGAAAGAACACCATACTTCAAATGTAGTTTTTGACTTACATTCAAATACCAGCTCTATCTTTTTTCTAGTTGCATGATTTGGACAAAGTTACTTAACTTCTCTAAACCTCAGTTTGTAAAATGGAAATCTCAAAGAGTTGAAAGAGCTACCTAAAGAAATTCAGGAGTTAGAACCCATACCAAGTGTTACCGCCAGCCAGCACTGATGCCTGGAGGAAAAAGGAGTGATAGGGGGTTATCTTCAAGACCCCAGCTCAGAAAAAAGTCTCCATCTGTTAATGACACATCTTTTGGATATGGTAAGCTTTGAGCCTACTGTACCAGATTAGATCAAGGTGATGTAGGGGAAAGTATGTCCCAGGGGCACTGGGGAAAATGATTGTAGTAAATATTCCTTTATAAAAGGAATAGTTAAATGGGACTGAGGGCACTAGTCACAGGCCCCTAATAATGGAGGGATGTGGAGGGGAACATAGTCAGTAAGCTTTGAAATGGATGGAAGTAGAGAACAGAAACACCCACAAACTCCTCAGGGCACCATGGAATTCTAAGAGGTGATGTAGTCTGCCTGGCCCTGGGAAAGAGAGCCAGAACATCTTCATTACAAACACATTACCTGTCTCACAGAATTGTTGTATTTTGTTACCATTTTATCATTTTTATTGCTACAGTATCATGATTACTGTTGGGGTTTTGAAGATTCTTCTCAATTAGTTTTCTCCTTTGTCAGAGTGTGTTGGTGGGACTAAATAAGGCTTTGCAGGAGACTTAGAAAAGACAGTCAATGCTGAAAACAACAGGCCCTCTTATTATGTCATGGTTAAGGGAAGATCCAGAAAGAAGGGCCACACAGCTTGCCTAGAGACACCAAAGGGAGTGGGAAGCAGGAATGACCAAGGAAGGGCACTAGGACGACCTCATGAGCCCTTGACATTGGGGCCAAGACCAGTACCACCAAATTAGGACAGCCCATGGAATTAGCCCCACTCATGGCACTAGTTTTTATTAGTGTTATTTCTCTACATTAATGGAATTTTTCACTATCATAAAAAAGGAAATGGTCATGTTCTCCTACCTATTTTAAATATGATGTTTGGTGTATTTTCCTCTTCAAATGAGTGATTCTGTGGTAAGTCATTTGGGAGAGAAAAAGGAGAGAGAGTCCACATGCAAAAGTTACATATTCAAATGAGATATTTTGAAGAGTATTTTTTATAACCAAGTCAGGTCTCAGGTGGGTAGGGATGAAGGAATGTCTAGCACAATTATCCTATTGCATATGTTAGGGAGTGGGGGCAGAGGGTTCAAAAATTACCTCCCAGCTTTCCCCTTTTGTATTGGAAAGATTGCATCTCTGACGTGTGCTGGTCATGTTTCCTTACTCATAAACAGTGATTTGTGGGAAAGCAAAGTGTTATCTATTATTTTCACCCCCAGATGCATGCTTTGGAATCTTTAAGCATTTTAATTGATTGAGTGGGCAAAAAAGAGAGAAAAATAAGGGAGGGAGCATTTGCTTCATCGCTATAGTCAACTTTGGGTCTATCCTCAAAGTACAGACCTTGGCTCTCATGGCCTTGATTAGACTCTGCAAATCTCTCTCTAAATAGGAGGTAATGAGCTCAAACAAATAACAAACATCCTCTTTAACACTTCAAATTCATGAACTAGTCTCTAGATTCTAAAGCAAGCTATAGGTGTAGTGAATTTTTTTCAGCACTTCATGTATGGTAGCATCTTGCATCTACGAAATGGTCTAGCAGACAATTACTAAGGAGGTGTGGAGAGTTCAATAGGCCCTAATATGCCCATCAACCCTCTCATGTTGGGGGCAGGAGTAACACCTCCAAACTAGGCAACCTCACAATACACATATAAGTTGTGGTCCCTCCTCTCATGAAGCCAAACCAAGAGTTCTTTGCTCATCTAAGGTAAGTAAGTGCCAGATATAACTGTAGCACATTGACAAGACCACCAGATCAAGAGTCAAATGAAGTGTGTTCAAATCTCTGCTCAACAAACTTACTACCCATATCACATCTTCTCCCTAGACCTCAGTTCCCTCATATGTAAAATGTAACTTCCACAATCCTCCATTCCTTGCAGAGTTCAGACAAAACTATAATTCTCAACCAATGGCAAGGATCTCCAAATGCTGTTGTCCCCAAATAATATTGGGTTAACTGCATCAAGCCCAGGACAACTACAAAGCCTCCTCTGGGAAATCCAAAACAACACAAGAAACCTGGGTGCCCATCTACACAGTAGATAAACTGCTGAGTTCTTCCAGATGTTCCTGTTGGAGAATTGATATTGGGTAAGCTGCATTAAGCCCTTGAATATTAATAAATGTGCTCAGTGAGATCCAAAATCATTCTGAAAGAAAGGACTAACAATCCATACAGGAAAAACCAACTGGATGAAGAATCCCTATTGTTTAGACTAAGACATGTAGTTGAAAGGGAAATCCATTTATTTAATCCATCAATATCTAGCAGAGTAGCTAGCCAACTATTGCTAGGTACTTGCCAGGTAATAGCCTGAGTCCACAGGAGCTAGAGACCTTTCTTTTCCTTCCTCATCCTTTGTCCTGATTTCATTGCTCTGGGCTTGCCTGCCTCCTCATTGGGGAGCTAGGCTCCCAGCATTTCAATTCCACCCCTACCTCAGATGCCTGAGAAAAAAATTAGTCTATGGCTGTGGTCTAAAAAGTCATCTTCAGTAGGGTGCGGAGGGAGAGGAGGAAGTAAAAAAGAGGTAGCCAGAGTACAAACATGAACCAGGTATGGAACAGGCAGCTTTGTTCCTAGAGAGAAAGGCAAATGCTAAGCAATAAAGAATTATAGAATGATTATGATCTAGTACTCAAACCTCACTGGAACATTCACAAAGTGCTCCATATTAGGTTTTTAAATTTTTTTCTTCCACTGAGTATAGCCCAACCAATGCTAAATAGGTTTTTTTCTTCTTTCTTGAGGTCTGTCTGTCTCTCTCTCAACTATTTCTTTTTTCTTGACTCATTAGCCACTGCCTCTGATGCTGGTGACATTGCAATACCTGCAGTTGCTGATACCCCGTTACTTGGGTGCCTAGGAAAAACAACTGCCTTTTGAGATTTCACAAGGCCTTGTACCAAAGGAAAAAAGACACAAGCAAAAAGTAACCCCATTCTAGTCCCAGACTCGCTAGGAAGCTATGAATTCATTCTACAAGACTCAGTGGGAGGAAAGGTATCCTCCCATTGACCCTCTAGATCTCAAAAAGTCAACCTTACACTTTAAGACCTGTAGGAAGAAGAGGCCCCAGGAGCAAAGATTTCCCCTTTAGTATATAAAAGGAGTTTTGTCTCAGTAGTCAATTAAAAGAGTCTTCATAACTGACAAGAAGCCATTAGAGATTATCCATACCTGCTCTGAAGTAGGATATTGGGGGTAAAAGGGAAGGGACCCTCAATCACATATCCCCAATGGAAAGCTAAACTCACATATATCTTCAGCAATGGAAATGAAAGAATGACTAATGATGAAAAATATTTATTAAGTGTTTATTATGTGCCAAGTATTGTGCTAAGCACTAGAAATACAAAAAGAAAAAAGAGATTATCCCTGCTCTCAGGAAGCCAACCAGCACCTTCTATGCTTTTATGTTGGTGAGGACAGATTACTGCATTAGGGGAAGGTCTTTCATGTGACCTGGACTGCATTTGGGAAATAGAGCAGTATTTTCAATGATCTCAAGCTGCTCCCTGTGACAAAAACGTTTTCCTACTAGTAATTTTGCAATGTAATATAGGCATGCATCCTGGAATACTACCATCTCTGAAGAATCATAACTACCAAATACCTCAAAGACAATGGAGAGACGGATGGTGAAAGTCAAAAGACAAAACATCTTACCGGAAATGAATTTCACACCAGAGATAAAAATTGTCATCCAGGAAATACACAATCATAAAAAGAATATGAGCCAATCAAGCTTTGAAAATGAAGTATAAATTAGAAGGAACCCAGATAACTGAGGGAAAATTTTTTACAGTAATTTTCTCTGATAAAAGCTTCATTTCTCAAATACATGGGGAACTGAACCAAATTTCTGAAAATAAGAGCTGTTCCCCAATTGATAAGTAGTCAAAGAATATGAATAGGCAATTTTCAGAGGAAGAAATCAAAGGTCTCAATAGTCATATGAAAAATACTTAAGTCACTATTGATTAGAAAAATGTAAATTAAAACCACCCTGAGATACCACCTCACACTTATCAGGTTGGTTAACATGACAGAAAAGGAAAATTATAAATGCTGGAGAGGATATGGAAAAATAGGGATACTAATACACAGCTGGTAGAGTTGTGAGATGGTCCAACTATTCTGGAAAGCAATTTGGAACTATGACCAAAGGGCTATAAAACTGTGCATATCCTTTGATCCAGCAATATCACTGGATAGAGATCATAAAAAGGGGGAAAAGATCCACATGTACAAAAATATTTCTAGCAGCTCTTTTTGTGGTGGCCAAGAATTAGAAATTGAGGGGATGCCCATCAATTGGGAAATGTCTGAACAAGTTATGGTATATGATTGTAATGTAATACTATTGTTCTATAAGAAATGATAAGCAGGTGGATTTCAGAAAAAGCTGGAAAGACTTACATGAACTGATGCTAAGTGAAGTGAACAGAACCAGGAGAACATTGTACACTGTAACAGCAACATTATACGATGATCAGCTTTGATAGACTTAGCTCTTCTCAGCAATACAATGATCTAACACAATTCCAAAAGACTCATGAGGGAAAATATTAACCACATCCAGAGGAAAAAAAAAAAACTATGGAGTCTGAATGCAGATCAAAGCATACTATTTTCTCTTTTTCTTTTTTGTGGTTTTTCCCTTTGTTCTGATTCTTTTTTCACAACATGACTAGTGTGGAAATATGTTTAATATTAATCAAGTACATGTACAGCCTATATCAGATTACGTACTGTCTTGGGGAGGGAAGAAGGGGAAAATTTTGGAACTCAAAATCTTATAAAAGTGAATGTTGAAAACTAAAAATAATAAATAATTAAAAAAAACATATTGAACCAACAGTACTGCTACTAGTTTTGTATCTCAAAGAAAGAAGAAAAGGACCTATATGTACAAAAATATTTATTACAGCTCTTTTGTGGTAGCAAAGAATTGGAAACAGAGAGGATTCCCACTGATTAGGAAGTAGCTAAAGAAGCTGTGGGCATATGAGTGTGACGGCATACTATGGTGCTCTAAGAAATGAAGAAGGAAATGATTTCAGAAAAACCAGGGAAGACTTATATGAATAGATGCAAAGTGAAGTGAACAGAACCAGGAGAACATTGTACATGGTAATAGCAACATTGTAGCACTGATCAACTGTGAAAGACTTAGCTACTTTGATCAATACAGTACGAAACAATCAATATAGAACAATAATACACCATAATTCCAAAGGATGCTATCCACCTCCAGAGAGAAAACTGATGAACTCTGAGTGCAGATTGATGCATATATTTTCACTTTATTTTTTCTTGCTTTCCGCCATCACAACATGGCTAATGCAGAAATATGTTTTGCATGACTTCATATGTAAAATGTGTATTGTATTTCTTGCTTTCTCAATTGGTTGGGGAGGGGATAAAGGAAGGGAGAAAATTTGGAACTGAAAATAAAAATAAAACAAAATATATAAATGAGACGGAAAAGAGAAAATGAAGTACAAGTTCTCAAATATCACACAAATAATGAGAATGCATTTTAGGGGATTTCTCATGGCTCATTGCCCTCACTTAGGAAATCTGGGAATTTTATTATATGGCTACATCCAGTCCGTTTTCACGACATCCATTTACAAACACATAAGTCACAAGTTCAAGGAAGAAAAATATTTTTTTACAGTTCAATAAAGCACTTGGAGTCTGGTACACCCAAGTTCAAATTCTATCTTAGATGCTTACTAGAATGCCTGAAACTCAAATAAATTGTATTATTTCTTGAGTTTCAGGCACTTATCTGTAAAACGAAGGGGGCTGAGCCAGATGACTCTCTAAGGTCCCTCCCACTTCAAAATCTATGGTATGACCTGTGATCCTATTATCTCAGAGGTCATGGAAGATTTGTGCACCTGCCAGTAAACAACCTTTCCCTAGGGACCTATAGAGTTTCAGTTTCTTATAGTCATGTACCAAGTAGGATGCCTAACAGGCATTATGTCTCAAAGTTTCTTAGCCCCTGGCCTCTGCCATGACTCTGTAACAGCTCCCTGCAAAAAGTGACTTCTATCACTCCACCTCAAGTTTTCCTTAGCCCCCAATAAGTGGTATGGGCAACTATTTTTTCCAGAGGAAAAGCTTCCGTGCTCCCAGGGCCCTACATCCAAAATGAGGGGAATCTTTTAGTTTCCCTGTTACAGTGGGAGGGTACAGCTCTGATGTCATGCCAGATCCCAATGCCTCCACTCTGAAGCTTCTCCCTACCCCTAGGGTTCATTTTAACCTTGGAATAGTTGATCAAAAGGCCAGGAACTCACCACCTCTGATCTATCTCTCTGTCTTGGATTCTGATTCTGATCTGTTAGAATTCATGTTCTAATGAGCTTTTGGCTCTTGGGCTGGATATTTCTCACCTAAGACAGTATTTCCCATGGATCCATAGGTCTACAAATTATTTTGTTTTAATCTCCACCCCCCCTACCCCCATCATCCTTCGAAGTCTTTCAGAGTCCAATCAGGAAGTATAATTCAAATGACTTAGGTCTATTGACCAAAACACTTAGAGTATGGTTCTGGGAGGAAAGACTTGAGCATTCTCACAACATTATTATGTGACAGATATATGTGTGTGTATATCTATCTATCTAGATATATGTATACATGTGTATGTATACATGTTTGTGTAGATATATGGGTGTATATCTATACAAACATGTATACATACATATGTATAGCTATATCTAGATAGATATGTACACATATATTTTAAGTAGTAATATAGTAGTAATAATATATAATTCTACATATCATAGTAGTAATAGTAATAATGATACATTTTATTATAATATAGTAGCAATAATAATACTATAGATAAATAGATATAGATAATACCCACCACAAAGGAATAGATACTATTAACCAAAACATTCCTTAACAATACACAGCAACATACGTGTAGCATTTATCAGACAGGCTTTCTTGACATGAAAATTTATCGTTACGTATTTTGAATCCTCTCCTATGATCTACTATGCACATGACATGCTTTTTCTCCTTTTCTTACTTTGTAATTAAGTGTCAGTATTTAAGTTTATGATATTTTTTTATTTTTTATTTTTTCTATTCTGTATTTGTGTTCCAGTGTTTGAGTCTAAGATAAAATTCAATTTAAAAAAATACACAGCCTGACAGTTGTGAGGCAAAGAAATCAAAAATATCTATAGTCACATTAAAAAAATGCTCAAAATCACTATTGATCAGAGAAATGCAAACTAAAACAACTCTGAGGTACTACCACACCTACCAGAGTGGCTGATATGACAAAAAAGGAAAATTTTGGATGTTGGAGGGGATGTGGAAAAACTGGGACATTAATGCATTGTTGATGGAGTTGTGAACTGGTCCAACCATTCTGGAGAGCAATTTGGAACTATAATTGTGCATATCCTTTGATTCAGCAATACCACTGTTAGGTCTATATCCTGAGGACATCCAAAAAAGGGGTAAAGGACCTATTTATGCAAAAACATTTATAACAGCTCTTTTTGTGGTAGCTAAGAATTGGAAATCAAAGGGATGCCCATCAATTGGGGAATGGCTAAACAAGCTGTGGTATATGACTGTAATGGAATATTATTGTCCTATAAGAAATGACAAGCAGGATGACTTCACAAAAACCTGAAAAGACTTACGTGTACTGATGCATAGTGAAGTAAACAGAACCAGGAGAACGTTGTAGATAGTAACAGCAATATTGTTCAATGAAAAACTGACTTAGCTATTCTCAGAAATACAATGATCCAAGACAATTCCAAAGGACTAATGATGAAGCATACTATCCGCCTCCAGAGAAAGAACTGATATTGATTGAATACAGACTGAAGCATTCTATTTTTCACTTGTTATTTCATTTTTTTTCTTTTATTTGAGCCTTCTTGTACAAAATTACTAATATGGAAAGGTTTTACATAATTGCACATGTATAACCTATATCTGACTGTTTACTGTCTCAGGGAGGGGGAAAGGGAAGGAGGGAGTGAAGGACAGAATTTGGAACTCAAAACTTTAAATAAAAATGTTTAAAAATTGGGGAAAAAAACTATATGCAGAATAAGTGAAATACAAGTGCCTACAGAATGTTAAAAGACCTTGAGGAAAGCCTCCAGTCCAATGGGTTGATCCTCTATGGAGTATTTATGGAATGATGTGGACAAAAATAACACAGGATGAGGTCTCCTCAGTTTCCCCGTCTGTAAAATGAAGGGTTGGACTAAATAAGTCTCTAGTATTTATTTCCTCTGCACCAAGTCATCTTCATTCTCATAGTTTAAAAAAAAATCCCAGACCCACACTGGCCCCCAGTATTTGAGTGAGCTATAATGAGCAGCAACACCAGGAAAA
The DNA here is from genome assembly GCF_900497805.2 of Vombatus ursinus. Classification (NCBI taxonomy): domain Eukaryota; kingdom Metazoa; phylum Chordata; class Mammalia; order Diprotodontia; family Vombatidae; genus Vombatus; species Vombatus ursinus. Next base: position 2,992,010 of record NW_020954641.1, on the reverse strand, counting down.
AAATGAAGCATTTTAAGATATCCATCCCTCCTTTTTTCACCTCCCTCTTCAGTCTTGACTGAGAAGACGTCACCAAGGCTTTCTTAGCTCTGAGTTCTACTTCACTGTGGCCATTAACTTTCTGTGTGACCTTGGACAAATTCCCCTCTCTGGGCCTCAGATTCCATCTTTGTGGGGGAAATCTTTGTAAGGTTCTATGATCCTGATGGCCCTCGTGGAAGCCCCTCCTCTGAGCCTGCCTCGCAGCATATACCACGGCAGGCAACCCTTTAGGCTGCAAGAGCACCAGCTCCCCATGCTTGGGAGACCAGCCCTGCCCTTTAACAAGCCCTATAATTAGAAACTAGGTTTCTAAATGAGTGAAAAATGTAATGTTAGCCTCTGTTTGTTCGCTGGATGCTAAACTCTTGTTCCATGACCCAGAGGGGCTGTGACCTCTAGTTTCCAAGAAGACTTAATAAGGTAATGTTTATGAGGTTACTATCTTTATAACTCTGGTCTATTACAACTCTGTAAAAAAAATATTTGGGACCAACCATAATTCCAAAGAGATTTTTTTTGCCCTGCTTAATCCTACTCTGATGTAGACAAAGTAGTAGAGTGTGCAGAGAACTGTCCTCCTAGTCAGGAGACCTGGGTCCTAATACTGCCTCTGCCACTAATTCAATATGGTTGTTAGACAAGTTGCTTTCCCTTTCTGGGTCTCAGTTTGCCCATCTGTAAAAGAGAGGGTTGGACGAATAATCTCTAAAATCCTGTGACTATATGACGATATGGTCTGCATGGAAGAATGGAAAGAGTTTAAGAGGAAGGCAGGCAGGCAGGAAAGAAGGAAGAAAGGAAAAAATGAAGGAAAGAAAGAAGGAATGAAGGAAACAAGGAAGGAAGGAAGAAGGAAGGAGAAAGTGGAAGGAAGAAGGAAAGGAAGGAGGGAAGGAAGGAAAAAAGGATGGAAGGGAGGGAGGGAGAGAAGAAGGAAGGAGGGACAGAAGGAAGAAAGGAAAGGAGAGAAGGAAGAAGGGAAGAAGGAAAGGAGAAGGGGAAAGGGAGGAAGGAAGGGAAAGAGAGAAGGAAGAAAGGAGGAAGGGAAGAAGGCTGGGGAAGGTAGAAGGAAGGAAGGAAGAAAAGAAAGAAAGGAGGGAGGGAAGGAAGAAAAAAGGATGGAAGGGAAGGAAGGAGGGACAAAAGGAAAGAAGGAAGGAGGAAGGGAGGGAAAGAAATTGGAAAATACTTAACAAAATAAATTTTAAAAAAACAATAAAACATAGATAACATTACATTTAAAACTCAGTCAATATGAGGCCTGCAGGATCCTTATGTATGGAGCAGTGGTTGCCATTTCTATTTGAGTTTGATACCACTTCTCTAGATGACCTTAGGCAACTCCCTTCCTCTCTCTCTAACTCAGTTTTTTCCTTTGTAAAATGAAGAAGCTGAGCTAGTTAAGTCTTAATGGTGCCTTTTAGCTCTTAAATTCTGTGACTTTTTGACTTGATATCAGCATCTCTGTTCAATATCCTGGATCATCCCCCTTTGACCTTGGCTTGGCATCTCCCTGTCTGGATATGAGGTTATCTGGGAAGGACACTCTATCAGCCCTGAGGATCTGAATTTATACTGAATGATATGATCCCAGATTTTTTTTTCATAATTTTCAATTTATATATTTTGTTTTGACACATCACTCACTTCCTAATAAACACCACCAATCTCCATAGGACCCTCCCATAGTCAGTCAACAATTATTAAATAACTGCTATATGTCAGGCTTGTCACTGGAGACACAACTTCTCTACAGCCTCTGCCCTATATGAGCTTCTGGTTTGTTTCTGCCCTCATTTTAAAAAATAAATTTAGCAAAATCCCCAATACAGTGATTGCTGCTAATAGCATAAGCCCAGATTCTTTCTCTCTTTCTTAGTGCTAAAACATGGAGTGGGAGAGGAAGGAGTCTAGAGTTGGCAGGGCAACGGGGGTAGTTCTCTGGAATAGGACAAGTTATGGGCCTCCCTTGAGAGAGTGAGGCCTTTGCTGAGGTTAGAGGTCTTGGCAATGAGAGGGATTTTGCTGAGGAAGAGACTGGGGTGGGGTCAGGTGGGGTGAGACCTTTGCTGAGGGGAAGAGAACCTTGCTAAAGAGAAAAGACTTTAGCTAGGGGAGTGAGGGGGAGGAGGGATCTTTGCTGAGGAGTGACGTGAAATGTTTGGCAGGAGAAGACTTCCAAAAAAGAGTTTACAATCTGTCTTTAAGCTCCCTGTCTGACAACTTAATGGCTTGTAGTGAATGCCAGGTACAGACACAGCAGTAAATGTCCAGATGCGTGTGTCCTAGAGAAGGTCCTTCTGTAGTCAGGCGTGGCTCCCAAGTATCTGGCCTTCTTCCTCCAGCACCCTCTCAAGACTACTCCATTACCTATTAGGAAATTATCAGGAGTTCAAATTTATGAAGGCATCCAAATCCACACCAGGGAAAACAGGATTAATTCCCCATGGTCTCTAACAGCACTAGGCTGAGCCCCAACATGTCCAGCCCTTACATTCCAAGTCATAGAGCAGCCTCTCTTGACACAGCTTGGACCCTTGTCAGATGCCTCCTACGCCTTCCTTGCAACGTGGCATCCCAGTCACCCTCCCCCCCATCCAGGACCCTATACCTCATCTCCCAGTCCTTAACCCCTTGAATACAACCCCACAATCCTGAGACTACATAATCTCTTGGCCGGTGGATCCAGAGATCCACCTGGTAGGAATCACCTGGGCTCCAGCTAAGAACAGAGGGATTATGGGACTGGCAGAGCTACCCGATAGGAAGGACTTGCTCACCTCCTTGTCATCCTTAATGTCATCCTCTGGGAACTCTTACAAAATGATATTGAGACTTCTGACTGTAACAGATGAACCAGCAAGAAGCACCAGGACCCTGAGAAGGTAACCACTTATCAGTCTGATGTCTCTGGCCTGTTCTTGGAATCATCCCACAGCCTTGCACTGTGGTAGGCTCTGAGCCAATGAGCCAATGAGCCTATTTTTGACAGCATCTTAGTTGAAAGGGATCTTTGAGATAATTTAGTTCTACTCCCTTATTTTACAGATAAGGAAACTGAGGCTCAGAGAGATTAGGTGATTTATTACACTTCTATTTGCAGAGTGGGAATTTAAGCCAAGGATTCCAGAATCAGTATTTCTTTGATGACAGTAAATGGCCTCTCCTTCTCTTCAGTTTCCAGCTGAATCTCTTTCTACCTGAGCAATTCAAATAAGCAGATAAGGATTTTCTTGCCTTGAATGCTTTCGCTGGGTGCTTGGATTCCCAAAATAGATACAACTAAGACCAGGCCAAGACCAATGTGCAAGGGAGATGACAGCTTTGGGGAGAAAGTTGTGAGTCTGGAACTCATAACCCCAGACATCCTGTAAACTGTGATGGAAGGATAAACATCCCAGGAGGCTGCAAGGCAGGATGTGCTGGGCCAGCCGGCGCCACCGGCTGCTCTGGGGAGCAGACTGTTTATTCCCTGTCAGCCTTGGGGCTCCCTCTAGCTCCCCAGGAAACCAATATGAATGGGAGTCAGAGCCCTGGGGTGTGTGGGAGGCCACATAGGCCCACGTTGGGGAGGAAGGATTTCCCCAGGCTGATTGAACTCGATGTCATCCTTGGACAAGTCACTTTCCATCGCTGGGTTCTTACTTATACCTCTGTAAAATTAAGAGTCCTACTAAGTGGTCTGTAAGGTCCCTTCCAACTTTAAAATCCCAAGTCTAAAGTCCCATCCAGCCACCCACCAGAAAACATAGGCCTACAAGGAGGCGTCTTGTCCTCTGCCCTGTTATTATACCCACAGTACCCAGCCCCTAGCTCCTCCCCTCCCCTCCCCAACCATTTTCCACCTCTTACTCTGGGAACAGTAATCAAATCAATACTCCCATTGCTTCTGGACATTAGACTGTCTTTTGGTCCTATCTGCAGTCCTTGGGATGACCTAGATTCTAGGTCCTAGACCAAAACCATTTTATCCTGGCCACCACTTTCCTTTATTTGCTGTTCTCATCCCTCCCCTACACCGAATTAGAATGTAATCTCCTTAATGACAAGGACCCTTCTGAATTTGTACAGTACATGACTTAATAAATGTCTTAAGCTCAAGTACCTAGTAAATACTTTTTTCTTTCATTTATTTATGTTCCTAATAATAATAATAACTTACATTTCTTTGGAACTTGACCATTTATGAAATACTTTTCTCAAAACAATGTAATAAGGTCAGAAAGACAAATATGATTTTATACATTAGGAAGCTAAGGCTTGGGTAGGCTGGTGTGACTTCCTCAAGGTTCATAGCTACTGAGTATCAAGAGTTAGGATTTGAATTTAGGTGTCTTGATTCTAACTCCTTTGTGCTTACCGCCACGATGCTTCTCTTTGGGCTGCTCTGAGATGGTTTCTTCTGAGAGTGGCAAGCATTGACCAGGTGTTACTTGGTGCTGTGTATTGCCGGTTTTTGGTTGGAGAAATGAAATCGCAAAGAAGAAGAATATACCCTAATGAATCAGGGCAGTGGTGAAATGAGAATATATCCAAACTTATTCTCTAACACAGATGCAGATGAAGAAATCTGGCTTTCCTACAATCCAGATGAAAAATCTAGGAGGAGGGGGAGGAATCTTAGTCAACTAAGAGTTTAGTTGAGCCAATAGTGTGGCATGGCAGCTACAAGAACTAAATTAGCTGTATTAATTAAAAACATTAATGGTGTTTGGTTCGATCATTCATTCAACAAGTGATCATAAATTAAATTCATTTCGACATTGTTTATTAAATAACTACTAAGTGCAGAGCATTGTGCTGAGTGATACAAATCTCAAATAAGGCGCAGCCCCAGAACTTTTCCCAAGATTAAGAAAGTGTATTGTTGCCTGACCATCAGAAAAGGCTTTCTGGAGGAGGTGACATTTGACTTGGGCTTTTAAAGACAGGTAGGAGGGGCAGCTAGGTGGTACTGTGGATAGAGCACAGGCCCTGGAGTTAGGTGGACCTGAGTTCAAATCTAGCCTCAGACACTTATTAGCTGTGTGACCTGCGCAAGTCACTTAACCCCAATTGCCTCCAAATAAAATAAAAGACAGATAGGAATTCCAAGTGTGTGTATATATGTTTGGGGAGGGGGTGCAGTTAGGGGAAGAGCTACTCCAAGCAATAAAAACAAGAATGCATAGGTAAGGAGGGCATGTGGGGGTGGGGTGGGGAGGGTAACAAGTAGTGTAATTTAACTGGAAGGTAGCATAATTAAAAGGAAGTAATATGAAATAATCCATAGGGAGAAGTTGTGTAGTATAGTGGATACAGAGCTGGCCTCAGAATAAGGGATACTCTGGTTCAAGTCCAGGTTTTGCCCTATGAGTGAGTCACTTAACCCTCATTGCCTCCAGGCAAGTAGATGTCCCTTAAGGGGAAACTTCATACTCTGATGACATCACATATCCAATCCAAAAAGAAATAAGGCTATAGAGGTAGCTTGGAACTACCAATTTTGCAGGGGTGGGGAACCTGTGACCTTGAGGCCACATGTGGCCTTCTAGGTCCTTGGCTACGGCCTTTTGACTGAGTCCGAGTTTTACAGAACAATCTTTTCATCAGGGGGATTTGTTCTGTGAAGTTTGGATTCAGTCAAAGGACCACACTTGAGGACTTGAGGCCGCATGTGGCCTCGAGGCCCCAGGTTCCTCCCCCCATAGCCAATGAATGGCCTTGAGTGCCAAGTAAGGGAAATCGAACCTTACTTAGAAGACAATAGAAAGCCATCAAAGGTGTCTCCACAGAGGAGCAACATGATGTGATCAATACACAAAGATCAATCTGGAAATGGCATGAAGGTTGAACTAAATAAGGGAGACTGAAGGTGGGAAGACTTTTTAGAAGGTTCTTACAATAAATGAAGCAGGTAATAACAGAGGCCTTGATGATGGTAGAGGTGATTTTAATAGAGAGGTAGGATAATAATTTTAGATTTAGAGCTGGAAAGTACCTCAGAGATAATCTAAACCCTTTCATTTTATAGAAGACAAAAATAAGGCCTAGAGAAGTTAACTGACTGGCCTAATCTCATATAGCTAGACCAGGATTCATATCCAAGTTCTGTACAAGAAATGAAAGCAAAACATACTGAACAGGTAGAATTACCCGGGATTGGTAACTGATCAGTGAATGAAGAAAAGAAAAGAGTCGAAGCTAACACCAATTTTTCAAAAATGAGAGATTAGGTGAACGGTGCTCCCTTGGATAGAAATAGTAAAGTCAGGAAAAAGAGAATGTCTTGGACATTTTGAGTTTGTGGTCCTGGTAACACAAAACTTGTAGACAACTAGAGATGCAGGTGTAAAGATTAGGAGAGACAATGGGCTGAAGATATAAATTTGAGAATCATCTGTATGGAGTTCATAGTCAAAGTCTTAGAAATGAAGAGAGGAAGGCTGAGGACTGAGTTTTGGGTTTAAGAGACCAGTCAGTCAATGATTGTTTATTAAGCATTTACTATGTTCCAGTAATGGAGCTAAAGCCTGGAAATGCAAAGGGAAGCAAAAAACCAGACCCTGTCCTCAAGGAGCCTATTAATGTAGGAGACAACATGCAAACAACTATGTACATACAAGATAAATAAAAGATAAATTAGAGGTAATCTCAGAGAAGGTACAAGCAGTATGGTGACCAGGAAAGACTTATTGAAAAAGGTTGGATTTTAATTGAGACTTGAACAAAACCAGGGGATTCAGGAATCAGAGACAAGGAAAGAGAATTTCAGGGGTGGGGGCCAGCCAGTGAAAATATATTGAGTCGTTCCCCAATTGATAAATGGTCAATGTTTTCAGAGGAAGAAATCAAAGCTATCAATAGTCATATAAAAATATTCTAATTCACTAATAATTCAAGAAATTCAAATTAAAATAACTCTGACATACTACCTCACATTTCTCAGACTGGCTAACATGACAGAAAAGGAAAATGACAGATGCTGGAGAGGATATGGAAAAACAGGGACACTAATGTATTGTTTGTGGAGTTGTGAACTGGTCTGACCATTCTAGAGAACAATTTGGAACTATGCCCAAATAGCTATAAAACTGTGCATGCTCTTTTAACACAGCAATTCCCCTACTAAGTCTATGCTCCAAAGAAATCAAAGAAAAAGGAAGGGGACCCATATGCACAAACATATTTACAGCGGCTATTTCTGTAGTGGCAAAGAATTGGAAATTGAGGAGATGCCCATCAATTGCGGAATGGCTCAGCAAGTTATGATATATAATTGTGATGGAATATTACAGTGCTATAAGACATAAAGAAAGGGATGGTTTCAGAAAACTGGGAAGACTTATATGAACTGATGAAAAGTGAAGTGAGCAGAGCCAGGAGAATAATCAACATGGTAACAGCAATATTATAAAAATAATCAACTGTAAAAGGCCTACATACTCTGAATACAATGATCTAGCGCGACTCCAAAATACTTACGATATAAAATGTTTTCATCCTCTAGATAGAGTTTTGATGGTCTCAGAGTACAAATTGAATATTTTTTCTTTATTTATTTCCCCTGATTTTTTTCCAGAACTTGGTTAATATGGAAATATGTGTTACATGACCTTATATGTACAATGGGTACCATATTTCTTGCCTTACCAATGGATAAGAGGGAAAGAGTGGAGGAAGGGAGGGAATTTAAAACTGAAAAATACAAGTAAAATTTAAATTTGAAAAAAGAAGATGCATTGAGTCAGTGGGGAAAAACAAGGAAATCATTGTCACTGGATCACAGAGACTATGGAGAACAGTAAAGTGTTAAGAAAATTGGAAACATAGGAAGGAGTAATAAAAGGCTTTGAAAGTCAAACCAAGGATTTTATATTTGATCCTGAAAGACGTCAACCAAATGTAAACAAAAAAATTTACTAAATTAGAAAAAAAATACAGGGCATCTGTCAGGAGTTCCTTCTCCCTCAAGTGAACACTTTAAATCCCTTCAAAATCATTCTACATTCTCTCCTTTGCTTTAGTCTCTGAGAAAAACATCTATCTTCTCCTTGCCAAGATCATCTCAACTCGTCACTTTGATACCTCAAGATTTTGCTACTTTGATAAATCATTGCCCTCCCTTTATCCAGTGGTTCCTTCCCTAGTACCTACAAATGTGACCAGAGTTCCCACTTCCCTTTACCTTGCCATTCCCTCGAACTATTTTCTATATCTCCCCTCCCTTTCATAGCCAAATTCTTGGAAAAATATTTCTACACATCTAACCTCCATTTCCTCACTTTTCATTTTCCTTAAGATTCATTTAATTCTAAATCCTATTATCCTATTGATATTGGAGGAAGAGTTTGAAGATTTAGTGGAGTTACCTGAAAATAGGTCCAGCTGGGCGGAGCCAAGATGGTAGAGTAACTGAAGCTCTATAGCCCAGCTCTCCCAATATTTTGTTCTAAATAACTTTAAAATGAGACCTCAAATTGAATTCTGGAGTAGCACAGCCAACAAAAGGCTGGGGTGAGACATCTTTTTTCCAGCCCAAGACAACTTAGGAGATCAGAAGGAGAGGTCTTGCCCAGCTGATAAATGGTCAAAGGATATGAACAGGCAGTTCTCAGATGAAGAAAGTAAAGCTATCTATAATCACGTGAAAAAATGCTCTAAATCACTATTGATTAGAGAAATGCGAATCAAAACAACTCTGAGGTACTACATCACACCTATCAGATTGGCCAACATGACAAAACAAGAAAATGATAAATGTTGGAGAAGACATGGGAAAATTGGAACACTAATGCATTGTTGGTGAAGTTGTGAAACAATCCAACCATTTTGGAGAGCAATTTGGAACTATGCCCAAAGAGCTATAAAAATGTGCTTACCCTTTGACCCAGCAATAGCACTTCTAGGGTTGTATCCCAGAGAGATCACACAAATGGGAAAAGGACCCACATGTACAAAAATATTTATAGCAGTTCTTTTTGTGGTGGCAAAGAACTGGAAACTGAGAGGATGCCCATTAATTGGGTAATGGCTGAGCAAGTTTCAATATATGAATATAATGGAATACTATTGTGCTATAAGAAATGATGAACAGGCTGACTTCAGAAAAACCTGGAAAGACTTGTATGGTCTGATGCTGAGTGAAGTGAGCAGAACCAGGGGAACATTGTACACAGTAACAGCCACGTTGTGCGATGACTAATATTGATAGACTTAGCCCTTCTCAGCAATGCAAGGATCTAAGACATCTCCAGAGGCCTCATGATAGAAAATGCTATCCACAACCAAAGAAAGAATTATGGAATTTGAATGCAGATTGAAGCATATTGTTTGCTATTTTTTTTTCTTCTGTTGTGTTTTGTTTCCTCTTTCTGGTGGTTCCTCCTATTGGTTCTAATTCGTAGAACTTACAACATCACTAATGTGAAAATATGTTTAATAGGAATGTATATATATAGCCTACATCAGATTGCGTGCCGTCTTGGGAAGGGAAGTGGGGAGGGAGGGGGAGAAAAAATTTAAAACTCAAAAGCTTATGGAAGTGATTGTTGATAAATCAAAATAAATTAATTTTTTAAAAAAAGGAGAGGTCTGTGACACTGGGGTTGGGGCTGGCCTAGAGTGCAATGCAATGGTAACATCAGCTGTGGGTCTTGGAGGTGGCTGTGACAACAGTAGCAGTTTTGGAAACTCTCAGCCCAAAAACAGTAAAGGGATTGGACAAATGAACAGAAAGAGATTGCAGAAGACCCCTGTGCTATCACTGGGTGAAGGACCAGGAGCTGTTTGGCAACTGTATTACCCAAATGTAGTTCCAGGTCACAGTCCCAGGGTAGAGAGGAGAGCTAGGTTTGCAGCTACAAGGGAGCATCAGCTCTTCCTGGGGAAGTACTGTAGCACAGAGCAGTAGAGCAGTGATCATACTTCTCCCCAGATCACATCACCTTGGAAGTACTGGAAATATGTTTTGTATGACTTCACATGTATAATTGATGATATCATATTGCTTGCCTTTTCAATGGATGAGAGAAAGAATTTGGACCTCAAATTTTTAAAAACTGAATTTTAAAATAAATAAAGCATAATTATAAAAAGAAAAAAGTAATAATCAAGAAATTAAGGCAAAAAAAAAGAAAAAGAAAAACTGGTTTGCTACAAAAAAGAAATGAAAGAAACAAAAGAAAGAAAATAGGTTAGCCACAGTAGAATAGGCACAAGGATGGGGAACTTGCAGCCTTGAGGTCACATGTAGCCCTCTGGGGCCTCAAGTGCAGCCCTTTGACTGAATCCAAACTTCACAGAACAAATCCTCTTAATAAAAGGATTTGTTCTGTAAAACTTGGACTCAGTCAAAAGGCCGCACCCAAAGACCTAGAAAGCCATATATGGACTCAAGGCCACAGTTTCCCCACCCCTGGGTTAGGAAAAGAGCAAACCCCATCAGAGTGCAGCTAGGGAAGAGTAGGCTTGGTCCGAATAGGGATGAGAATTTGAAAGAAGTGGTAGGGATAAGCAGTTTGCATCTAAAACAGTGAGAATAAATCAGGATGAGGAACTAGTGTGATGGAAAATAATAATAACAGTTCATGTGTCTGTAGTTCTTTAAAATTGACAAGATGTTTTTCTCACAACCACTCTGTGAGATAAGAAGTACAAAGACTATCTTAACCATTGTTGCCACTCCACTCTCTAAATAGGATTTTTCAAGACCATACCTGGAAGGAGCTGAGCCATTCTTCTCTGAACTCCCTGGGACTATGTAACCTCATCTTCTTCCAGCTATTTTCAGCATTACTACCACATAAGTGCTTCCACCCTTCTTTCTACCTCTTGTTCTGAAAGCTATAAAAAGATCAGCACCACCAATGACTCTGAAAAGGGCAGATCAGTGGACTGGCCTCTTGTTCCATTCATCATCTTTGTAATTTTCTGGACCATTCCTCCTTTCTCTGGACATCACTCTCCTATATTTGTTGTCTCCCAATTAGAAAGTAAGAACCTTGAAGAAAAATACTATCTCACTTTTGTATTTGTATCCTTAGAGTTTAGCAAAATGTTTGGCCAGAGTAAGCACTTAAATGGTTAAGCAATAAATGATTTTCAGAGTAAGCAATAAATGATTTTCATTCATTTATAATGAATGAGGTAACTGAAGAAAGAGCTATTAAGTGGAAGAGTTGGGACTTGAATCAAGGTTCAGATATCCTGATGCCAAGTCTGATGCTTTATTCACTATACCACATGTAGTGGTATGCAGGTAGTTGGAACTTATAGAATTGACTGGCCCTACAGTCCTATAAGCAATATTGGAATGTTGATGTTTCAAAGTGTTTGCATTCTCAGTGTTAAGCAGTAGGATCACCTTGCACAAGAGAAGATACTTCATAAATGATGAATGAATGAATGAATGAATGAATGAATGAATGAATGTAGAAATTCTGAAAATCAAAGAAGTAGTTTTTGAAGAAATTTGTGTGCTGGATTTTTCAATGAACTGATTGTAGAGGCAAATCATTAAGCGATTTGAAAAAATGAGGAGACAGAGCAACACAGAGAAAGAAAGGAAAACTGAATTATAACAAAATGAAAAAGCTATTTCACAGCAAATGAAGAGAAAATAAAGGAAATTATTAGAAATAATTACATAAAATTATATGCCAACTGAACTAAAATGTAATGGAAATGGATGAATTTTTTTCAAATATGTAAAATACTCAAATTGACAGAAAAACAAAGAATTTAAAGAACCCAACCTAAAGAACAGAAATTATTTAACACACTATTAACAAACTCCCAAAAGAATTTTTAAAAAGGGCTCCAATGCAGGCCCCAATGGATTTATAAGTGAATTCAATCAAACATTCAAAGCATGATGGGGGTGGGGGGGGCAGGGTAAGCTAGATTTGAAGTCAAAATACCTGGTTTCAAAGTCCAGCTTTTCCATTTGCTGGCTCTGTGATCTTAGAAAAGTCATTTAACTTATTTAAAACTTAGTTTTCTCATCTATAAAATAAGGAGGTTAGACAAGATAACCTCTTCAGTCCCTTCCAGCTTTAGACCTAAGACACTATAATCTATGATTCTAACACCACAAAGCGTAATAAACTTCCAAAAAATACACCATCTAAATATAAAATCCTCTATTTGGTATTCAGATACCTTCATAACCTAGCCCCCTCCTGCCTTTGCCTTAAATCATTAAAATTTGCCTAAAATCAATTAAAAACTGACCTCCTGGCTGTTCCATGAACAAGACACTCATCTCTCAGTTCTAGGCATTTTCTCTGACTGTCCCCCAGGCCTGGAAAACTCTCCCTCCTTCCTCGTCTCTGCCTACTGGTTTCCCTAGCTTACTTTAAATCCCAACTAAAATCCTACCTTCTACAGGAAGCCTTTCCCAGCCCTAATTCTAGTGTCTCCTTCTCTTAGTTATTGTTGTTCAGTTGTTTCAGTCATGTCTGCTTCTTTGTGAGCCCATTTGGGGTTTTCTTGGCAAAGATACTGAAGTAGTTTGCCATTTCCTTTTCTGATTCATTTTACAGATGAGTAAACTGAGGCAAACAGGGTTAAGTGATTTACCCAGGGTCACACAGCTAGTAAGTGTCTGAGGACAGATTTGAACTCATGAAGATGAGTCCTCTGATTCCAGGCCTAGCACTCTACCTACCACACCACCAAACTGCCCAAAATGTTTATGTATTGACTGACTAAAAGATTGCCTATTTTTTTTATTTAGAGGAGTGTGGAAGTAGGTATCCTGCACAAATGTGACTAGGGGAGTAAGTCATAGCTAAACAAGGATGGAGAAATAGAAGATAAAATGAGCAATTTGGATTTTATAAAATTGAAACACTTTTAAATGACCAGAATCAATGCAGCTAGAATTAGAAGCCAGACAATTAAATAGAAAAAATCTTTGTGTAAAATATTTCTGGTAAAGGTCTGACATATATTATTTGCCATAAATTGATACAAACCTATAAAAGAACAAGATAAGTGTTCAAAGGATATGAACAGCCAACTTTCAAAAGAGAAAATATAAACTATCAACAATCATATGGTGAAAAGTCCTCCAGATTAAATGTGAATTAAAACAACTCTGAGGTTTTACCTCTCACCTATCATATTGGCAGAAATGACAAAAGATAAAAATGATCAAACGTAGAGTGGTTGTGGGAAGACAGGAGTGATTTCACTGTTGGTGAAACTATGAATTGGTCCAACCATTTTGGAAAACAATTTGGAATTAAGCTTTAAAAGTCATTAAACTGTATGTGTCCTTTTACCTATTGCTAAGGGATACAGCCAAGAAGATCACAGGTAAGGAAAAAGGCTCCAGTGTACAAAAGTACTTATAACAGCATTTTTGTAATAATAAAGTACTGGAAGGGAAGTAGGTGCCCATTGATTCAGAAATGACTCAAGAAATTATGACTTATGAATGTCAGTGAATAAAATTATACCATAAGTAATGCCATATAATCAAGAGATTTGTTTGAACCAATGAAGTGCAAAATAAGCAGAACTAGGAGAGCGATTTACATTACAACCATAACTATATAAAGGAAGACAGCATTAAATAGCTTCATAATTCTGATCAATACAGTGGTCAATGTTTATTGACTTCAGAGACCTTGATGCCAGGACATGTCTCCCATCTATCAGAAAAGAAATGGTAGTGAATAGATGTAGAATAAGGCATGCCTTTTCAGACATGGCAGTATGTTGATTTGTTTTGCTTGACTATGCTTGTTTGTTACCAAGGAGGTTTCTGTTGGTGGGGTTGGGGTAAACATTGAGAAATGACAATGATAGTAGAAAAAAAAAAGAGTAGAGCATCAATCAAAAATACTTAAGAGAATGGTGTTGGACAGAGCAAAGAGGTGTCAAGGACTGAATATATTTAGAGAAGAAAGATCTATGCTGTTTGACTAGGGGTATGTGGCAATCAGTTGTAGGAGATGAGGCTGAAGAATTAAGATAGAGGATGACAGAATGTAAAGTTGGAAGACTCCATATAGATCCTTTAGCCCAGACTCTTTATTTTGCAGATAGAGTAGACTGGGACCAGTTTATGGATGCCTTGATTGAATAAAGGATGCTGGACTCTATGACCAGGGGTGGGAAACCTGTGGCCTCAAGGACACATGTGGCCCTCCAGGTCCTCAAGTGTGGCTACCCTTTGACTGAATCCAAACTTCACAGAACAAATCCTCTTAATAAAAAGATTTGTTCTGTAAAACTTGGACTCAGTCAAAAGGCCACACCCAAGGACCTAGAAGGCCACATGTGGCCTCGAGGCTGCAGGTTCCCTACCCCCTGCTCTAGACAGTAGGGACCCACTCAAGGTTAATTTTTGAGCAGAGCAGTGACAACACCAGAATTGTACTTTAGGAGGCCAGTGATAAGTACAGGATATATTGGAGGGGAAGAGAGTCAGGGAGGCCAAATAGAAGGCAGTATTTCAAGGCAGAATTAATAAGGAAATGGACAACAAGAAAGGGCTATAGTAGAGTATATAAGAAAATTAATGTGACAAATATTATCAAGAGAGGTAACTTGGCACATTGGACAGACAACAAGGTTTGAAGTTGAGACCATCTGGATTCAAATTACAATTCTACTACTTACAACCTGTGTGATGGTATGCAAGTTCACATGACCTCTCTAAGCTCCATTTCCCTATTTCCACAATGAGGAGGTACATACAAAATGAGGTAACGTCTAAGGTCCATTCCAGATCTAAGTCTGTGATCCTTTAAGATGCTTTGGTGAAGGATGAAGGCAAAGGAAGAGTCAAAAACAACACAGGTTTTCAACCTGAGTGCCAAGAATTAGATTGCTATTAACAGAAGTAGGGAAATCTGGTTGGAAAAATTGGTTGGAAGTGTTCTGTTCTGAACAGAAATCTGACACCCATATTCTTTGACCCAGAAATACTATTAGGAATATGTCCCAAGGAAGTTAGAGGCAGAAAGGTCCCATATATTCCAAAATATTCATTGCAGGACTTTTATGGTAACTAAAAAGTAGAAACAACATAGGTGTCCATCAGTTAGGGAATGACTGAATAAACTATGGTACAAGAATGTAATTAAATATTATTGTTCTATAAGAAATAATGAGTGTTACAAATTCAGAGAAACATGGGGACACTTTTATGAATTGATGCCAAGAGAAATAAACAGAACCCCCAAAAATATATATACAACTACAATATAAATAGACAGAACAGTGATGGAATAATGTGTGATTATAATGACCAAGGTTGGAGCTAGAAAAGAGTACAGAGAATGCCCCTTTCTCCATTTAATGCAGAGGTGGGGCCCTAGAGTGTGAATAATTATATATGTATGCTCTAAGATGTGGCCAATGTGTTGATTGGCTTTTGCTGACTACTTTCTTATTTTTTAAATCTTTGTTACAAGAGAAGGTTCACTTGGTAAAGGAAGGGGGACACATCCAGAAACAAATAGAATGTAGAGACAGAAGGATTCAATAAAAATATATTTGTATAGCCCCCAAAAGAAATAGACCTGTGCTTATCATGGAACCTCCAAATCAGATGTCCTCTGAGATGCTTGTCAATTCTGAGATTCTTTAATTATTCATCAAGCTGGAAGTGTCAAGGAAGGAGCCATAAAGATAAAGAGGGATCATAGGATTTAGGACTTTAGAGATAACCTAAATTCCAAACTATGTCATATGAAGTTTAGCTTAAGAAAATAGTGATTTAGTCTGGAGAAGATAAGACCTAAGGAAGACATCGCCGGCTTCAAGTATCTAAAGGATTATCGTATAGAAGAGCATCATAGAACCAGAGCTAGAAGGGGCCTTGGAGGCATTCTAGTGCAGCTCCTTTATTTTACAGGTGAGGAAACTGAGGGGCCAAAAGAGTAAGTGGTTTGCCCAAAGTCACACAGCTGGTAAGTAGCAGAGTCAAGATTTGAATCCAGATCCCACGGAGACAGTGTTCTTTCCACTTAACCACATTGCTACCCCCAGGGAATTAGAATTATTCTCTTTGACCTAGAGGTAGTGTGGTACAATGAGGAAAGTAATCAACGTGGAGTCAGAAGTTTGGTTCAAATCCTAGATACTACCTCACAACCTTAAGGAAGACACTTAACATCTCTGGGCTTCATTTTCTTCATCTATAAAGTTAGGTTGGACAAGATGACCTCTGTGTTTCCTCCCAGTCAGAAGTATGCTAATAAATGCTTATCAACCACTCACCAAAAACCCATGTAGGCACAGCACATTTTAAAAGTTTAATCTGTATTATTAACATTTTCTCCAACACTTTCTTAAATCTAGACAATCAACTAAATAATAAATCTGGCTCTGATTTGAGGTGTTTGCAGATTTCCGAGGTGTCAATGGTCAGGCCGAAAAAATTACTAATCGGTTCTTACGAGCTGGCTACAGGCACTCTTGCTTCCAGGTCAAAAATTAATTCTATGAATGGAGGAATGGTGATCAAATATGACATTTGCTACCCATATGACCATTGACAAATCACCTAACTTTCCTGGGCCTCAGCTTCCTTATCTTAAAAATGAGTAGGATTGGTGCCAATGGGCTTAAGTTGGGGACTTAGTCCCCAAACCACCTACCTACTCTTCTCCTGGTTGATTTCTCACCAACAGGTATGAGTATGGAACTCTCAGAAGCAGCCAGCATGTGAGCTCCCAGGCCCAGGACTGTGTGCCTAGGCAGAGTGGGCATGGAGCAGATGGGCAAGTCAGCCAGGCCTCCCTCCATGTTTATATTATCCAGAGGCTCTGACCGGGTGGTTTTCCCTTTTTTGAGAATGGAGAGCTCACAGGCCTGTCTCATTCCCACCAAACAATGTTCCTTTCCAGGGAGCTTAAAATAGCTCCTTTTGGACAGGACTCCAGAGAGAGCAGTGAGCAGGCGTTTGTGCAAATATGGGCCTGGGCAAGGAGCCCCCAAGTGGGGCTGAGCTGCAGGGGGGCTGATGGCAAGAATCCTTGGCCAGGAGTCTACCTCTCTGGACTCCCGCATGCAATGCTGCTTTCTGACTCCTCAACCTGTTCACCCCTAGGTCTTCTGCCCGAGACTCAGATTTCTCCCCTCCCTCACCATTGTCCCCCTGCCCCTTACATTAAAAAAAGCACTAGCTCTGAGATAAAAAGCCTGCCTCTACCACGTATTGCTTGTATGACAGACGTTGGGTAAGTCACTAGAGCCAGGGGTGGGGAACCTGTGGCCTCAAGCACACATGTGGCCCTCTAGGTCTTCAAGTGTAGCCCTTTGAATCCAAACTTCACAGAACCTCAATAAAAGGATTTGTTCTGTAGAACTTGGACTCAGTCAAAAAGCTCTGCTCAAGGACCAAGAAGGCCACGTGTGGCCTCGAGACCATAGGTTCCCCACCCCTGCATTAGACCTTCCCATGTTTCAGCTTCCTCATCTGGAAATTGAGGGTTGGTCTAGATGGCCTCTGGGCTCCCTTCTGGCTCCAGACTATGATCTCTTTACCTGTCCCTTCTCTTTCTCACTCATTTGGAACACGCTCTCCTCTTTCCTTTACCCTACCTATTCTCTGCTCCCAAATCTACTCTGTCCTCATTATCCTAAACTTTGTTCCTTGCCGCTCCCCTCCCTGTAAATTAATAGATCCATTCTCCACCTTCTGTCCCTTTGAAGTCTCCTCTGGCAAATTATTTTTTCCCTCTTCTCTTTCCCACTGTCACTCTCCAATCAGCACTGATTTTGGCCTTACCTCAGTCTCATGCCCCAAAATGCTGCTATCCCCCCTTAGTCCCCTTTTCCTCACCCTGCCCCTATCCCCACCTGATTTACTCTGTCCCTACCCCACTAGACTTTGTTTTTTTACCTCCACTTAAATCATTCAGTCCACTCTCCATATTCTGTCCCTTTGCCTCCTCACACAGTCACCTCTCTGACAAATTCTGTCCTTTCCCCCTTCACACTGAGGCTCCCCACTCCCCACCACTGCACCATTCCCAAAACATAGCTGTCCCTTTCCTCCCTCCTGCTTATTCTACCACCCCCCCACATAGTTTTTAGGCTCGACCAAGGAGGTAGAAACTTCATTTCATCACCCCACCACTTCATATCCCCAGACCAAGGGTCTTAGTCCTTGTTTCATTCCCCTCAAAAACCTGCTCTGCCCTTTTAAGAGCTGGGACAGTCCTTAAGTCATCTAAGGACAACTTGTATGTACACAGCATTGCAGCCAGGCCTCCCTCATTCTTAGGCTCTTGGCATTTAGCGTTGGAGGAACCTTAGAGATAATTTAGTTCAATTTTACTTTACAGAGGAAGAAATTAAGGTCTGAGTAAAGGAAGCAACCTGCCCAAGGTAACACAGGTAAAAAGAAGAGAAATTGCGAATCCAGGTCCATTTAATACCTAGTATTTACATAGTATGTTACAGTTTGCAAAGCACTTTACACATTTATCTCATTTAATCCTCACAACTACCCTGGGTGGAAGGTGGTATTATTATTCCAATTTAACAAATAAGGAAGCTGAGACAGGCAGAGATTAAGGGGTACCCAGCTAGTAAGTGTCCCAAACTCAAGTCTTCCTGGCTCTAGGTCCAGTACTCTATCCACTGTGCCTCCAGCTGTCCCTTATGAAGCAACTGCTTTGTTCAGAATCCTAAGAAAGACACTGGGCCTCAAGCACAAGCATGTGGTGACTCTAGTACAGGATAGAGAAGCAGCATTGTATAGTCAAAAGCAATGGCCTGGGAGTGGGAAAACTTGAACTGAAATCCCAAAGTCAGCTGTTTACCAATTGTGTGACCTCAAGCAGGTCATATCTGCTCTCAGCCTCAGTTTCCTCATAGCTGGCATTCATATCACACTTTAAGGTTTGCAAAGCACTTTACATGTATTATCTCACTGGATCATCCCAATAACCCGAAGAGGTAGTATGTCCTTATCTGTCAACCAGTCATTCAACAAGCATTTATGAATTACCTACTATGCATCAGACATAATTCTAAGTCCTGAGCATCCAAAAAAAGGCAAAAATATGGTCCCTGCCCTCAAGGACCTTATACTCTAATGTGGAGGTAACATGCAGATGACTATGTACACACAAGAACTACACCCCGTAAGTTCCCAAAGTGGGTGATACCATTCCCAGGGAGCACTGGAACGATCCAAGGTGGGTGGTAGAAGCCTCGGGTGCAATTAGGGGGCATTGAATAAAAATAAAGAGGTGGTGGAAGCATAAGGAAAGAAGAAAAGAGAAGAAAATTTTGAAAAACAGTTTGTACATCTTTCATCATTGTATAACAGAGTTAAAGTAGTAATGATTGCATTAGTTTCCAAATAAACACACAAAGTGCAAGTTATAACTGATCAATGGTCAAGTCCACTGAAAGGACTTAATAAGCAAGTGTTGGCAGGTGAGCATATCACGCATTGTTGGGAAGTCCAGCTTGCATCAGCAGGAATATATGTGTGTCTGACTTGTTTACAATATGATTCTATACTATTATATGCCACAATATTGCATCGTCAAAATTTTAATGTATGATAAATTATTAAATTTAAGATATGTCCTTTTTTAAAAAAATATATTATACTTTTTTTGAAATGACACAAATTTTTAAAAAAAACATTAAAGGGTTAAAGAAAGTAGATTTCCAGGGGGCACTGAGTAATTTTTTTTTGGAAAAAGGGGCAATGGGCCAAATAAGTTTGGGAACCTCTGTGATGGAAGATTATTTCAGAGGAAAGGAACTAATATTTGGGAAAGGAGGGCAACAGAAAAACCCTCCTATAGAAATTGAAATTTGAGCTGAGTTTTAAAGGAAGCCAGGGAAGCTAAAGAAATCAGATGTGATGAGAAAGAGCATTCCAGGCATGGGGGGACAGCCAGTGCAAAAGTATTGAGTCTGGACATTGAATGTTATGTGTGAAAAACAACAGGTATGAAAGTGTAGCTGGATTATAGAGTACATTGGAGTAAAGTGTAAAATGATCAGAAAGGTTAAAAAAAAAGGAGGGGGGCTGATTGTGAAGGGCTTTAAATGCCAAAAAATTCAATCCAATCAATCAACATTTATTAAGCACCTTCTATGTGCCAAGTACCTTACTAAGCACTGGAGATACAAAAAGAGACAAAAGACAGTCTAGGACCTCAAGGAGCTTATTTTTATATCTGATGCTGGAAGCAATAGGGAGCCATTGGAGTTTATTGGGAGAGAGAGAGGGGTGATATATTCAGACTGTGCACTTTAGAGAGATCACTTTGATGGCTGAGTGGATGATGGATTAGAGATTATAATACTTGACTATTTACGCCATTGGGTGTTGTGAGGTTCATTTGAGATAATGAATATAAAAGAACATGCAAATATTTACTATTATTATTATTATGAAATATGCTGAGTGCATGAGAGGTACAAACAGATTACTCTACAAAATCAGAAAGAAGAATCATTGCTGCCTGGAAGGATCTCCACTGGGAGAGGCTTGCTTTTGAACTCAGCCTTGAAGACTAGGTAGGATTTCCAAAGGACAGTGGAAAAGATCCCACACAATTTCTGGAATCAGAAGACCTGCCATTAAATTCTGACTCTGAATTTACAACCCAGATGATCCTTGCCCAAATCCGTGAACTTCCCTGGACCACATCCATAAAATTAGAAGATTAAGTTAAACAATATCTGAGGTCCCTTCCAGTTTTAGGTCTATGATCTTATGATTCTGAGTGTTGGGTTGGGGGGTGAGGGTGGAGAACTGTGTGAGCAAAAGTCCAGCAGCAGAAAATGAGTTCCCGACAGAGCCAGGAAACTGACTTTATAGCATCGCCACCTGGCGGCCAAACAAGGCCTCCCACCACCGTCATCAACCTTACGTCCCTAATTCTTCAACAGGTTGCTGATCTTCTCCTTCATTCAACAGTTACCAATGCCTTCTGTGTTTGTTTTAAGGCCCCTGTGGAGGAGATAAAGCTGAATAATACCTAGTTCCTGTTTGGAGGTAGTCCATCCTTTAGTTTGTTGATGTTGTTCAGTTGTGTCCAACTCTTTGTGACCCCATTTGGGGTTTTCTTGGCAAAGATATTGGAGTGGTTTGCCATTTCCTTCTCCAGTTCATTTTACAGATGAGGAAAGTGAGGCAAACAGGGTTTGCCCATGGTCACAAAGCTAGTAAGTATTTGAGGCCAGATTTGAACTTAGGAAGATAAGTCTTCCTGATTCCAAACCCAGTGCTCTATCCACTTTGCTACCTAGATGCCCCTGTCCTCTAGTAGAAAAGATCAGAAATAAACCCAGACTCAGACTGAGAGGAAACAGATCTGCAGTAGTGGAAAAAGTACCAAACAGGGTCAGACAACTAGAACTGGAGGCCAGGTTCTGTCTTGAACTGGCTATGCAATCTGGTGTGGAGGACCTTCGCTGAGGAGACAGGATGTTATCTCAGAGGGAATGGGGAACCATTGAACGTTTCTGAGAAGGGGAGTACTATGATCTGAGAAGCAATTCAAGTACGATTATCCAGACAGAATGTGGACTGATCCAAGGAAGAGAGACTAAAGGTAGGAAAAGTATTACAATAGTTCAAATGAGAGGTGATGGGAGTCTGCACCAGAGTGGTTGTAGTGGAAGTGTAAGGGATAGGAAAAATGTGAGACAGTTTGTTTGGAGGTAGACCTAAGTGGATTTGGCAACAGATTGGCTAAGTGACATATTTTAGGAAAGATATTGATTAATTGGAGAGCCTCCAGAGGAGAGTGAGTAGAATGGGGAAGGGCCTCAAGATTAACCCACATAAGGATCAGTTGAAGAAATGGTGATATTTCACCTGGAGAAAAGAAGGTATAGTGGGAAAAAGAGGAGGAACATGGGCTGTGTTTTTAAATACTTGAAAAGTTATCATGTGTAAAAGACTTTAGACGTGTTCTTATTCAGTTAAGTCATTTTTCAGTCATGGCCAACTCTTCAGTATCCCATTTAGGGTTTTCTTGGAAAAGATACTGGAATGGTTTACCATCTCCTTCTCTAACTCATTTTATAGATGAAGAAACTGAGGCAAACAGGGTCAAGTGACTTGCCCAGAGTGACACAACTAGTAAGTGTCTGAAGCCAGATTTGGACTCAGGAAGAAAAGTCTTTTTGACTCCAGGCTAGCATTCTGCTCAGACCTGTTCTACTAATCCCCAAAGAGAAGGAGTATAAACAATGGTGAAAGTTTTAGAGACAGATTTCAACTTGATTTGAGGAAAAATTTCCTAACTTGTAAGAATGGGCTGCTTTAGCCAATGGTGAATTTCCTATCACTAGAGGTCTGCAGAGGGAGATGTAGAGGAGATTTTCAGTATTTATGAGAATAGGTGGCCTCCTGAGCTTCCCCTCCGACTTTGAGATCCTCCAATTCCATTGTGCAGCGACGGAGGACTGGAGCAAAGGATATTTGCAAAGGGAAGCAAGAAACACCTAAAGCAAGTCTTGTCTATGTCAGACTTTCTGCAAGACCAGCCTTGTCTTGGTGGTATGAGAGAATAAGTGCTGCCATAGAAAAAGCTTTGGGTGGGTTCCAGAGACAAAGTTCCACTTCCTACTTCTGCTATCTTCCATGTTCTAAAGTCTTTTGGCATTCTGTGTTTCGTCTTTTAAGGTCTCTTCTAGCTCTGAAATTCTGTGCTCTGTGTTCTAAATGCCCCTCCAGCTTTGACATTCTATGTTCTAGGTTCCAAAGTCACTTTCAGCTCTGACATTCTATGTTCTAAAGCACCTTCCTGTTCTGAAACCCTGTGTTCTATGGTCTAAGGTCTGGGGAGCACAGGGGATCTATCTGGTAGATAGATCTGATATTCCATGTTCTAAGGCTACTTCCTACTCTGACAATCTGTTCTACGTCATCTTCCAGCTGACTGAAGAACATACTGGATGTATGTTCTATGTTCCAAGGCCCCTTTCAGCTCTGACGTTCCATGTCCTATGTTCTAAGGTCAATTTCAGAGCTAAAATCTATATTCTAAGTCTATAGACTTTGGCAGTCTATATTCTAACTTCTAAGGCTACTTCCAGCTCTGACATTCTATGTTCCATGTTCCGAGTCTCCTTCCAATTCTGACATTCTATATTTTGTGTTCTAAAGCCCTATCTATTTTATGAGCTTCGTGAGGTCTTTGGTTGGTTGTTATCCTCTGTTCTCGAAGAGGATCAAAATGACCTCACTATGTTGGAGTCAAGGTACAGTGTGTCCAATTGTGGCTGATCTGACCGATACAAGCCCAGAAGGTTCTACCACAATTCAGGCACAAATAGTCCATATGAACATTTGGGATGGAAATGTCTCTAAATTTGTACGTCTCATGTTTCTTTTGAGCTATTGCAATTCTACTTTGCTCGTAGAGCACAGTGCTTTCTTTGATGCTGGCATGCCATGCTAGGTGGTCCTGTGCCAGTGTCTCCCAAGTCATGCAATTGATTCCAAATTTGGAAGTGGAATGAAGTCTTTAATAATGAGTAGAATGGAAAGTCACCTGTGTATCACTGTGAACGAGATGATCATGGGAATCATATGGGATCAGAGACCTAGAGGGAAAAGGTCCTCAGACTCCTTAGTGACGGGAGGGATCAGATAGACAGACCCCTGTGCTCCTGCTCAATAATAAAGAATATAGAGAGGGATGAAGAGGCAGAAGGCTGAGGACAAAGTCCCACAGCTCTCCAGTCCTGCCAACCCCCACCCAGGGTTATTTATAGGAAAGGGAAGAAGGCAGGAAAGTGAAGCTCATTTGTAGGACGAGAACCACTTTGGAATGTCACAAGATGGATGGGTCCAGGGGAGGTTTGCACTATATGACTGAAGAGCTGGCAAGGGCAGAACGATATGGGGAAATACCACCATATTTGGTCAAATACCAAGCAGGGCTCAGCTCTATCACTGGAAACTTTGTAAGGAAGATGACTCTGAAAACATGTCCTAAGGCACAACCTCCTTGCCCCTCCCCTTGCTCTCCCACAGATTGTCACCCATTTGGGGGAGGGCATGATGTGCTGCCTCCCCAGATCTATTTCCTGCCTTCCTTCTGCCAGACCCCCCAGGCCTTGCTCACAGAAGAGCCTTGTTGGGAGGCTGGTACAGTAGGAAGAGACCTGGCCTAGCAGGCTGAAGATTTGGGTTCAAGGGTTTCATCTGCTGCTGGCTAGCTATGGGATCCAGAATGAGTCATTTTGCTTTTTCTGACCTTCAGTTTCCCAATCTGTAAAATGGAGACAATAATATTTGCATCATTTTCCACATAAGAGTACAATAAGGAGCATGTTTTGTATACTCTTACCTAAATAAGAAGCAGCTAAGTCTGTGCAGTGGAGAGAATGCTGGACTTGGTGTCAGAAGACTTGAATTCAAATCTAGCCTACAACACATACTAGTGTATATGACCCTAGTCAAGTCACTCTATCTGCCTCAGTTTCCTCAATTGTAAATTGGGATAATAATGGCACCTACCTAAATCTGTGGCCTATGTAGTCCACTTGGTACCTGAGCAAGAATCCTCTCTGTAATATCCCTGACACATGGTCATCCACCCTTTGCTTGAAGATTTCTGGTGAGGGGAAAACTACCCATTCTACTTTTAGATGGTTCTAATTATTAAGGATTTTTTTTTCTTACCTCCAGCTTAAATCTGCTTCTCTGCAACTTTTACTCATTGTTATTAATTCTTTCTTCCAGGGCCTAGCAGAACAAGTTCAATCCCTCTGCCATATGAATATGTTAAGGGAGCTATCATCATCTCTCCACTACCACCCCACCCTGCCCCAGACTTTGCGGCCTGGAAGAGTTCCTTCAACCAGTCATCATAGAATATGGTCTCAATTCCCCCTCACAATCCGGGTGGCCCTCCTCTAGGCATACTTCCATCTCACAGGTTAGGAACTTTCCTCTAAACAAAGTTGAGAACAACTGCAGTCTTCGAAGTCTTTGGAATAATCATGCCACTTCCATATCTCTCTAATTTTAAGAAATACCTGATATTTCCTCTGAATAAAAGGATACATTCTCTATCCCATCTAGAATGCCAGAGCTAAGACAGGCCTTAGAACACAGAACATAGAATGTCAACGCTAAAATTGACTCTAGAACACAGAACGTAGAATGTCAGAGCTGAAATAGATATTAGAATATGGAATGTAGAATGTCAGGGGCGAATGCATCTTTGAACATAGAAGGTCAGAGCTGAAGGCATCTTAGAGCATTGAGCATTGAGCGTTACAGCTGCAGAAGATGTCAGGAACTGTCTGTTCCAGACCCTTCATTTTACATTCAGATAAATTAAGGCTGAGAAATTGGAAGTGACTTGCCCAAGGTCACAGGATAGGTTAGTGGCAGAGCAGGAATTACAGCACAAACCTCCCGATTCTTGTTGAAAACATGGCTTCTTTGCAGAGCTCAGGAGCTGTTTCCCTGTAAGATTAGGCTGGGCTCCAGCTGCAGCCAAAGAAACTGCTGAGGACGTTTGCTCTTCTGACCGCACCTCCCCAACCTTCACCCTCCCCCCAAAGTCCATCCAGGGAACCTGATTGTCTCAGCCTGTGCTGTGGGTGCTGGTGGTCAGGTGGCCACAAGCCAAGAGCAGAGATGCTGTCCAGCCAGGCTCCACCAGACACACAGGACATTGTCCTTTTGTCAACAGCCCAGGCAGCACCTTGGGCAGGTTCCGAGGCTGCCCACGGCCCCCCTCTCTTGCCAACATGAATCTAGGCCAGACATGGTCAGGGGCTGAGGCTCTGAACCATCCCACCCCCCTAGTCCCCACAAACACACCCCTTTTTATCTGTAATTGCCTTGTTCCATCCTCTCTCTGCCAGTCCAAGGGAGGCATCCTTGCTGTTGCTGCTGCTGCTGCTGCTGCTGTCATCGACTGCTTCCCTACAATGCCTTCAGCTCACACTCTGGTACGTGGCTGTCCCTCACCCCTATCCTTCTGCTTCTCTCCCCTTCCCCCCATTTAGGGATCTTGGGGCCCAGTTATTTCTTTCTTATTGGTGCATGGCTGGGACTGTCTGGCCTGGAAGTACAGTCCATCAGAGAAACATTCCTTCACGAGTCCCCTCTTCTCCCTTCATGCCTGGGAGGTCCCTCAGGCCAAGGAAGGAACAGAGCCTAGTTTTATAACATTTGCCAGCGGCTGACTATTAAGAGGGTTGGATCACAGTCCTCAGGCTGCAGATTCAAAGCAATGGAAATGAAGAAAACATGGGTTCAAATTTTGTCTGTCACTTATCCACACTGTCTGTGAGGTCTTAGGTCAATCACTTACCCTTTCTGGGCCTCAGTTTCCTCCTCTGTAAAATGAAGAGGTTAGCCTTGATGATTTCTAAGGTGCCTTCAGTATCTTAATCTGATAATAACACAGTTGTACTATATGATACATAGAGGTTTACAAAGGGAATAAGGTTCAGGAAAGGTGAATGATTTGCCCAGGGTCCCACAGCTATCAAGTTATCTGAGGCAGGATTAGACCTAGATCTCTCATGATTCCAAGCACGTAACTACTTTCAACTCTCCTACCCTCTGTGATGGAGTGGAGTTGGACAAGGCTGAAACTCCCCACTTTGAGGCCGTGTCTAAAAGATACAACATCTGCACGACACCTAGCAAAGTCTTCCCAATCACCTAGTCTTTCCAAAAACGCAGCATATGAACCCAACTAAAAGCTCGACCGACTGCTTCATATTTCATTTTGGATAGTTAATGTCACGCTGGCAAAGAAGGGGAGACAGTGTTGTGTAAAGAAAAGAGCGTGGAATGGTCAAGAGACCTAGGTGCTACTCCAGATTCTGCCAGTGACACAGTGTAACCTGGAGCAAGCCCTGTTCCTTTCTACTCATTTTTTTAATGGGTCCTATGATTTCTTCAAGGATGGCAGGGTAGTGCAGTGGATAGAGTGCCAGGCCTGAAGTCGAGAAGATTCATCTTCCTGAGTTCAAATCTAGCCTCAGACACGTACTGTGTGACCCTAGAACCTATTGAACCCTGTTTTCCTCACTTTTCTCATCTATAAAATGAGTTGAAGAAGGAAATGGCAAACCAGTTTCTTTGCCAAGAAAACCCCAAATTGGGTCATGAAGAGTCATATATGGCTGAAACAACTAAACAACAACAGATTACACATGGCCATATAGGAAATCTCTCCAATGGACTGAGCAAGAGACCATGGCTGGGCCTACGGTAGCTAACCCATTCTCCTTCCAAATATTTGAGTAGCATATCAGTCAATGAATCAATCAATAAGACTTTATTAAACACTTACTTTGTACCAGGCACTGTACAAGGCACCAGGAATACAAGAGCAAAAATGAAACAGTCCCTGTCTTCAATGGGCTTATATTCTATTGGGGTAAACAACAGGTACACATATAAGCAAACACAAAACACATACAAAGTGAATAGAAGGGCCCTCAACCAGGTATATACTCTGTGCCATTTGCACCCAATTCTCCCTGTGCCAGCTCTGACCATGTCCAGAAGCTTCCCCATCACGATGTGGTTCCCAATTTGCCCAGATGACTTTGAGTGGTAGAAAGTTGCATTTTTTTCCAGGATCTCCCAAAGTTCTTCCATTTCCCTCACATGGAAACGAGGATGTGGGGAATGCCCCACTAACAGAAGAGAATTACCAAGTGTGGAGTAGCCACACTCTCCTTCCCTATAGATGCTGTCTTGACCCACCAGCAAGAGAAACTTTCATCCCTACCTAGGGAGCTAGGGATCAGGTCAATATCATCCACACTTTTAATGGGATTAGTTGCAAGGTTATCCTTGCTACATCCTGTCCACAAGTCTAAAAAATTTGGGGGATTCTGGCACAACCCTCATCTCTGATACTCTCCAGATAATAAAACAGCCAGTTCTCGTGGTCTCTAAGACTGGTCGCTAAAGCTGTTCATGTGCTGTGCCGAGGCATGCTTCCATACCTTAAATCCATGTAACCACCTATGGACTACATTCTTCTTCTCTTTGGGAATGTAGAAATGAACATCTGGCTCTACCTAATAACCATAAATCTACTTGTTTATTTTCTGTTATGCCTTCTTGGAAATAAGACATTGTACTTAGTCAAAATCAGAATCCCTCTGGTGTTACCTCATCTGCCACTAAACTGCCTTCTATCCCATCAGCCACTCAGAACAATCATCACTTTCCCTTCAGTAATTTTATTTTATGGTCATGGCTGAATGGTCCCTATATACTACAATGACAGTTCTCCACAGTCTTATTTCATATTATCTCTTCACTCTGGGTGTATTGTTTACTCTGACTCTCCACCTTCTACTATCTCCAACCTACCTCCACTTTAGTGCTATTGGTTTTACAATATTGGGTTTTGTTTTGGGAGTCTGTTTTGTTTGTTTGTTGTGGCAAGTTAGGTGATCATAGGATCACAGAACTAGTAAGTATCTGAGGGCAGATTTGAACTCAAGTCCTCCCTACTCCAAGGCTGGTACTCTGTCCACTGTATCACCTAGCTGCCCCTTATAATATTGTTTTAAAATATACCTATTCAGGTTTGTAGAGCAGCTAGGCAGGGCAGTGGATCGAGCTCTGGCCTTGAAGTCAGGAGGACATGAGTTCAAATCCAGTCTCAGACCATTGACATTTACTAGCTGTGTGACCCTGGGCAAGTCACTTAACCCCGATTGCCTCACCAAAAAAAGAAAAAACAAAAAACAAAAAACCCAAATGGAGTCAAAAAGAGTCAGACAGAATTGAAATGACCAAACAACAACAACAACTCAGGTTTGTCTCAAAAACAACTTATCACGTGCTTACAAAAGAGCTTATCCACAAATATTATTTGAATTCCCAATTCCTACATCAAGAAAAATACCCAAACCTCATATTGTGCTTTAATGCTAGGGAGCACTTCACATATATTACTTCTTCTCAATATCCCTTTGAAATAGGAGCTTCAGGCATTATTATTACCACTTTATAGTAGAAGAAACTGAGGCCCTAAGAGGTTATGTGAGAAACTTCATGCTTCCACAAGTGTCAAAGACGAGATTCAAGCCCAGATTCAAATCCAAGTCCAGCTAGCCTTCCACACCACACTCTCTATGTCCAGATTGTTAACGCCTGGTTTCCCAATTAAATAGTCCATGGGAGATAGGAGATTCACCACCAAAGATGACAAGTGACATGCCACTTCCCGTAGGGAGGACTCCTTTTTCCCATCAGCAGGGTATCCTACATGCCACTGAGGTCAATTTTAATCTAAACAATGAGCTACAATGTAATGCAGGGATGGGGAAAGGGTGGATTTGGAGTCAGAGGACCTGGATTCAAAACACAGTTTTGCAATTACCACCTATGTGACACAGGGTGAATCACCTCTCTGGGCCTCAGTTTCTTCATTTTTAAAATGCGGAGGTTGGGTGAGATATTCTCCCTGATCTATATCTACGAGCCTATTAATTACATCCAATTACAATCATATGAAATTTCAATTTCCAGAAATAAATTAAAATTTCATTCTACTAAATACACATTTAACAAAATTATAACTGTAAAGAATTCTAATTAATAAGACCAAATAAGCAAAATGTAGAAAAAGTTTACTCACAGCTCATATACTGATCCACAAATTTATGTAGCACCACTACAATTAATTAAGGGCTGAAATTTATTGTCCTATGTGGGTCAAGTATGAAAAAGTAGTCATCTAAAAATCAACTTGCAAATTACCAAAATCCAAGGACCTCTGAATTTATTAATCATATGAATCATCACTTCCCTCCCCATGATCACCATTTTTTTTACTCCAGCCCTGATAGAATTTCATAGTTTTTTTTTTTATCCTACCTTCATCTACTTCTGCCCAAGTACTCAGTTAGAAGCCAACATAATTTCCCACCATTACCCAAGGTCTTTTGTACAACGCAACTTGTAAAAAAAAAAAAAAGGAAAAGAAAGAAAAAGAAAAGGAAAGAAAAAAAGTACTTTTCCCAAAATAGAGTATTCTCTAACATGCCAGTGTACATACATTTAAATCATTTTCACATAAGCGCGTATCTGAACACCCACAGATACATTTAATACTGAACCAGCTTTCAAAGCTATCATTTCTTGAACGAGGTTAAACCTTTGTAGACTTTTTTCAGGCTAGAGCACGGATGTCAGGAAGACTTGGGTTTAAATCCTGTTTTAGGCACTTACTAGCTTTGTGACCCTAGGTATTGGACTTAAAGAGTCGAGAGGTAAGGCAGCTAAAACCTTATAATCCAAGCATTTATTAAATGCTGACTCTGGGCTTCAGTTTCCTCATCAGTATAAAAAAGGGAGAGAAGGTATCAGCCTCAATGGCCTGTTAATTTTCTTCCAACTCTAAACCTATAACCTGATGATTACATGAAACAGAACTTGATGCAGTTTGGGGAAGACTTCCTCCTTTTTTTCAGGGCTGCTCACCACTTTGGAAGAAGTCTCCTTTCTTCCACTCTTTGCAACCTTATTTGGCTCCTGCCTACCTGCTACTCTCCTCCATCCCCTATGGGCTTTGACCAGTGATACAGACTCTTCTCTGTGTCTTGTGGATAAGGCACACACACACACACACACACACACACACACACACACACACACACCCCATTTGTAATGGGCAGTATGCCAAACAAAATTCATGGCAAAGCAGCACCGGCTGTTCCAAGTTCCTACTCTCCTCTCTGTGCCTGTTCAGCCTCACAGGATTCCAAGGGCTTTCCCCGCCTTAACTTAACTCGCCTTGACCATGTCACGACTTTAAGCTGTCTCCTAGCCTCAGTCCTTTGCTCTGGGACCTCAGGCCTGGAGCTTTTATTTCCCTAAGATAAACTTATCAGCTATTTTCTCTCTTGTCTCCTTTTCTGGGACAATCATAGAACATGCCCCAAGAGCTCTCTTAGAGGAGAGGATTTATCATCCTGCTTTCAGGGATCCTAGTGAAACAGTCTCCCAAGAAACTCCTTCAGGCTTACTTTTGCCGCGTGTCCCAGACTTTCTTTCTTCCCTTCAGGGAAGTCAGCAACACAATTCATTTATTCTGCAATGCTGTCCCATCATAAACATGAGCTCCTTTCTCCTGTTTCTCCTAGGCATCCTATAATTCTTTCGGTAATGTTTAATATTCCCACGGTCATAGATAGTATGGCAATGAATGAAAGCCTGATATCTTTCAGTCTCTGCCCCCAGCTCCGGATTTAACTTCCACAATTGTTCCTTTGTTAACTCTTGTGTTTCACCAGTTTACTTTCAGGCTTCCTTATCTTGCTTAAGGGGTAACCCACCTAGCTCTTGATCCCATTTCTCCTTTTTATATATGTCTGTTCCTCATTTCAGTGATCTGGGGCATCAAAACCTGCCAGAGCAGCACCCTCCCCCTCCCTTTGCAGATTCCTTTCCTCTTATTACTCAAGTTATAAAGACTACAATGAAGGGCTGTAACTAGGTTAAAGCCACCAGGACTTTGTCCCAGGAAACAGACATTCAGTAGGATAGAAATAACTAATTCTTATATCTAGTTAGCAATAGTAACTAGTTAAATTAGGAAGCATAGTACTTCCTTCCAGAGACCAAATTCTAATTAGGTAAGCTCCTCCCCATAGCAGGAAGTATTTTAGTGTTTTTTCCTCACCTAGGCCAAACTGAATGTATCTTTAAAAAATTGATTTAAAGGCTTGTTTTGTGTTATTTGTCCCAAGCATTGATTTCCAATTGCAGCTCTGCTACAATGTTTATCAACTAAGCTTTCTAATTCCTCCTTAATGGAAGAACAATCTTCTTTCCCCAGGAACAAGTATCTGCCCCACATGTTAACTGTTTTAAAGTAGCTTGTAAATCTCCCTTTTCCCTATCTGTAATTTGGATTCCTAGTATGTAAGTATTATTGTCCTCTCTTCTACAGCATCTTGAACCCACCATATAATCAGCTCCCCGAAGACCAACAATCAGTCAAGTGCCATGTTGCCAACTGCACCAACTCCACCCACAGCTCCCAGACCCTGCCCCTGAGCCCCATCGTAGCTAAGGGGAGTTACAAGAGAAATATGAAGCAAACCTGGATTCATCTACTTTCCTTGAACCTGTACCACTCTGACTAAAGGCTATGAGAACTGAAAGTGCCATCTGAGCCCAACTCTCTCCCAAAACAGGATAACAAATTCAGTAAACCAAACCCCACTCTCCTCCCGCCCATGACACTTGCCCAAATTGCTCCTCCCACACCCATTCCCAAATGTCATTCAAACATTAGTCCTGGATCTCTCGCCCCCATTGCTTGCACAGTTCTACATATGCTCAATCCACCACCCAGTAGGGGAGCACCTCTGTTGTCCAGGTAACAGTCTTACTGCCCATGCATGTTGATGCATCTGTTCATCTTCTGGTCATCTTGACCTGGTCATTCATTCTTGTGATCTGCTAAGTCTCCCTGTTGTATTGGCCCCCTTTGTCCTGTGTTCTCTGCAGTCCTTGAGCTAACAAGCTTACAACAGTGGATTCTCAAAGCCTCCCACCCTCGGAGCTGAACCTAGTGGTCTAGACGCTTGTCGGCCTCCAGTCAGCAGCCATTTTTAATCTCCTTTGCCACAGTAACAGGGATGGCTTGTTTATAATGCTGACAACTTGGTGTGCAACATGAAAACATACCTATTTCTTTACTCCCTGCAAGACTCTTTCATATAGCAGACAGAAAGGAGTCTATGTGGTCTTGCAGAGTTATGCAGTCTTAGTGCTAGAAGGCCATTAGAGACTGTCTTCTTCAATGTCCTCATTTGACAGATAGGAAACTGAGGCTCCATGTGGTTAAGTCACACAACAAAAGGCATAAAGGTTGTAAGGGTCACAAGTGGTAAGGGTCAAAGCCAAGCTGTGGGGATGTTTTCTGTTTTGTTTTGTTTTGATTTGTACTCTGAATCCAGGGTTCTTTTGCTACACCACTCTGATTCCCAAATATATAAAATTTGCCAGTCAATGAACAAGCAATTATTGAATATGCACTCTGTGCCAGGCATTGTGCTAAACACTCTGCTCACACAAAGAAACTCTGGTTCCTGCCTTCAAAGAGCTCACATTTCAATGAATGTTAAAGTACTGTAGAAATTGCTAGGATATATGTATGCATGAATGTATACATGAAAATCCCTCCCTAAGCAATGCTCATAATTGTAACTGTAATAATCATATGTAGATATAAAATCGTATTCCTTTCCTAAGCAATGCTCATAATTGTAACTGTAATAATCATATACATAATCATATTCCTTCCCTAAACAATGCTCATAGCTACTACTATAATAATCATATATAGATATATAGTAATAATCATATATAGATATAATTAATATTATAACTGTAATAGTATTACAGTTACAGCTATGAGCTTCACTTAGGGAAGAATTAGGTATAGACTGGAAATTAAAGGTAAATGTCAAAACTTTGATTTCAATTCAATTTACTAAGCAAAGGAGACAAAAATGAAGAATGACATAGTCCTGTTCCACACACTTACTCTCAGTGTGATCCTAGACAAGTCACTTTGCATCTGCTTGTCTCAGTTTCCCCATCTGTAAAATAGGGATAATAATAGCACCTACTTCCTAGAGTTATTGTGAGGATCAAATGAGATAATGTTTGCAAAGTGCTTTGCAAACCTTAAAGTACTATAAAATGCTAGCTAGTTATATTTATTATCTCTGCCTTCAGGAACACTAATTAATTGGTTATTTAATTTAAAAGCCTTTATTAAGAGTTTACTACATGTCAGGCACTGTGCTAAGTCCTGGGGGCATATATAGAAGAGCCAGTCTCTGTCCTCAGGGAGTTTACATTCTAACAGGGAGAGTAGTAACCAAAGAAGGAAAAGTGAAGTTATAGGGATGATGAGTAGAGCCATAGAGCAATCTAATGATGGGACATTTCCAGAAACAATCGGTATTGATTTGATTACTGTTCCCAGAGCAAGTGAGAGGGGAGGAAGGGTCGTACAGTGACAAGGAATAGCAAGGAGGTGAGTGTCACTGGATTATAAAATACATAAAGGAAAGTAATATGTAAGAAGACTGGAGAGGTAGGAAGTGGCTGTGTTACGAAGGGCTTTAAAGGTCAAACAGAGGATTTTATATTTGATCCTAGAGGTAATAAGGAGCCACTGGAATTTATGGAATGGTTGGGTTGCCATGATCAAACTTGTGCTTTAGAAAGATAAATTTGATAGCTGACTGGAGGGTAAATTAGAATGAGGAGAGACGATTGCAATGGTCCAGGTAGGGGTTGATAAGGGCCTGCACCAGGATGGTGGCAGTGTCAGAAGAGAAAAGGCGTGTATACTAAAAAGTTGACGTGACAGTTGATTGAATATAGAGTGACCTCTCTCACTGGAGTGTTTTAAAAACTGCACGACCACTGATCAGGTGTGCTGTAGGGGGAATTCCCTGTTCAGGTATTCTTCAAGCTAGATCATTCTTGAGGTCTTGAACAAATCTGAGAAACTGTGATTCTGCAACACAAGTTAAAATGTGATGGGGACAGGGGATAGGAGGCATTATGGATAAAATAGAGATCCAAACAAAACACTTTAGGAAAATTAGGAAGGTAGAGATTACTTTCATCTGGAAGGAATTAGGAAAGGCTTCATGGAAGAATTGGCATTTAAACAGAGTCTTCGAGGAAGGGAAGGATTCCAATAGGTAGAAATAAGGAGGAAATACATTTCAGGCATGAGAGAGAGCCAGCAAATGTACAGAGGCAAGAGATAGCAGTAGAAGATTAGAGATTAACTGGTAATGCAATTTGCTTGGAATTTAGAGTGTGTCTAGGGGTGAAATATAAAATAAGGCTGACAAGGTTATTTGGACCCAGATTATGGAGGGCCCTAAATGACAAGTTAGGGAGTGAGCATTTTATCTTATAGGCAATAAAGGGGCAATGGAGGGTTTCTGAGTTAGGGAAAGATAAAGGTGGTAGCTGTGTGAAGGCTGTACTAGAAAGGGAATACAGTAGTGGCAGGGAGGCTAATGAGGAAACTTCCATAATAGTCCAGGTGAGAGATAATGAGGTATGGAATTAGGTGATGTGATTGGAGAGGATAAATGCAAGAAATATTTTGGAGATGGAATCAATAGGGTTTGGAAACTCATTGGATGCATTGATGAGAGAGAGGGAAGAGTCAATCATTACATCAAAGTTCTGAGTCTAGATAATTGGGGAGATAGGGCAGGTAGGTGGTAAAATGGATAGAGTGCTGGCCCTGGAGTCAAGAAGAGCCATCTTCCTGAGTTCCAATCTGACTTCAGACACTTATAGCTGTGAGACCCTGGGCAAGTCACTTAATTTTGTTTGCCTCAGTTTCCTTATCTGTAAAATGAGCAGGAAAAGGAAATAATAAACCTCTCCAGTATCTCTGCAAAGAGAACCCCAAACAGAGTCACGAAGATTTAGACTAAACAATAACAACAATGACAATGAACAGGAACATGACAAGTCCCTAACAGAAGTATGGAATTAAGTAAGATCTTGACTTTGCCACTTACTGTCTATATGGCTTTTGGCAAGGCACTACTTCCCCTCTCTTAGCCTCAGTTTCCTCATTTGTAAAATGAGGAGAACAGACTAGATCATTTTAACAGTTCCTTCCAACTAGAAACTCGAAAATCTCATGATGCTAGAGCAACTCTTCTTAATATTTTGATAATTATTTTGATATAACTGTTTTCCTTTGCAATCTTATGTATTTTATGATAGGGGTGAGTGAGTAGGGGTAAATGTGAACGGGTAGGTATGTATAAAGCCATATGGAATTGAAGAAAGGTATAAGTGAGGTAGGGTGGTTGACTGTTGATGGAAGATAAGTGTGAGTGGTTTTAGTGGAAGGAGAGAATGTGTATGATTATGTGTAGAAATGTGTGAGTGAGGGGCAGCTAGGTGGCGCAGTGGATAGAGCACCGGCCCTGAAGTCAGGAGGACCTGAGTTCAAATCTGACCTCAGACCAAACACTTGACACTTACTAGTGTGACCCTGGGCAAGTCACTTAACCCCAACTGCCTAAGCAAAAAAAAAAAAGAAAAAAAATGTGTGAGCGGGAATGGGGATGGGTGGATAGGTGTGAATGAGTGGTACTAAATATGTTTGTGGGTGGGTAGGGAAAGACAACAGGAGGCCTGAACATTGCAGCAGTCAGTTAAGGAAGAAGGTTCTGGACAATATGGAATCCTTTTCTCCTTGGGCTACCTTGCAGGGTCAGGGCTGTGGGGCCACGGATGCCTCTTGCTCCTTGACCTTACAAAGGTTCAGGATTGTGGCCCTCGGCTTGGCTCTCTGCTAAATCAAACTAGATTGTAACACTCTTATGGGCTCTTTCTTTAGCTTGGACTCCTTGCTGTCTCCATCTTTCTCTCCCTGACACTGGGTGTCCCAGGCCAGCCAAAGACCAAACTCCAAAATCCTAAAGGAAAGAGAAAAGGGACGGCAAGGCCAAAAGTTCTTCCCTCAATGGCTCAGGGACCCTTAGACTTGGTCCAAAGGGTGAAGCTGCCAGGGGAGAAGGTATTTGCCTTAATGGAAGAATATGAGAGGAGCATTCAGGAGATGGTGACCCAGCTGAGGAACAGCTCAGAGCCATCCAAAGGCAAATGTGAGGTCAACCTGCAGCTGTGGATGTCCAACAAGAGGAGCCTGTCCCCATGGGCATACAGGTGAGTCCAGGATCTGGTCCCCAGAATAAGAGAAGAGTGATAATAGAATCTTAGAATGGTAGAGCCAGTAGATACCTTTCTAAACCCTTCATTTTACAGATAAGGAAACTGAAGCCCAGGGAGGGAGTGTGTTTTAGTCAAGACAACATGGTTGTCACCATGAAGCCTGATATCTTGGGTCCAAGCCCAGCCCTCTCTCCACTATACTATGGTCCTGTAGTGTTCCACTATAGGAACTCATGTTCCTATAATATATTAAGATTACAAAGCACTTTCCTCACAACAAACCTATGAGATAGGTTGGGCAAATACTATTATCAAATGAGAGAATAAAGCATCACAGGAGTCGTCACTTGCTGAAGGACACGAGGTGGTGTTGGAACTGGGATAGAAATTCATAGCTATAGAAGAGTGCTAAAATCATAGGATATATGGCAGGAAAGAGACAAAGTCCGTCCTCCTCATTTTTCGTTGTTGTTGTTTGGTCCTTTTCAATTATGTCCAACTCTTCACGACCCCTTTTGGGGGTTTTCTTGGTAAAGATACTGGAATGGTTTTGCCACTTCCTTCTCCAGCTCATTTTATACATGAGGAGACTAAGGCAAACAGGATTAAGTGCCCTGCCCAGGGTCACACATAGCTGGTAAGTGTCTGAGGCCGAATTTGAACTTGAGTCTTCCTGACTCCTGATTTGGCTCTCTATCCACTGCGCCAACTAACAGCCCCCTCCTCATTTTATTGATGTGGAAAATGAGGCCCAGATGAACTTGCCCAAAATAAATCAGGTAATAAGTAGCAAAGCCAAGATTTGAATCTAGGTTTTCTGATTTCAAGTCAAGTATTGTTTTCACCATACTATATTCACGTGGGGAAGAATATTAGACCAGATTACTGCTAGGGTCTATCCCAACTCAAAGGTTGCTCTACCACAGTAAAAACAAAATAAAGTTGAAGATATTAACTATGTAGAAAGAGCCAGTGACAATTGACCTGAGCCTGAACAAATTGTGAATAAAATCAAGTGAAGGTAATAATAGAAAGAGTGCTCATAATGTAGATAGTGCTGGCCTTGTATTTGGAAGACCTGGGTTCCAATTCAGGCTCTGTCCCTTACTGACTATACACTCCTGAACAAGAAACCACTTTTTATGAGCCTCTTTCTTCCCATCCATAAAATGGAGATAATAATTACTTGCTGTTTGGCTGTAGTGAGGTTCCAGAACCATCACTGACATATATTGGCTGTGTGACCCTGGAAAAGTCACTTAAGTTCTAAGCCTGAGACGCCAACTAACTTGCTGAACAGTTGCTGATATACTTGGTAGAGGAAGTTTCTTCTGTAGCTCCCTACACCAATGAAATCACCAGGTTGTTGTGAGAACCAAATGAGACAATGTATGTAAAGCACTTTAAATTCCTACATAAACATGAGTTGTTACTTATTACTATTGTTGCTGTTAGAACTTTCTATGAAAAGAATCACCAGTGAAACACTGATCTCAAAACCTAGACATGTACAGAAGTTGCCTGAAGAGTTTTTTGCTCAACGCTGTCCACATGGGTCTCTTCTGACTAAATTACAGGCTCGAAAAATAGCCTTCCAAAGGACGTTTGTAACCCTCTGCTTATGCCTCCAAAATAATAATCATAGCTAGTATTTCCACACAAGATCTCTTCAAGATAGATGGTCCATGCATTATTTTCTCCATTTCTGTGGTTCAGAAAAAGGAAGTAACTTGCCTCAGTGGCTTATACAGCTAATAAATATTAGAGCTGAGACTTGAACCCAGTCTTCCTACTTCAAGTCCAAAGTTCTTCCCATTGTACCATGGCTGTCTATTTAGAAGGTAGTAAGATGTCACGGAAAGAGCATTAAACTTACAGAATGGAGTCACCACATTCATAATCCTGACCCTGGCGACAGCAAGATATGATTAATGCATTTACTACTTGCTCAGTTTCCTTATCTGTAAAATGGGGATGATAACAATAACACTATTTAGTAGAGTTGTTTTGAGTATCAAATGAGTTATTTGCATTAAAGTGCTTTTGCAAACCTTAAAGGACTACATTACTGTTAGCTGTTATTACTTGAGGCTGTAAAAATTGGGATGTTTGAGGTGGAGAAGATCAGACTTAATGGGGGAACATGACCACCATCTTCAAGCATTTGAAGGGTGGTGATGTGGAAGAGATGCAGTGTTTATTCTGCTTGGTCCTAGAGCACGGAACAGGAGCAGCGGGGCAAGTTGCAGAAAGGCAAATTTCAGCTCCATTTAAGGAGAAACTTGGAATTAGAACAGTCTCTAAAGATCATGAGTTTCCCATCATTAAGAGTATTTGAGTAGAAACTAGATGAACACTTATCAAGGGGATGTCCAGGGGAGGCCTCCTCAGAGCCAGACCAGGTTGCCTCTGACATCCCCTTCTATCTCTGAGATTCTAGGATTCTGCAAATACTTTGATACTACAATGTTAATTGTATGTTTAATATAATTTTTGAATAGAAGATGGTACTTCAGAGAATCATCCTATGTTTAGTCAAAGGCTCTTTATATTACACCAACCTGGGGGTTGGGGAGAGGTGACCGGAGGACAAAGGCCTTGGGTCTTCGTCTTAGCCCTTACCTCTGGGCCAAGGGGACAAGGGAGCACTTGGTGATCAGCCCCTTCTCTGTGGACTTCCCTCCCGCATCTCTCCTGCAGCCTGAATCATGACCCAGCTCGAATCCCTGTGGACCTCCCTGAGGCCCGCTGCCTTTGCCTGGGCTGTATCAATCCCTTCACGATGCAGGAGGACCGAACCATGGTGAGCGTTCCTATTTACAGCCAGATCCCTGTACGTCGCCATCTCTGCTCCTTGTTTCCCCGGGCTGGCTGGAGGCAGCAGAAGGCCTGTGCCCCAAGGCGTGTCATGGAGACTATCGCTGTGGGCTGCACCTGTATTTTCTAAGCAGGGCCCAGAGAATGGCACTCTCTCCTCTCTGATGACAGACCTACGATATTGAATCACAGCAGGGCTGCCTTTAGCACTGCTGATCCAACAATTCAATTTGATTCAACAAATATTTATTAAATGCTTATTGTATGTGAAGCCTTATACTTGGATATGAAGATGGAAGATGGTATGGTCTCATAGGTTTTTGGACATCACCAACATGGGAATTTGTTTTGCTGGGCTATGCATATTTGTTATGAGGAACTTTTTTAATTGTTTAATTGTTGGGGGGAGAGGAAGGGAGAGATAATAAATGCATATAAAAAATAACAAGTCTCTTTTTAAAAAGAAAGCCAATGAACTATAATAAAGACTAGACTTAGGAAAAAGTGGGGAGGAGGGGAGACAAGAGGAAAGAAAATAATACGGTCTCTGACCTCAAGGAACTTTTACACTCTATTGGGAAGTTGGGGAGAGAAGAAATAACAAGTGCATAGTATAATACAGGGTTAAAGCATGATGTGAGAAAAATAAGAAATACATAGCACTCTAAGAAAGCATGAGGCCCAAGAGAATAATTTTAGGTGGGAGTGGGAAGCAGTGATGTCATGGAAGGCTTCACAGAGTTGAACTGAGCTGAGCTGAGTACGGATAAAACGATAAATAAAATTGAGTGAACGTAAAGTATTCCCCCCATCCTGCTCCCTCTCCCCTCCTCGTCCTCCCCATCTCCAGGGCTTTGCCCTCTATTCCCAGTTCAACACTCCACTAGGGTGACGGCAAGAGAAGTGTACGTGTGGGGTGGGGGACGGGGAGGACGTTCACTGTGGGGGAAGGGGGGCAGAGAATTAGTTTTAAGCTTCTTGAGGGAAAGGACTATTTTTTCATTTTCTTTTCTTTGTATTCCCGGCCCTAGTGCCTGGCACACAGTAAGTGCTTAATAAAATGTTTGTAGATTGATTGGCTTAGCAGAACCCCTTGCAGAAAGGAAGGCCATACCCTGCCTAATCTTGACAGCCTTGTGCTTGGATTACAAATTGTTTGAGCTTGGACTGGGAATACTGTAGAGCAGGTCTGACCTCCAGATTGTTCTCTAATTCAGTAAACATCTATTAATTATATACTATTTGAAAGGCCTCTGGGGATACACAGAGAGACATGACATAGACCTTGCTCTTATGAAGTTTATAACTCAATAGAGAGAAAGATATATAGAGATAGAGAAAGAGATAGAGAGAGAAATAGAGAGAGAGATAGGGATACAGGTATGTATAGATAGAAATCTTTGTAGGTATATACACATATATGTATATATACATATCTAGATATCTATAATCTTTCTATATACACACATATGTGTATATATACATATACATATTTGTATATATGTTTATATAGATATCTAGATATCTATATCTAATCTTTATATACATATATATGCCTGTGCATGTATATATTGATATCTACATATGTATATATCTATATATGTATACATAGATATAGATATAACTATCTATATTTATACATATATACACACATACATAACTCTAGTCAGGCCTATGTGAGATAAGTGCAACAGTCAGAGACTCCATGCATAATGGAGGTTTAGTGCATGCCTAGACCATCTAAGATGGGCCAGGA
Organism: Vombatus ursinus; assembly: GCF_900497805.2. NCBI lineage: Eukaryota > Metazoa > Chordata > Mammalia > Diprotodontia > Vombatidae > Vombatus > Vombatus ursinus. Next base: position 2,950,713 of record NW_020954641.1, on the reverse strand, counting down.
GGTGAGAGGCCCCATAAAGAACTGGATATAATTAGGATGCCAAAGAACTGGGCAGGAGCCGGAGAAATCTTAGTTGTCATTCCAAGCTATGGAACTTCTGGTCCCACAACATACACACCAAAAAAAGGTAGATTTTGCTTCAATAAAAGGAAGAACCTGCTAATAATTAGAACTGTCCTACAATAGTGATCTCCCTGTCACTACTAGGTATGATAATCATAATCATAATCATATAACCTCAAAGGTGCCTTCCAAATCTGAGATTTTATATAGCGCCTACTCTTAGTTGTCCTCAAGGGCCCTAACCCTACTACACTCTTCAGAACAGCTGAATTCTGTGTGTAAGTGCAGACAGCATATGGTGACCAGCCACAGGAAACATCAGTGCTTAAGCACATTCCAAACATGTTGTTTCCAATCCTTCTTTTCTCTGTAAAACAATGCAATAAAATCCTGGTATTTGGGCCACAAGTTCTTCCAAACAATAAGTAGATACCACATGACCCTAAAATAAATGACGAACATAACAGCGTGAGGATGATTTTTATAGCTAATATCTCATTAGGAATCATCAGATTCATTGTTTACACTGCAGGTTGGCCAAAATATAGTCCTCCTTCCCCACCCCTCAGTTGACATTCAGTGGAGAAGTGGAAAGAACACAAGATCTGGAGTCAAGACGATTTGAGTTTGAATCCTGCATCAGAAACTTAAACATTTACACACACACACACACACACACACACACACACACACACGCACTTAGAATCAGACACTTAGACACAATCAGAGATTAGTAACAGCTTAACCCTGGGCAAGTCACTTAATCTCTCTCAGTATCAGTTTCCTCACCAGTTAAATGGGAATGATGATAGCACCTACCTCCCAGGGTTGTTGTGAGGATCAAATTAGTCACCATATGTAAAGTGCTTTGAACATTTTAAAGCATTATATCACAGCTAGCTTTCCTTATATGAAGATAATGATGATAACAATGATAATCATGAGGAGAGCTATCAATAAATATTTAAGCACCTACTATGTGCCAGGCACTGGAGGAAAGTTCAACCATAGCTATATCTTTGCACACATACATACCCAAATTATGTATTTGGACATCACACTTGTGATTTTATTGATGTAGGAAACTTCTGGTGAGGAAGCTATCTTTATTTACCAAAGAAAATCATTGCTGGCTCTGCATTCATCCTCCAGAGTTGCTTGAGGGCACTGAGAGGATGAGATTTGCTCAAGGTCACACAGTCAGAATGTGTAAGAGGCAGGCCTCACACGCAAGTCTTCCTTACTCAGAAGGCAGTTCTACTATCTGTGTGTGCAAATAAGTACAGGGCAGCTAGGTGGTGTGGTGGATAAAATGTTGGGCCTGGAGTCAGGAAGATCTGAATTCAAATGTGGCTTCAGACACTTAATAGCTGTGTGACCCTGGGCAAGTCACTTAACCCTGTTTGCCTCAGTTTCCTCATCTGTAAAATGAACTGGAGAAGGAAATGACAAACCACTCCAGTATCTTTGCCAATAAAACCCCAAAAAAGGATCACAAAGAGTTGTACATGACTGAACAACAACAAAAATGCATGTACATGTATAAAATGCTTATGTGTATGAAAATACATATATGCATGTATAGCCACTCAAAAGATTTTAATAAATCAAGCGCCTGTGATTATATGAGTATATGTACTCCTTCTACAAATAGTATACTGGGAGTTACTGTAAAAAGAAAGAAAAAGAAAGAAGGAAAGAAAGAAAGAAAGAAAGAAAGAAAGAAAGAAAGAAAGAAAGAAAGGCAGTAAAAAGACAAGGGAACCCCTGGGGACCGACCCTTTGATTATTGCATTAGGCTTTTTGTACTTCACTAGGGTAGGCCTTTGATGACAGACCTGGCCTATACCTCAAGTCTGCTAGCTTGTCAGAACTTTGTCAGAGCCTTTGTTCTGGCAGTTTTCAAAACCCCAGGGTGACTTCTATGCTATGTTAAGGCATGTATTATGGGAGAAATATCTCCTTTTTGAGCTCATGTAGTGGGTAACTACTACCAAAATAGATCGACTGCAGAAATTATAGAGGTTAAAAATCTATGTTTAATTTCATTTTACTTATTATTCATTATTATTATTTGTTTTTTTTATTATTATACTTAAGCACAGGTATAGGAGGTAGAAATGTAATCTTGAAAAATTACTAGGATCCTAACAAGGTTTTATAGACCAAATTATGTCAGTGACAGAGAAATAATTCTTTTACATATTGCAATTTCATACATTCTTTTGCTATAAAAGCTTTTTAAAAAGACAGATTCACAACCTATGCTTCCTTCAATGTCATAAAAGTTGAATAAACTTAGTTAAACAGAATCATAATCTCATACATTCCCTAAGGAAATAAACCTAGTTAAACAGATTCTATGGGTAAACTAAGTCAGGTTACAGATTAAACTACATTTAGAGGGTTCACAATGGGCTGATCGAGGGGGAAGATTTACACGTCACCAGACACCAAGATAACCAAGGAGCTGGGGACAACTGAGATCCTTCCTCTGGATCCTTATCTGAGTAATGTTTGAAGTCTTAAATAAATTTTCACATCCCATGAGACTTGTGTCAGTCAACTCAACAACCTCCAAACTGGGAGAAACAGCCCTGATTCCCTCCCATCCCCAGATAATAAAAATTAATAAAAGGAAACCAAAAATCAAAAATTCCTGAACACATGGGAGGAAGACTTAAGTGAGGATAAAGAAAACCTCATTACCCCAGAAGTACCCTGTTGCTTTTCTTTCTATACAAATATAGGTAATTTGATCTTGTCATTTTTATTGGTGTTTTACTAAGAGTGCAAGTATGGATCATCCTACAGTTGTACTGATAAGATTTAGGAGAAAAGTGTAGACTATTTTTTTGACAAATGTTTCCATTTTTGAAATACCCACAGAGCAGATAGATGTCAGAACAATGTAGTAGGAAAAACACTGGATTCAGAGTCAATGGCCCTGGATTCTTATCCAGCACTGCTGCTCACAGGTTACCTCTTTAAACTTGTAAACAAGTCACTTAACCTCCCTGGACTTCAGTTTCCTCATCTGTAAAGGCAGGGGTTGGATTAGATGCCCCCTAAATCATCTGCCAGCCCTAAACTCTATCATCTCAGGCAGAAGTCACTTGTCCATCTTGCTGTAGTTCAAATTAGCCGTAACTTGGACTATGAACATGTGCCAGTCTCCAGTTATCCCCATTCTATTCATTCTGCCCACATCTGCCTTCCCTCCACTCAACAAACAAAAACCCCACTTAACTGTTTCCCACCAATGGCTATATCCTGTGTCTCTATCCTTGCTGCCAAAGTGGGATATACCTTCATTCTCTCAGGAGAGCCAAGAACTGGCCAGTTTGTTGAAGTCTTGACAGGGACCATGGCCTGCTTCCCCAGAGACAAGGAGAAGAGATAAATCTCTCTTCAATTTCTACCTATTCTTCACAGCTCATTTCCTTCCCAGCTTGTTTCTGGAATACATCTCTGCTGCTATCTCATTCTGGAACTTTCCTTAGGAACTTTGCAGGGGCTTCCTCATCCTGGAATATCCAACTACCCTGGAATATTCCTGGTCCCTTTCTCCCATTGTCAAGTTCCTTCTGGGGCCTCCCTTTTGTGGAACAGTCCAGGCTGCCCTTCCTTCCCCTCCCATGCACCTAAGTACCTTCTCACTCCCCTCTAGAACATGAATTCCTTGAGGTCAAGGTCAAGTTTAACACAGTGCCTGACACATAGTAAACAGTTCATAAACGCTTGCCTTTTTTCGTCCCTTGTTCCTTTTTTCCTTCCTTCCTCTTCCTGTTTTCTGAACACTACCTATTTGGCTTTTCAAGGACAAGCCATAATGCTATCTTCACATTTGTCTTCTGACTTCTTTTATGAGAATGTCCATGTTTATGGGTACAGTTGTTTCAGCAGCACATCAATCCAATAGCTGGACAAAGATCTCATATTTAGATTATCAAGAGTTAAAACTGTCTGTAGTCTAAAAACCACGTGATTTCAGCATCCCTTGCCTCCTTTTTTCATCACTCTGCAAAAGCAGGACAAAACTGAGAGTCATTTTGTACTTTTGTTTCATGGTCAAAGAATTCATCACCTAGAGGTCAACCAAGTGGACATAGACCTTTATGAACTTAGCTAGTCTTGTCCTTGATTACTGGACACCATTTGTTTCTTCCTCTTTTTTTAGTATTTTTCCCCAATTACATGTTAAAATAATTTTTTCAAATTTTTTTTAAAGTTTTGATTCCAAATTCTAACCTACCCCCCTCCATGATGACACCATTTGTTTTTAACACCATAGTCAGGGCCTTTCCAACTTGGTAGAAACTGCCAGAGCTCAGGATCAACTGGCAAGCTGGGCCTTGGTTTTCTAATCTGTAAAATTAGGGGGTTGGAATAGATACAGGGTTAACCAGGGATCGATGAACTTGTTTTTTTTTTAATATTTTATAACTATTTCAATATAGTCCATTTCCTCTGTAATCCTATATATTTTGTTTTATTTTATTCACTTAAAAACATTATTCTAAGAAGCGGTCCATAGGCTTCACCAGACTGCCAAATGGGTCTGTGAGACAGAAAAGGTTAACAATACTGGACTACATGATCTGTAAGGTCAGGTATCGGGCTAAATCAATGCTGTATCTTTTCCCACTCCTATCTCCACTCTTACTTTACCCTTCAATCAGGAAACCAGGAGTTGAGTCAATGGCAGATTTAGAAGACTGATTTTTATTTAAAATTAAATAAATAAAAGAGGTGTAATTTTGCCTCCACTTTCCCTTCCCCGAAGGCAATTACCCCCCAAAATCCATGAAAGGCAAGCAGAAAGGTCTGACAGAGGAGGGAGAAAGGATCACACAAGACATATCAAGTGCGTGGGACACAGGTTTCCCTTTACTTTAGAAGCTATCACTGATTTGGGATCAAGAGTCATCATTACAGGATACTTTAAGCTCCAAGAAGACAGAGGCCCTGTCTTATCCACATCTGTATCACATTAAGCCTTTAGAGTACAGGACTCCACAAGAAGCAAGTGCTTAATCAATGTTCTTTAGATGAATGCATGAAGTTTCACAGACTCCTACCCATCTCCCTTTCTTCTAGTAGTTCTCACAATTCAGTCTTAATTTTGTGTATCAAGTCCTTCTGATCAATCTTATCCAGGTCTTGGTACCAGCGGTTATAAGCCAAGAGGGCCACATTTTTAGCTGCCACAGCACTTATTTCCACAGAACTAGCTACCCACTCGAGGGCATTGAGGTAGAAGAGCTGGTCATGGAGGGCAAACAGTGGTGTAGCCATACGAGAACCATACTGTGGATAGGCCTGCCATTGGGCTGTCTGGACTGAGTAATAGGAACGGAAAAGGCTCTTCAGCTGGGGACGTTCCAAGGGCTGGGGGGACAGGACGCGCCAAATGGCTGCTTCCTGCGGTTGCTTCCTTCGGAAGGTAGCTGAGATGTTGACAGGGCAAATGTTGTCCAGGGCACAGAAGAAGAGATTAGGGGCATCTGTAGAAAGAATGCTGGCAAAAGGGAAGAGCTTGGGGTCAGGAAAGCCAAAGTAAGAGGAGTTGAGGTAGCCATGGACCAGGGAGGTGACGGTGGATTGGAAGGAACCAACAAACTCCTCGAAGGGAGGCTGAAAGCCGTCAAAGGTGATGTTGCTGTTACTGCCGACGTAGAGGGGAGTAGCAATGACTACTATATCATAGAAGTCTGAATGCATTTTATCCTCCTTCTCATACCACACCTGATAAAGGGCTCTCCCTTCTGAGGAGAGAGATAAGAGAGAACAAAGATCAATTTATCTCTTGGCTACTACCTACTTACAACCCTACATGTCTACTGGAACATATAATAAAATACCAGACACTTGACTTGGAATCAGGAGATCTGGGTTCACATGCTATCTGAAACACTTGCTGTAACCTTGGACAAGTCACTTAACTTTTTTGGAACTCAGTTTCCTCATCTGTAAAATGGGAATAATAATACCTATATTCAGAGAACCTATTTCACCAAGGAGTTGTGAAGTTCAAGAGAAATAATGGATTTAAGATTCTTTGTAAAATGTAATATACTATATACAAATTCTACATATATACATATCAGTTCTTATCCCAATTTTTTCATTAACTTGCTGTGTGGCTGTACAAATCACTTCACCTTTCAGTTATTTTCTCACCTGTACAGTGAAGGTATTACCTCTCCTTTCTACCTTACAGAGTGTGTAGGATCAGATCATATGGTATATATAAAAACATCCTGAAAAGCACAGATTACACACTGTACCAGTAGACAAGATTAGCATTGCTTCACTGCAGAGTGACCACAACCATTAAAACTGCCCTGATCAGGCTACAGACCTGTTAGTTCTAGCTACACTCATTTTCATTAGTGACCCTGAAGAATTCCCCTATCAAAATGTTCTTCTTTTCAGGGTACAGCTCCTCCCAACCCACCCTACCCCCATTTTTCAATCACCCTCACCTTCTCAAACCCCAATAGTAACTCCCCCCGACTTTCCAAGGAGCACAACATTATTCCCTTTGTCTTAGGATCCTGGGCAAGGCCAATGGCACCCCAGAAAAGATGAAGCCAGTGAATGATTTCCCAAGAAACAACACAGCAGAGAAAAAAGTGCAGTGGAAAGAGACAAGTACCGGGGGCCCCGAAACCTCACAATGCTAGTTCTGACACTGCTAATAATAGGCTGTGGGACCCTGGGCAAGTCACTTCCCTTTTCAGGGCCTCAATTTTCACATCTGTAAAATGAAGGGCTTGTTCTAAGACTCCAAAAGTCCCTTCTTATTCTAACAATACATGATCCTGTGGCTAGAAGCGTAAAGACAGTGCCCTCTAGTGTCTGAAATCACTACTGTAGATGCCTTCTGCTGTTTCCCTAGTTACCCACAAAATAGGGTTTGGAGATTCAAGAGGCAAAAATGTCAAAGCCTCTGAGACACTATAGTGACTTTGCCTGGGCCAAAGAGGTGGCTCACTGCCCTTCCATGCTGTCTACTTGCTCCCTTTGGCTTCTTGGCCACCCACCTGTGTTGTGCAAGGCCACAGAGGTCACCCTGGCGTGTATCACATTGGCCTTAGTCAGCTTCAGCAAGCCTGAACATACTAGCTTATTGCCCCCTTCCACAGCCCACAGGTTCCCCTGTATTCCAGCAAGTGACATCGCTCCTGGAGGAAAATGAGAGAAAAACGTGGTCATTTTACTCTGAGGGTCAACAGGGTGGAGAGGCTAATTTTTAAAAATTACTTCTAGTTTTCAACATTCACTTCCATAAGCTTTTGTTTTAAATTTTCTGCCTCTCCCTCCCCCCCAAGATGGAGTGCAATCTGATATAGGCTCTACATATACATTCCCATTAAACACATTTTCACATTAGTCATGTTGTAAAGAATTAGAACCAATAAGAGGAACCACAAGAAAGAAGAAACAAAGCAAAATGAAGAAAAAAAAAGAACAAATAGTATGCTTCCATCCGCATTCAGACTCCATAGTTCTTTCTCTGGATGTGGATAGCATTTTCCATCATGAGACTTCTGGAGATGTCTTAGATCTCTGCTTTGCTGAGAAGAGTTCTGTCTATCAAAGTTAGTCATAGCACAACGTGGCTGTTACTGTGTACAACGTTCTCCTGGTTCTGCTCACTTCACTCAGCATTAGTCCATGAGAGGCTAATTTCTTAACAAATGTTCAATTCCCAAACACTGTCTACTATGGTTCCTGAAAAGTGCACAGAAGATCTCCCTGGAAAAGTCAAGGAGGGCCCTCCATTTGAGAGATATTGGTACAGGCTAAGAAGACAAGTCAAAAGCCTGAAGCTCACCTGCAAAGGCTGCCATTGTTGCAGACTGCCCATAACTGGCACGCAGCAGAGCTGTGATCACCTCATCAATGAAGCGCTGTGTAACTCCCACTTCGAGCAGACATTCTGCCACAGAGCGCTGGGTCATGTTGATAAAGGTATATTCACCCACTGAGTACAATAGCTCCTCCACTCCTGAAAAGGCATAGCCATGTGCCTGGTACTTATATATTCTGAAAGAAAAGAAGAAACCCCCAACGAGGGCCCAGGCTTGTGAGTATATCCCAAACAGAAGCACTGCTGAGTCACTCTGCCGTAGTAGTGGGTATACAGGGCAGGAGGAGAAGACTTATGGGACCCTCTATAATTCCTGAATGCAGAGGACTTAGGAAGAAAGTTGGTGTGAGGCAATGTAACAGAAAGAACACTGGATTTGGAAACCAGAGACTTGGGTTTGAATCTCAGCTCCACAACTTACTAGCTGTGTAATGCTGGACAAGTCATTTCCCCTCTTTCAGCCTCAGTTTCCTCATGTGTAAAATGGAGAGAACAGTACTTGTATTACTTACTTCATAGGGCTGTAACAAAGATCAAATGAGAAAATGTACAGTGCTTTTCAAACTTTAAAATGCTATGCAAATATCAACTATTAAAACCTTATTATGGTTCTCCTTATTTTCTATGTATCAAACTTGTAACTATCACCATAGTTCAAATACTTCATCATCATATATTTAACAGTAACTTAGATCACTCAATCAACCAATCAATAAGTATTTATACTTATGTGCCAAACACTGAGGAAACAAAACCAAAAGTGAGACCATCTCTGCCGCCAAGGATGGCATTCTAACAGGGGAGACACGGCATATGTATACACATACATGCACATATACACACATGTACAAAGATATATATACACACGCATACATATTTATATGTATACATATATACACACATATTTATATACACATATACACACATATATATATATATGAATATACAAAATGTATACAAGGTGGTCTGAAGAAGCAGGGCACTAACAGTTGGGAGTGGGTGGCGACCAGGGAATCATCTTCATGAAGAAAATGAAGTTTGAGACAAAGACTTTTTCCCACTTGGTTGCTTCCCTTCTTATCCTAGATTTTGTCTGTGCAGAAGCTTTCAGTTTCATGTACTCTAAGTGATATATTTAACCTTTTGAAATTGCTTCTATCCCTTGTTTGATTAAGAATTCATATCCTACCCAGTGCTCTGAGAGGTATAGGATCTGCTCCTCTCCTAAATTTTTTAATAGAATCATCTTTAATATTAATATCACATATCCATTTAGATTGTACTGTGGAAGATGGTGTAAGGTCTAAGTCTCATTTCTGGCAGACTGCTTTCTAGTTTTCCCAGTTTTTTTGTTTATCAAACAGTAGGCTATTGAGTTCCACTGTTTCTGATTCTCCCTTGTATGGCCTATTTCATTTCTCTACCTTCTATTTTTTACCTAATACCGTATGATAACTGTTGTTTTATAATACAATTTGAGGCCTGGAAGTGCTGTTCTTCCTTCATCCATATTTCTTTTCACCATTGCCCTTGATTCTAGATCTTTCTTTTCCCAAATGAATTTTATTATTTTATAAAGTTCTATAAAGTATCTCTTTGATATTCTATTGGTATAGCATTAAAAGTATAAATTAATTTTGGTAGCATTGTCATTTTTATTATTTTGGCATAGCCCATCCATGAGCAATGAATATTTCCCCAGACATTTAAGCTGTTCTTTATTTGTTAGAGGACTTTGTCATTGAATCCATATGAGATTCTTGTGTGCTTTGGTAATCTGATCCCCAGATACTTTTTGTATTTAGTAGTTATTTGGAATGATTTCCCTTTCTACTATTTATTCTTGGATTCTGTTATCCTTATATAGAAATGCAGTTAATTTTTAACTGCATTTTTGTAGCTTGCAACTTTGATGAAGGTATTAATTGTCTCAATTAGTATTTCTGCTGATTCCCTAGGAATTTTCAAGTATACCATCACATTATTAACAAAAGGATAGTTTTATCTTCTATTTATCTATCCGTATTATTGATATTGCTAGCATTTCCAGAACTATGTCAAACAACAGTGGAAAATTGGGAATCTTTGGTTTGCTCTCGTGTTTATAGGAAGAGATTCTAGTGTATCCTTACTATGTGTGATGCTTGCTTTTGGCTTTAGATAGATACATTTTATGTTATTAAAAAGAGAGTCCCAGGGCAGGTAGGTGGTGCAGTAGATAGAACACTGGTCCTGGAGTTGGGAGGCCCCGAGTTCAAATCCAGCCTCAGACACATGATATTCACTAGCTGTGTGACCCTGGGCAAGTCACTTAACCCCGACTGCCTCGCCAAAAGAGAGAGAGAGAGAGAGAGAGAGAGAGAGAGAGAGAGAGAGTCCCTATGTACTTATACTTTGTAGGGATTTTAACATAAATGAGTCTTGTACCTTGTTACAGGCTTTTTCTGCAAGAAGATGAAGCTTGGGCTGAGTCTCTAAAGTAACTAGAGATCATAGCAAGCAACTAACTGCAAACATTTCCTCCCTGGCTGCTCTCCTGGACTTCATCATGGTCCCCAGAAACTCATTTTCCTGCAAGATGGAATCAACTCTAAAACTCACACCTTCTCAGTATCCTTGCCCCTGTGGCCCCTCCCTTTCTCTAACTGAAACAGGTGGAAGGTGAATAGAGGAGACCTCTTCCCAGATCTTCCACTTAAGGAGGGGGCCCAGGGCACAATCTGGCTTCAAGATTTCGACATGTCCCTGAGCCTTCTCCTCCACCCTTTTCAGCTTTGTTTTATGTGTGGCCTTCCCCAATTAGATAGTGAGCTCCTTAAGCCCAGATGCTGTCTTTTGTCTTTCTTTGTATCCCCATTGCATCCCACAGTGCCTGGCACAGAATGGATATTTAATAAATGTTTACTGACTAATATGTAACTAGGCTCCTTGCCTCCAGTTTCTCCTCTCTAAAAAGTTTTCTCATCTATAAAATGAATGGACTAGATTATACGATCTCAAGGGCTCTAGTTAAATTGAGCTTGCTGTTTCCCAAACATATCTTATACTTTCTTGAGTCTATTCTATTGCTTATATTATTCCCTTCATCTGGAACGAACCAGTTTCTCTACTCTACTCCCCTTTCTAGCTGTCTCTACCAAAACCTTAGCTATCCTTCAAAACGCAGTTCTAAGTCCTACAAACACACTTACAGAGTAGTCTTCCCAATACATACATATCCCTTAGGAAATGTTACTTACTCAAAAACCTTAAATGATCCTCTTCCTCTCCCCTTTCCCACTGCTGATAAAATAAGATTAAGTTCCTCATTTTGGCATTCAAGGTCTTCAACCAGCTAGCCCCATTTCAACTTTACTTTTCCCTCATATGTAGCCTACACTCCAGCCAAACTAAACTTGCTGTTTACCAGTCACGTCTTCTACCTTCTTAAATCAGTTTTGCTGTTCATTCCATTCCCAAAACCTGCAATATACCACATTCCCTCCCCTAAGTCCAACTATGTGTGTCTACCAAAATATTAGACATCCTTCTAAATTCAATTCAAGTGCTACCTTCTCCTTCCCTAAGTATCTCCACTAGATATAACACCCTCCTCTAAACTTCTAATGATAACAATAGGTCACACTGCTCGAGTTCTTTGCAATTTATACAGCACTTTTTTTCAAAACATCTCTTTGAAGTAGGTAGTACAACCATTATTGTATTATCCCCATTTTACCCATGAGAAGACTGAGGTTTTGAAATTCCATGCTCTTAGTCACTCTGGGATTCAGTTTCCTCATTCATAAAATGAAGGTTAGACTAAATGAGATTTCCAAAGTCCCTTGCAGTTATGGCTCTACAATATAATCTGAATGAGTGCTCAATGAATGAAACATAGAGCACAACCCTAAAAATAAGAGCTATTTGAAAGAAGAAACGTACACAAGTATGCTTATTCTATATATACTTAAATATACATTTGTCTCTCTGTTTCCAACTTAAGTTCCTTAAAAGTAAGGATTGTTTCATTCTTGTTTTCGTGCCTCCACCACCTAGCACCGTTGGTACATGGTAAGAATTCAATAAATGTTTTGAAATGGAAATGGAAAGAACCAAGAAAAAAAAAATGAAATGTTGAAAATTATAAACAAAAGGCTTGGCCCCAAAGAAGAGATATGAGAAGATACCTCCCCCTCCTTCTTTGCAGAGGTATACAAGGGGAAATTTAGTCTATAAAAACAAAAGACATCAATGAAAATGTATTTTTTTAAATGCTTGTTGATTGTATTATTATAGGCCATACTGAGGTTTTTAACAAGCTAGATATACAAAAAGAAAAGAAAAAAGTATGGTCTATAGTCAAACCAATATGGTAAACTATAAGCTATTTGAGGACAGCAAACACTCCCAGTCTTCTACCACTTTGCTATGTGATTCATAGGAAGTCACTGACTCTCTTTGTGCCACAGTTTACTCATTTGTAAGATGACAATAATACTACTTGAACTGCCTAACTCACAGGACTTTGTGAGGAAAGAGATTTGTAAATAGAAAAATATTATAGAACTAGGAATTATAATTACTATTATCATGATTAAACTTCTTTTATAGCCCCTACTAGTGTGCCCATCACAGTCCTGGATACGTAGCCTAGGATAAACACACAAAATATAAGCTAATATGTTTTCAAGCTGTCAGGGACCTCAGAAGTAATCCAATACAATCTCATTTTACAGATAGAGAAACTGAGGCCCAGAGAAGCTAAGTGACTTTCCCAGTGTCAATCAGGTAATAAGCAGCAGAGCCAGGATTTGAACCAAAGTCCTACTACTCCACATTCAATGTTTTGGTTTGTTTGTTTTTTCCCATTGTGTCAAGACTATCACCTCATACAATTAGCAATTCTCATTCTAGGCTTTCTTTCTAATATCTATGCTAATGTAACTAACTATAGAAGAATAGCTGAACTGACTCTCATTCAATCCACCTCTAGCCAATCTATTCAAAATGGAATGTTCTCACCGAGTCCTCCACAGGGCCACACCTCATAAACTTTTCCATGACTTCCTCTACCCACATCTGCAGCCGCAGGAAGCTGATGCCATAGTGCCACCAGACTCGGAAAAGGTTTAGCAGGTACCAATCTGTCTCTTCCAGAATAAGCTGCTCACCACCAAATATGGCACTCTTCCCTGCTACCTCCCGCCGCTGTTTCAGACCTGAGAAAACAAAGAAGCTGCTCAATTCCTTTTCAGAGATGATCCAAGGTTGGGAGAATCCAAGCTGACATGATGAGGATTTTCAGTGTGACCATAGAAGCAAACATCTTTGAAGGGCTTGAGGAATGTTTCAAAGAATGAAAGACTCTTAAGGCTTGATGAGAGTTCAGAGAGTAACTCATTCAGCTACTACCTAAACGGAGGGTAGGGAACCTGTGGCCTCAAGGGGAGGTTCCCCACCCCTGACCCAAACAATAATCCCCTCTTTTGGCATGTGGACATCTAGACTCTGCTTGAAAACCTTCCCCAAACAGTCCACTACACTTGAGGACAACTTACCGTCACATTAAAGCTAAAAAATGTCTTGCTACAACTTATGATAATAATAGCTAGCATTCATATAGCACTTTGCGGTTTGAAAAGTGCTTTATATATGTTATCTCATTTGATCCTTGAAACAATTCAGTGAAGGAAATGATATTAATATTATCCCTATTTTATAGATGAGGAAACAAAGGCAGAGAGAGATTAAGTGATTTGCTGGGACACACATCTAGTAAGTGTCTGAGGCCAGATTCAAACTCGGTTCTTCATGACTCCAAGTTTATACTCTAACCACTGTGCCACCTAACTGCCACAGTTCTGGCCTCTGGATTCAAGCAGAATAATCACAATCTTTCAAATATTTGAAGGCAGAGTTCCAGCCTTTTGACTTAAGTCATTTCTCCAGACTAAACATCCCTCCCTTTCTTTCAACCAATTCTCACACGTCCAAGTTTGCAGTCCCAATCTGTTTATGCTGTCCAGAGCAATAGAAAGAGAATCATACTCAGAATAAGGAGGCCTGAGTTCAAAATTGACTGTGTGATAATGGGCAAAACCCTTCACCTCTCGTTTCCTAGATTCCTCATATAATTATGTGTAATACCCACCTCAGAGTTGTTGTGAGATAAGAGCATCATAAACCTTAAAGATCTACTATTGTTCAAGATGCTAATTATGGCCTGATAAGCCTTTAGGGAAAAGGAGGGAATGGAGTGGGGGAGAAGCCTGTGGTTTTATTCAGTGGAATCACTTTAAAGGGTAATCTTGCTCTAGTAGTAGGCTTTGCTGATGATTTCATAATAGAGTCAGTGATACCATCATAGCACCCAGGATCTAAGTGTCAAGGACAATATTACATGAATACGCTTGCCTGTGAAAATTCATGCCTGTCTTCAGTAGCTGTGTGACTCTAGGCAAGTCACTTAACCCCACAGCCTAACAAAAAAAAAAAAAATCATGCCTCTCCCACCATCCTTAGCTAGGGAGATTTTGGGCCTATCCACCAAAGTTTCTGGACCAACTTGAAGGTTTAAGTATACTTATCTTGGCCCTAAGATCCAATAATAAACTGGAACCTGAAATTCTTCTGAGACCAGGTCTAAGACTAGGACCAGCTATCATCTAGGGATAGGGAGAAAGACTAGACCTATGATTTCACTGGTGTAGGGAACTCCAGATGAGGAAATCCCTTCTTCCAATGTTGATCAGCACCTTCTCTGTAAGCCTTAGAGGGCTACTTAGCACAGTAAGAGTTAAGACTAGGCCAAATGTAGGGTCTAGGGCAGATTTCCCAAGGACTCAATAATTAAAACAAACACTATCCTTAATAATTATGCCAAGTAACCCTTCCCATTACACAACCTGGAGAAAGGAGTGTTTCTCATCATGTAAGATAACTGTCCTGTAGCCTATTAATTCAGAGAATCGGGAGATGGGAGAAATATCAGAGGTTCGGCTCAAAGAACATCAGATTTGAAGTAAGAAGATCTAGATTTGAATACTGTGTAGAGACTAAAGGATTTCTAAGTTCCCTTTCAGTTCTTGAACCTTTGCTTCCCCTTCCCCTGGCATCCCTAGTCAGCTGCTGCAGCCCTCACTTACCCAGGAGTTTGACAAAGTCCTGCATATGCAAGCTGAAGGAATTGAATGAGGCACCACCACTTTCATATTGCTGTTTGTTGACAGTGATGGTAGCCAGGCGGCCTCCAACAGTGCCCTTTTCGTACACATCAATCTGTACCCGTGGCCCAAAGAGCTGCTGAAGGAAATGGGCCGCTGCTGAGCCCCCAATTCCAGCTCCCACGACCGCTGTTAGCAAGGAGAGAGTGAGAGAGTGAGAGAGTGGAGAGAGAGAGAGAGAGATGAGGACACAAAGGAACACAGGGCAATGATGAAAGTGAAAAGTCCACAAGCAAACCAGAACTTTTGCTTTAAATCATTTATTCATTCAATAACCATTTATTAAATCTTGACTATCTACAAAGCCTTGTATTAGGCTAAGCTAGAGGAGATACAGAGCTAAGACAGCATGCATTCTGAATTCAGAAAGCTTCTATCACAGCACATTGGAAAGCATTAGGTTTGTAATTAAAGGATCCGGACTTAAATCTCCAAGTTATATAAACCTCAGTTTCCTTTTCTTTCCAGATTCTTGGATACCTACAGTCTAGTAGGAAGGATAGGACATGGACACAGATAACTTTAACACAACTTGGGACAATGGAAGTTCAAAGAAGTGGACCAAAAAGTGATAGGAGATCTGAGAGATTCCTTTCAGCTGAATGGCTTGAGGTAGAAATCATACAGGAGGTAGTCTCTGCGTGAGGCTTTGAAAAACAGGAAGTATTATAATTGACAGAAATGGAATCACATAATTTTAGAGTTAAAATAGAAAAACAAAGGATAGGACAACATGAAAAGATGGTAAGAATGTGGAGTGTGAAACGTAACAGTGCAAGTTAAGGTTGAAAAGGTAGGTTAGAGATAGATTGGGGAAGGAGTTGCAGGCACATCAGGAGTTCAGACTTTATTCAGGAAGCCGTGAAAAGCCACTTAAGAGGTTTTAGAGTGACCTGACATAAAAGATGATGCTTTATTTCATTAACGAATTTAATTTGGTAGCTTGTGAAGGATGGAGTGGAAAGAGGAAAGACTAGAGGCAGACAGACAATTCAATAAGGGATCTATTGGAATAGTGTGGGCAAGTACGATCTTCAAACATCTGAAAGGTTATTGCAGAGGAGAAGGACTGCAGTTCTACTAGGCCCTTACAGATAGAACTAGGGGCAGAGGTGGCAGTGGGGTGGGGAGGAAAGAGAAGCTACCGAAGGACAAGGTATACAAAGACCAGATCATTCTAAATCTTGGACAATTCCTGGATTTATCTGCTGGTCTTTCCCCAGCTCCCAAACCTTCTACATGGCTGTCAGCCCCACTCCCTACTACCCCACCTTCCTGAGTCTGCATCCCTAGACTGCTGCTCCCCCCAGCATCTGTCCCTGAGCTTTGCCTCACTATCCCTATGGCCCCATCATCCCCAATCTCAGCTTCAGCCCCTTGCCTAGGACTCCCACG
This sequence comes from Vombatus ursinus, assembly GCF_900497805.2. Taxonomy (NCBI): domain Eukaryota; kingdom Metazoa; phylum Chordata; class Mammalia; order Diprotodontia; family Vombatidae; genus Vombatus; species Vombatus ursinus. The sequence goes on along the minus strand of NW_020954641.1, from coordinate 2,934,171 downwards.
TGAATCCTCCATCCATGGCCCAGACCTCCTTCATCCTTGCCTTCACCCAGGCCTGTATATTTCCCATCCTCCTCATCATTTGGGGTCTGGGCACTCTCAACTTTCTCTGTGGCCTAGCCCTTCCCCACGGAAGGTCTCTCTTATGCATAGCCTGGACTTCCCCATTCTCCCCTGGAGCAATGCCCTGGTCCTCTCCCATCCTCCTCCATCCTCCTCCATTCATTCTCCCCATCCTCAGTGCTTGATTCTTCCCCGTCCTCCTCCCATTCACGGCATGGCCCTTCCCCACCCTCCAGGGCCTCGCCCTCCTCCAGGATCCCCTCCATCCTCCGGCCTGGTCCTCCTTCATCCCCCACCCCACCCCCCGCAGCCTCCGCCGCTCCGCCCCCGGCGCTCTCGCAGGATACCGATTTTCCTGGGCGGGGTATCTCTAGATGCGGCAGCCGAGGCCACCAGGGTGATGAGAAGCACGGCGGCGCCCGCCATGAGGCTGCTCGAGGTGGGGGCCGGCCTAGGCTGGGCAGCGGGCGGGCGGCGCAGCGCCGGTGGGAGACCCTGCGGGCCACCGCTCCCCAGCCTTGGCACAACAGGCGGCGAGCCCCAGCACTCTGCACCCTACCTGAAAGGAGGAGAGGGCGTGGTGGCGGGGGAAGGGAGGGAAAGACTCCCACGGCCGAACCCATAGGCTGCTCGCTAGACCTGGCCCCGCCCCGCAACCGCCATTGGCATACTTGCCCGCCCATCCTGGCTTCGGGTTTCTAATTGGTCACCCTTCTTACCGACTCTCAGAGACCCTACCTTTCATTGGCCTCATAGTCCCTCAAAATCCCGGCCCCCCACCACCACGCTTCTTACTGGCCAACTCGCCTTCTATCCCTCGAGATCGGGACCTCTGATTGGCCCTAACAGTAGTCAGGGAGTCGGGGGGGAGGGGGAAACAGGGTGTCGTCTGAAGGGTCTTTGTCCCCAGATATTATTTCATCCTTAGCCCAAATTCTAGATCCTGGTCCATTGAGCAGGGGATCCAAAACCTTTAAAATCATAGGACTAAGCTCTAAGTCTTACAGATTCTGACACTCATTTTGCTAGTAAAATATATGATCCCAGAGAACAGACTGTTTTTCCGGTCTTTGGTGCCCAGCAAGGTGCCTTGTAAGGAGTTGGTATTTAATAAGGCAAGAATTGAAACTGAGGCACAGAGAGGTTGACTAAGCATGTGCACTGAGGTAGCCAAGGCACTGAATAGCAAAGTCTGACTTCAAACCCATCTTCTGACTCCAAAACCCAGCTGAGCAGACTGACTCCCAACAGTCCCTTCTCCTATGATTCACGGGGATTTCTGGCTGATAGAACAAGCAAAAGTGGAACTGACACACCGAGGATCAAAAACAGGGGAAGCTAGATAAAAAATACATAGAGTTAGATCACTGGAGACAGTCTAGTGATGAGGAGTGTTGATTTGCAGCCTATTCCTCATGGGGCACCATTCCTAGTCTCTTAAAGAACGTGGGTAGTCTGAGTACTAGCATATCTCAGGTATTGGAATATATTGGAATTTGGAGGTAGTTACTAAGCAAAGCTCCTGTGTATTGAAGAATAAATAGAATAGGGGGGTTGGGAAGCGAGGAAGATAAAGCCAATTACTTTTCAGAGAGGAAGAAAGAACTAAGCAAAAAACTTTAAGGCAGTATAAGGAATTTGTTCTAAGGAAGTAAGGGAGTTCCTGGGTGAGTGACTACATCTGAATGCTGTCAAAGTCAGAATTCCTAGGAGGGAAAACAACTCAGTTGGGGATGTGTCTCAGAATAAAGAGAAGTTTGATTTACTGGGTCTTTTTTTTTTCCAGAGGAGGAAACTCAGGTCCAAAGAGGAGAAAGGATTTGCCCAAGATAACACAGATTTCAAGTCAATGAATTCAAATAAACATTTATTAAGCACCTAATATGTACAAGGACCTAGGTATTAAAAAACAAAACAATCCTTGCCCTCAAGAAGCTTATGATATTACTGGGGAGATTCACCATATATCAGCTAAATAAATATAAACAAAGCAGTTTCAAAAGGGAGGGAGAAAGGAGATAGAGACAAAGACAGAGACAGAGGGAGGGAGGAGGAGGAAAGACCTCTTTTAAGAGAGGTAGAATGTAATGTATGGGGAATAGCTAGCAGGCTAGTTCAACTGGAACAGAGTGCATAAAACATAAAAAGAATAATATAAGACTAGAAGGGTAAGTGGAAGCCATATTATGAAGGGCTTTAAACACCAGGCTGAAGATATAGTATATGTCCTAGAACAATGGGGAATCACTGAAGATTTTTGAGTTGGAAAGAAGGTGACATGATCAGATCTATGTTTTAGGAATATCAATTTTGTAGCTTTGTAGAGAATCGAGTGCAGAGAACATAGACTGGAAGCAAGGATACCAGTCAAAACACTATTGTGATAGTACAGATGAGAAGTGATGAGGGTCAGAACTCAAGAAAGAGGCATATGTGAATGGAGAAATGGAGGGAAATGTGAAATGTTATAATAAAGTTAAAAAAAAAAAGACTGGGCAAACTATTGAATATGGAGCTTGAGGAAGATGGGTGTTTCCATCAAGTTTCCAACCTGATGGATTGGAATCATGGTGCCCTGACTTCCATTTTGGACTTGAGTCTGAGGTGCCTACAGGACATAAGCAAGCTGATGGGCCTGGATAGAATCCTATAGGATACTCACATTTAGCAGGTGGGAAAAGGATGATGAGTCAGGTAAGCAAATAACCAAGAAATAGCAGTGTCACAGAAGTCAGTGGAAGAGAGAATGCCAGAATTAAAAGCCAGCTTTCTGACTTCTAGCTTAGTGCCCAAACAAATATCAGTAATCACTTAATACTTACTGACTGACTATACCTCAACTTGTCACATCTAACAGTTGCCAAAAGAGGTTGTGACAGTAGAAGAGAAATTACAAAATACATAGTAACCCTTTAACCTAAAGATCCTCCAGCAAGGCATATGCCTCAAGGAGATTCAATACAGAAAGGGAGATTCCATATACATATTAATAGCAGCCCTTCTTGTTATAGCAAAAAAATGGAAATTGAGTAGATGTCCACTAATCGGGGAACACCTTAATAAATTATGTAAATGAATGTACATTACTAGATTGTAAGAAACAATGAATATGAAACATGAAAACTTCACAGAAGCATGGTCCCTCTTTGAAGGAGGGGAGGGACCTTAGGTGAGGAACAGTGCATATACTGTCAGACACAACTGATGTTTAGATTAGTTTCATTGAATTGTCTCTCCCTACCCTTTTTTTTTTCCTGAGGCAATTGGGGTTAAGTTACTTGCCCAGGGTCACACTGCTAGTATTAAGTATCTGAGGCTAGATTTGAACTCAGGTCCTCCTGACTCCAGGGCTGGTGCTCTATTCATTGAGCCACCTAGCAGCTCCTTTCTCCTCTTTTCTTTTAAAATCTTTGCTGCAATGGATAGATCTCTGGGTAGGGAAAGGGGAAATGAAAATAACATAGACACAAAATCAACAAAAATAAAATTTATTTTTAAACAATTTTAGAAATCAAAATACTTTCATATATTGAACCCACATCAAAATTATTTAAAGTAGATTTTATTCAGGATATTCTGAGCATATTTAATGCCTTGATTTTCACTGTTAGATTCTGCTTCAGTTATCCCATGATGATAATCATCAATATCAATAGGAAAGAACATTCTTTAGCATGAAACTTAATGTTGGCTACAAAAATTATTTTAAATACATCCAATTATGTGGCATGCTCAGGTCACTGGGTAAAGACAATGTCATCATAAAGAAAGAGTTTTAAGAATCCAGCTGCTTAATCCCCTAGCATCCTTTCTTCACCCTCTAAGAGGTTGCTACTTTCTTATAGCAATTTTTCACACTAAGGCCAAAAAGCTTATCACTGTCGTAGAAATAATTCATTAAGAACACTTATAATATGCTCTTGCCTCTAAAGGATTAAAATGTACATTTCTGTTCAAGGCAGGGACTATAAGGTTCAAAAATCTATGAAAGATCCAGGTCAATTTTATTGACATTGAAAGAATTATAAAACTGAACCCTGATTAACCAGAACCCCATTCTCTCACCCCTGCCTCTAGCTTTGAAGAAAAAAAAAAAAGGATTACAAACCAGAATCCAACATGTTATTTACAAGAAACACACTTGAAACAAAAAGACACACACAGAGTTAAAATAAGAAAAAGTCAAATCATAGCAAAAGAGAAAACATAAACAAGTAAGAAATTTACAAAACAAATCCTTGGGCTTAAATGGAGGTAACACAACTCTCAACTCTTTACAGCTACACCTGCAGTTCTGTACAATGACCAGTAGTTCCCTAAGTCATAGAAGCATTCACTGCAAGTTGCTAAATCATAAATAGAAAAAACTGTTACACAGCACAGGAGAAAGAATACTGGATTCTGATTTATGATTCTAAATTCATTTAGGAAGGGAAAATCTAAAAGCATGTCATTTTGCACTAGAAGGATACTTAATAATTGGTTCAACTCCATTTCACAGATGAGAAGGCTGAGGCCAAAATTAGGAGTGACTCACCAATAGCTATACAGAAAATTAATGGTAAAGCCAGACTGGAACTCAAATCTGCTAACCCTCAGAACTGTTGTTTTTCTGCTTTTTTTTTAAACACTAGACTTTTCTACATTCCATATAATTCTTAAAAAATTAGATCTTCATGTCACAAAAGATGCTGAAACCTGTATCTAAAGACAGAACAAAGGCATCAATGGTATCATGGAAAAGTCTGAAGACCTCCAGGTCCTCGTTCCATTACTCATTAGCTGTTTAACCTTAAGGAAGTCATTTCACTTTCCCTGGCCTTAATTTTCTCTTCTAGAAAATGAAGGATCTATCTGGATTAGATGTGCTTTAGGGCCCCTTCAGATCTGAAATGTCCATGATTCTTTGAACAGGTTGTGGAAATGGCCCATCTAGTAGAGAAGGCCTTGTTGGCAAAGGGTCACATGCTCAGAAATTCACGGAAAGAAAAAAGCGGTGTAAGTGCTGCTGGCTACAATAACAGATTTAAAGTTTGGGGTCAAAACTGTTCAGTCTGAGTTACTAGTATTACCAATCTTCCTTAAGGATATCTTAAGGAAGAACAAACTACATAAAATGAAAAAAAAATAAGCTGCCTGTGACCCAACTCTGCAACAAACTATTTTTAGTTAAAAGCAGGCTAAGTTTGGAGGGATATAAGTCCAGATTAGACATATCATCACTACACAAGTGATTCTAAGTTGATGAATTGAAGCCCATAACCCTACAACTAGGGTTACTAGGCTTACATGATATGTTTTCCATGAATACTGGCTGTATGACCTGACCTAATCTAGTGAACTTATGATTGATTATCTAATTCTGTTCTGTAGTGACACAAGAGAAATGGTTAGAAATAGGACAGGCTCATGAAAAACCTATAGTAAGAAAAGTTTAAGTAGGAACTTTATTTCCAAAAAATATCACTCAGAATCTTAAAAGTAGAAGGAGCCCCAGAGGGCATCTAGCCCAACCCTTAACATCCATACAGTATTCCCAATAGTGCCTGTATAGGCTCTGCCTGAAAAACTCCATGGCCACCTAGCCTTTGCCTGAATTATTACTCTGAGGTAGCCCACTCTGTTTTAGGACAGTTCTAAAAGTAAGGAGATGAGTTCCAAGTAACTGGAGGTATTCAATAGAGACTAGATGACCACTTTGTTAGGGATACTGAACAGGTGATTCATGCTTCAAGTAGGGTTTGGAATAACTGACCTCTAAGTTCCCTTCCAACTTTCGGATTCCCATTCCTCAACCATGCTAACAAGTTTTTTAGCATGGCTGGAATATTTTCAGGGACTGAATTCACATTTCCTCTGGTAGTAATGTGGACTAAGGTAACCATTAACTTATTCACATTAAGTTTACCTTCTGGGGGCAGCTAGGTGGTGCAGTGGATAGAGCACTGGCCTTGAAGTCAGGAGGGCCCGAGTTCAAATGTGGCCTCAGACCAAACACTTGACACTTACTAGCTGTGTGACCCTGGGCAAGTTACCTAACCTCAATTGCCTAAAAATAATAAAAGAAAAATTTAAAAAAAAGTTTACCTTCTGTATCTTAACTCATCCAGTGAAATGAAAAAAAGATCTGCAACTCTTTCCAAGATAACTATGATTATTAACTTCAGAAAGACATGGAGTTGGCCTGAGGTTTCACCTTATATCCTGTAAACTGACAAAAAATGACAAAAGATGGTAATAGTCAATGTTGGAGGGGTTGTGGAATACTAGGCACACTAATAAATACATTGTTGATAAAGCAGTGAAACTTTCCATTTTGGAAAGCAATTTGGAAAAGTCTTCACATACACCAAAATATTTATAGCAGCACTTTTTGTTATAGCAAAGAATTGGAAACAAAGTAGATGCCAATCAAATGGGGAATGGCTGAATAAACTGTGGTGCATGAATGTAATAGAATATTATTGTGCTGTTAAGAAATGGTATCTGTAATGAATACAGAGAAGCATGAAAAGATCTATGTGAACTGATAGAGGGTGAAGCAAGTAGAGTCAAGAAAACAATATATACAATGTAACAACCACATGCAAAAAAATCAGAAGTGAATGTAACAAAATTATAAAACTCAAATATGACTTGAATAAACAGATACAAGAGGACATTCCCAACTCAACCCTCCATGGGGGTGGGAAGTCCATCGGTGTTACATCTTGCACATTTTTAAACTTTTTCAATATATGGATCAGTTGTGCTGATTTTTTTCCTCTTCTTTTTCTTCTCTTTTTTTTGTTTTAAAATTATCATTTGTTATATGGGATGGCAACTTGGGAGAGGAAGGGAAAGGAATACTGGGGAAAATTATGATGATGTAAAAAACAGGAGACATCAATTAAAAACATAAAAAAAATAAGAAAAAAATTTAAATGTCTTATGACTAAAAGCAGAAAGACACCTCTATGAGATCACAGATCTACTGATTATTAAGTACAAATATCGAAAAAGATGAAAAGGATGATTTTTTTACATTTCAGGTAAAATTCACTTAGATAAATCCATATATTATAAGATAGAATTGGTTTTCCTTACCAAACTCTAACATGTTTTCATATAAACATAGAAATATTAGCATTGGTAGGAAACTTAGAACAGACTGTCAGAACTAAAAGGAGAAAAAGCAGGTCAAATTAATTATAAGGAAAAAAATTAATCAACTGATCAATAAATCATAACATATATGATATGAGAGCAAAAAAAAATCTTAAAGAGCTGGTCTAACTCCTTTCATTTTATAGATGAGGCTCAAAGGAGAGAAGACTTGTGCGAGGTCACATAACAAAGGCAGAATATATAACAAACATGTCTACATATTCCTGGCCCAGTACACTTTCTATTAAGGTAATTTTGAATTTCGATTAAGGAATATGGGGAAGTGGGAAAGGGTGGGAGTAGGACATATCACAGAATTAAATTCAATTATAAACACATACCATATTACACTTTGTTTTGTCTTTCCACCTGAAAGACACCAGGGTACCGTTATTAATAAATAACTTTCTCCAACATACATTTTAAAGAAGGCCAATGACAGGACTTCTGATGAAGTCAGGTTATATTAAAGCAACTAAAGTCATAATATTGAACTAATAATCACATGATCATAAGATTAAAGCTGCAAAGTACCTTAGAAATTGTTTAGTATAAACCCCTCATTTTATAGCTCCGAAGTAATATGACTACTCATTATCACAGAGCTTTATGTCAGAATTGAAATGAAAATGCATGTCTTCTGACTCTTAATGCAAATTAAGAATACGTTTTTTTCACTATATAGATTAAACTCAAAATAGATCAGGCAAAATGTCCCAATTACAATACAAATCTGTGTAATAAATAAAGGAAACCCAAGGGGCTGTGTTCTGTGCAAGAAGAATGTTAATTTATCCTGGTCCCTGACCCCATCATTCCTGTGTCTCAACGGCCACACCCACTTGGGCAGGTCTGATGGTTCGACCATGAAGTTTGTAGCCATCCTGGGTAACAAGTGTCACTGTGCCTGGCTGCACTCCATCAGCTGGTATGTGACAAACGATCTCATGGTCATATGGGTCATACTTGTCACCAAGGGGGGTCATTTTCTCCAGGCCATGCTTAGCAAACACACTCTGCAGCTTGGCCTGGAGGAGAGAGAGTCCTTCGAAGACCTTCTTGAGGGTTGGCTTTTGGCCCCCTGGCTCTGCTTCCCCAGAGCTATGCTTGGTGGCATTCTCCAAGATATCTGCAATCTCTACCAAATCTTTGCAGAAACTCTGGATCCCTGGGGAACAATCAAACAAATGGAAAAAATTGTCCAGACTTACTAGATTATCTTAAAGGCTATACACTCACAGAATCCAATCTGTTTAGAGCTGAAAGGAATCTTAGAGGTCAGCAAGTCTACCCCTCTCATTTGACAGACCAGAGATCAAGGACAAAGAGTTTAAGTGACCTGCCCAAGAAAATAAGTAGTAGAAACAGATTTTGAACCCAAGTACTCTGATACTCAATCCAGGGTAATTTCTATGACAAAAGATTGGAAGGAACTAACTCCAAAGAGACTAAGGAGTACAAACAAGGGCCAAGGGTAAGTGATATAGAACATAGAACGTGAAACCTAATCTGGGTTTCAAATCCAGTGCTTTAACCACTCTATCACAATACTTTTTTGGCTACTTTTTAAAAGTAGAATTGGAATTTTATTGGTGTAGAAAATTCCTTGTGGAAAACTCCCTCTGCCAATGCAGATGAGCACCTTCCCTGTGATTTATAATCTAACAGAATGCTTGGGAGCACTGAGTGACTAAGTGACTTATCCAAGATCACAAAACCAATATGTGACAGAGTTGGGACTTGAACTCAAGTGTTCCTGACTCTGGTGACAGTTCTCTCATTGCCTCTTTGCCTAACAATAGTATCAATAATAGCTGTTTGATAGGTAGCACAGTGGCATAGAGCACTGGGCTAGGATCAGGAAGACCTGGGTTCAAATCTGCTATCATGCAATTAACTAGCTGTGTGACTCTAGTCAAGTCACTTAACCACTATCTGCCTCAGTTTCCTCAATTGTAAAATGGGGACAATAACAGTACCTACCTCCTGAGGATGTTATAAGGATCAAGTGAGATAATATTTGTAAAATACTTAGAACAGTAGCTGGCACATAGTAGGCACTTAATAAATAAAATATTTTCCCTCTTCTTTCCTTATATAACATTTTAAGTATTAGAAGATATATGTATACACATACATATACATATATATGTATGTATGTGTAGGGTGTGTGTGTGTATGTGTGTGTGTGTGTGTGTGTGTGTGTGTGTGTGTGTGTGTGTGTGTGTGTGTGTAATCTCTTCTGATCCTCACAACAACTCTATGAGTTACTACGAAGTTAATATTATGGCCGTAAGTCCCATTTTACAAATGAGGAAATTTATAAAGTATTTCAGCTCCTGCATTTTCCATCTCATTAATTTCTTCCTTGACCTTAATAATCTTAATTTTTCTTTGCTTCATTATTTTATTCCTTTTCTAATTTCCTTAAATGCAGATAATTCAAACATTGTATGGCTTTAGATACTTCACGTAAATTTTTATATATTCTTTTCTTCTTGGAATTTCATCATTTAACTCAGGTATGATTTAATAAGCTATTTATAAAATATCTGTGTAAACTTGCATCTTTTTATCATATTGATTTTTACTTTTAATTCTGTTAGAATTGATTTGTTCTAACTATTGATTTAGCTATTATCTATAAATGTGGTATGTGAAATACTTTGCCCTAAATTGACCTCAGACAACTATGAACTTGAAACTGGTCAACTATTGTGAATACTCCATATGAATCTGAAAAGAAAGCAATGTTTTAATTTTTCTTCATTAAGTTTTCAACACATATAACTAGTAAGTCCATCTTGTTTGTCACTGTTCAAGTCCATAATGTCTTTGTTGTAACTTTTATTTATCGTATTCTAATAGTACGGTATTGAAGCTTCTTATTATCATCACATTACTATATTCAAAGATTGTTAAAGCTGGAAGGGACCTTGGAGATCATCTAGTATAAACCCCTCATTTATCTGATACCAGTTAACATAAAAAGTGCTAATGTGATCTTAGACTACATTACTAGCAGGATAATGTCTAAAGTGACAGATGTGCCAATCCAACTGTTCACTGGCCTGGTCAGAGTACATCTGGAATACTGCATTCAGTCATGGTGGCCACATTCTAGGAAAAGTGACTAACAAATTGGAGCTCTACGGAGAAAGGTACTAATGGAACTATAAACCATAAACTATTCCATGTAAGGCCCTGGTGAAGATGCTGGGGATGTTCAGTCTTGAAAGGAAAAGACTTACAGGAGTATATAACTGAGGGATGTTCTTGTAAAAGAAGAAGAAAATTTGTGTTGCTTGTCCCAGGTCAGAATTATGACTATGAACAAAAATTATAGGAAGGCTGATTTCAGCTCAATTTACAGAAAATCTTTCAAATATAAGAACTGTCCAAAAGTGGAGTAGGCTACTTTGTAGTTAGTAGTGTGTTGCCATCACTAGATACCTTAAGGTGGAAGCTAAATCATCACTTGTGTGATACTCTATGAATGAATGAAAAGGCATTTATTAATGTCCCAACATTGTGCTAAGCACTAGGGATAAAAATACAAGCAAGCAAGGCAGTCCCTGCCTGCCCTCAAGCAGCTTATATTCTACTAGGAAAGACAACATATGTAGGGAAATGGTGGCCAGAGGAGAATATTTTGGAAGTCAAAAGGAATCAAGACTGAACTCATAGGTAAAATAATTGGCATATCCTTTTCAAGAAGGGTGATGTTCATTTGATTACTGTTCTCAGAGTCAGAGCTGGAAAATGGGGGTGAGATGGGAGATGTCTATGTCTATGTTGCTGAGGGGATTATAATCCAGTATAATATAATATAGGGGGGCAGTTAGGTGGCGCAGTGAATAGAGCACTGGCCCTGGATTCAGGAAGACCTAAGTTCAAATCCAGCCTCAGACACATAACACTTACTAGCTATGTGACCCTGGGCAAGTCACTTAACCCCACTGCCTAGCCCCTCCCCCAAAATATATAATATAATAGTCAATATAATACAGATGGACTAGATAGGTAACCACTGAGGTACTTTTTAGCTCTAAAGTTCTAAGTCATTTGCCCTAAGTTACATAGCAAGTAGTTTGGCAGAGGTATGAAAAGAAGCCAGATGTTTCTCTTACCATTTCCACTATATTTAGTACCATTTCCACCATACCACAGTGATTCATGGTAGTATGTAAAACAAGATGCTAGAGGGGAAAGTGTGGGCAAATGTGCACTGAATATATAAAGAGGGGCATGATTAATCAGTAATAAGAATGACTATTCATGTACTCTGTTCAAACAGTGGGTGGCAATTAGTCATCATCAGTACTGTTAGAAGAACAAATGGTACTATGCACCTCAAATAAAACCATAAGATTTTACAAAATGAAATCCAGGGATATTATAGTTAAGGATATCCAGAGTTCCTTTCAAATTAAACATTACAAAAAGCATAAATAGAATGGAAATAGATTATAGATCAATACAGTCTGCTAGAAAAACCTCACTGATTTTATTCTGCATGAACTGCAAAACCACTAATGAGCTGCTCTAAACAGAAAGATAAATGATTATGCACAATGCTTTCACTTACCAAATATCTTGGCATCTTCCACAAATTTCTGTGTGCGCCTCCGAACATGTTCAGAATCAGCCAGAGCTTTCTGGTATCTTTCCTACACAACAAGAACATCAAAATGATCAAAAGACAAGAGCTCATAAGTAGAAAATAGGCTTTTTTGCTCTATGTGGTAAGCCCTCGTCAAATGCATGTTTGCTTTTTAATCTTGCAACTGTAAGGGAACTTTGTTCAACAACCCTAATTAGCCAGCCTGCTTCAGGCTGGTGAGACTTGGCAACTTGAGTCAGAGGGAAGGGATCGTTAGAAAAGGCCAGAAAGAAAAACTGATGGATCCACAGAATATAACACAGAATATAACTTCTTTACTGTCCAATATAAGAAACCCCTAAGGGAAGAGGGGAAGAGAGGGTAAAGAAATGGACATCTCTAGGCCAATCATCTCTTGGATGAGCTTGCTTTTGTTGGGACCTCATAAATGCCATGGCACATTCCAAGATCAGGACAAAAAGACTGGGGCTTAGGGTGCGTATTTGACAGAAAGTACCTGTTTTTGCTGTGTCCTTTGTGTTAATATTGATAAAGTATAGTTAAGTAACTTTTCTGAGCATTAACTGAGTCTCTCTCCTTTGAATATTACATACCCAATGAAGGAACATATTCTACAGCATCACTAAGATTGTCATCTAAGCTACTTTATCCTATGTCTTGTTTAATAGAAAGACAGTAGTGGATTAGGCATCTGACTGTATACAACAATTTGAAAGTGGGCCAAAAGATAAATAGGTAAGGGGTAGGAATGTAGATAATACCTGTCAATAGGAAATCACAACTCTACAAAATAAGCTTGAAAAACTGGGTTTATTACAAGAGAAATGAAATTGTACTCAGAATCCTATGCAAATGTAAAGATTTCACGATCCAAATAGAGGCTTGCATATTGATGAGATTACAACAAAGAATGGAGGAGAGACAGCAATCCTCTCCTAAATGAAAGTGGCAGGGCAGGAGAAAAAGAGCAAAAAAAGCAGGAAAGGATTAATTCCCTCCCAAAGGAGAGGAGAAATTGTGGTTAAGATGGCAAAAGCAACATTCTTTTCTCTTGGGAACTGGCAATTCAAAAGACAAGTTCAAGGAGCCTCCAGAGCTCTTTACATGACACCACAATTTGGAAGACAGTGAGGGCAATGGCCAAAGGAAACAAGGAGTACATGATTCTTAAAATATCTGCTAGCTATGGGACATCCAAGAGCTAAAGATTCAGTGGAAAACAAAGACAGTTAAAAGGCAAGGGACTTCAACATAGTGAAAATCAATAAGGTAAAATCCTTGCTTTTGCTTAGAGCAGAGTCTGAAAAATGGACAGAGTCAAAGAATGTCACAGCTGGAGGAACCTTAGAACATGAATTGTCAAGGAGAAGGGAGGGACCTTAGAACACACAATGTTAGAGCTACAATGTTAGAGCTAGAAGGACCTTAAAGACTATCCAAGCACAACTACCTTAGTTTTCAAGAAGCAAAAATTGAAGCCTAGAGAAGTCAAGTGACTTCCCCAAAACAGTTAGGGGCAGAACCAGGACCAGAACCCAGATCCAGTCATTATTCAACATCAAAATCAATCCATGACAAACAATTCTGTTTACCTAATCTACTTCCCCTACCAAGACTTAACGTCCAGAGACTGCTTTCATTTGACCTAGCACCATCGTGAATACCTTTCCTATTGGCCCTATTTTGTCCCCTTTTGCCATTAGCGCTGTCCAAATGTACTGTTTCCCAGAATGAATGACTGCCTATATTAACTCTTCCATCAAACCCTGTCTCCTTCACCAGTGATGGCTACAATATTTGGGACTTCCCAAAGTCAGAGGATTAAAATGGTGGCAACACTGGCCGATCCAATAAGCTCAAAATAACCCACTCTGGCTTTTAAGGGCTGTGCTTCACCAGGTATCATGTCCCTACCCTACTTCCCAGATGCAGTACCCTTTCCACTTCAACTACCTCTTGCTATTGGAACTTCAAAAAGAGACAAAGCCAACTGGCCTGTCAAAACCATAATCAAACACTTCACATTTGTGTAGCCTTTGAAAATGGATTCTTCAGCTATAACCTGACAGGTTTGACTTGGATTCAAAGTATAATTCCTGCTTTGAAGAGCCATAATCCTATCAATGTCTAAACTTTCTCTACCAATGCAGCCTAAAACTCACCCATACCTTCCTTGGTGTAGTACATGAAGTCCTGGACTTGAAATCAGGAAGTCCTGGATTAAAATCCTATTTCTGACACTTGTTATTTATCCATAGACAAATAACTAACCTCTCCAAGTTTCAATTTTCTTATCTTTAAAATGGCAAAGATAATATCCATAATTTCTATACAAAAAATGAAAATTGAAACCAAACTGAAAATCAAATGACATGATATAAAGTACTTCACAAAACGGGAAATGTTATATATAATTACTGACGAATATTATCCTCCAGGCCAGATCTCCTGACTCCCAGACTGTCTCTCTTCCCACTATATCACTCTGTCTCCCTGATATCTGAGAGATCATGGGTAACGTATTTAAGCTCTTTAGACACCAGCTTCTCTCTCTGGAAAATGAAGATGTTTATCTGAACTCTAAGATCTTTTTCTAGCTCTAAATCCTATAATCTTGAAAAACTGCAGTGTTAAAAGGGTTTCTGATTACAACAATAGCAGTTTTTCTATGGTATTTAAGATCTATAAAGCATGTTCCTCACATCAAAACTGAGTTTTTTGTAGTAGTAGTCATAATTATTATATTGGAAATTAGCATAACATTTTAGGTTTACAAAGTACTTCATATACATCTTATCTAAATTCTCCCAAAAGCCTTATAAGATATGCCATTACACATCTTACAAGATAGTCATTACAAATAATACCCCCATTTTACAGATGAGGATGACGAGGTTGAGAGGTTAGCTGAGTTGCCTACCCGTAGTCACACAGTTAGTAAGTATATGAACCAGGACTAGAACTTAGGTTCCCTAATTCCAAGACCAGTGCACTTGATCACATGGATAAAATAAACCCATAATTAAAAATAAAATCAGCCTTCTCACCCCTGTCAGACTTCATATAGGTAATAAGCTCTAGAAATCCATGAGAAATGAAAGGTGAGAGGCAGCTAGATGGCGAAGTGGATACAGCTCCAGCCTTGGAGTCAGAAGGCCCCGAGTTCAAATTCGGCCACTTGACATTTACTAGTTGTGTGACCCTGGGCAAGTCACTTAACCCCAACTGCCTCACTAAAAAAAAAAAAAAAAAAATGGTGAGTCATAACAAAAATAATTGAGAAGTTTAAGCTGGTTATGTAGTGGGAGGAAGCAGGTGAATGAAATTAATATCAGAACTTGTATTCTGATAGCCTCAGTTCATTCTCATTGCCCCAGGGTCATTATGTATAAGTGGCACAGTATTTCTCTAAACATGAATGTTACTTCTAAATCCTTTTCTCTCTCAAACCCCAACCTACAGCCCCTACTCCTATCCATATAGAAAAGCTATTATAATATCGATAAACTTAAAGAATAAGATCTAGTTTTTTAAACCTCTTTGTGCTGAAGACTTCAGACAAATGAGATACTCTAGTGGTCTCCAGGAAGATGCCCAGAAGGCTGACCATGGGAATCAATAGGGGACTCAGGTCTAATAGCAGAGCAGTCTAAGCCCCGGGCTTGGAGCCAGATTTGAGCTGGGCTCAAATCCTAGTCCTGTAATATGACACCTGGTCTAAACTTGGGCAAGTCACCTCTCTTCAAATCTATAAAATGAGGACGTTGTACTTAATAATTTCCAAGGCCCTTTCTAGTTTGACTCCTGATTCCATAATACTTTATGATCATAAAAAACCTTACTTACATATTTCATGGGATTCTCACAACAGGCCTGTGAGATAAATAGGACAAAGATTATTATCCCCATTTTACAGATGGGAAAGTCAAGTTCAAGAGAAGGGAAGTGATTTGCTGAAAGCCCATAAAATAGCTCAAGTCTCAGAACAGGCTCTTCTAGGCATTTAAAAGAGAACTATGAGCGGCTAATTAGTGCAAAAATCAAGTCTCAAAATCAAGGTGAGCAAAGGCAGTAAACCTTCATTCAGCTTACAATAAATAACAACAGTATCCTATTTAAGACTCACAGTTAAATCTCGGACTTCCTTCTGCAGTCTAAGGGCTTTGTGTTCCAGGGCTTCTTCCGCCAATAAGGGGTCTGGCTCAACAGGAGGCTCAGAAGAGCCGCAGTCCTCTCCAGCACTACTCTGGGCAGCTGTGTTGAAGGTACGTGGCCAGCCTCTGAAGTGAATGCACAGAAAAGGGATAGAGCAGATAACGAGTCAAAACCAAGATGAGATGTGTGTGAAAGAATGGGTCCTAGGCCCAAGTACTTGAATTGTTTGCTTCCCTCCTGGTAGCTCCTTTTTGAAAATGGTTGAAGAAACTCTTGCATTTGCCCCAGGATTTTTTCTCCATTACTAAAATTACTTAATTTCATTTTGAGGCATTATGTCTCCTATACCTTCTTGGTCCACACATCACCTTGGTTCTATAATTCACAGATTAGCTATTCTTTCTTCTGCTGCTGTCACCATATACTGATGCAAATCCTTAACCATATTTAAGCCATTTGGGTTTTGATTCAATTATAAACATTTATTAAATACCTATTATGTGCAAGCTGCTGTGCTAGGCCCAGAGGAAGACAACAATCAAAGTTACTGTTGTCCTGTTTACTTCTCCTGAGGTGATAAAGCATATACACAAATACATGCAAATTAATTTCAAGAGGGAGAAAGTGTTAACAAGTATAAGAATCAGGAAAGGCATCAAGTAGGAGGTAGTACCTTACCTTTGCTGTGACAGAAGCTACGGGTTCTATACAATATAAGGAAATAAAGAGAATGTTTCATACACAACAGATTATAAGTGCAAAGATGGAATGTCACTGAGGGTAACTACTATCAGACCAGTTTGAGTGGAACAGAAAATAAATGAAAGGGTGAAGGCTGGAGAGTTAGGTTAAACACATATTGTAAAGGGCTTTAATTGCCAAACAAGGTAGTTATATTATGGGTGGTTTGAAGATGGGAGAGCCTGGAGTCAGGGAGACCAGTTAAAAGGCTTCTGCAATTGTCCTGAGAAGACAATAAGAGTCTGAACACAGGGCAGGGACTATATAAGTAGAAAGGTAATAGCTAGGAGAGATGTGGTAAGAGGAAGAACTGGAAAGATTTGGCAACTAATTGGAAATGGGGGTTGAATGAGTGGGAGGAGTCAAGGATGACTCCAAGGTTTTGAACTTTAGTAACTAGAAAGTTGGTGGTGTTCTCAACAGAGATGGGAGACTTTAGAAGAGGGATGGATTTTGGGGGAAATGAGCTCTGTTTGAGGCATGATGAGTTTAAGATGTCTTTAAGATACCCAAAGGAAGATCTCCATGGACTGGGCATCAGGAAAGATTATCATTGAATATACAGATTTGAATCATCACAGAAATGATCATTAAAATCATGGGAGCTGATGAGATCACTCTGAAAAAAGAAAAGGGCCCAGGACAGACCCTCAGGGAGATGCCTACATTTAGTGGGCAGAAGAATTCAGTGAAGGAGACTAAGGAAGAACCTTAGAACAAGTAGAACCAGAAAGAACATTGTCTAAGAAGCCAAGAAAGAAAAGTTTATGCAGGAGAAAGGGATGGTTAAAATCATCAAAAGCTACAGTTCTTCAAGGATGACAGCTGAGAATGATCACTGGTAACCTTGAAGAGAGCAGTTTTAACTGACAAGTGGGATCAGAAGCCAGATTGCAAGCGATCAAGAAGTGACTGGGAAATGAGAAAATGGATGGAAAGGTAGCATTTGAATTGCTTTGCTTGGCCCCAGAGGACAGAACTGAGAGAAGCTGATGGTACAGTGAGGTGCATTGTCTCAAGTTAAAAACAAATAAAATTTCCTAACAATTACAGCTATTCTACAATGGAATGTACTGGTTTCTAGCAAGTTCCCATCAACAGAAATCTTTAAGCAGAGGCTAAATGAATAATAAAGCAATTTTTAAGTCCTTATTATGTACCAGGCACAGTGCTAAGCACTACGGATATAAGTACAAGCCAGTTCTTGTCCTCAAGGAGCTTACTTTCCACTGGGGGAAAAACATATAAGGGAGAGCTGGGGATAATTGAGTGGACGATGATTCATGCTTGTGGCAGAATGGCTTGGGAATGGTCAGCAAGTAAATAGAAACCTGTGTCTAGGTAAGATAAGGAGAAATCTCACCTAGCAGAGGCCAGAGTCTCAGAGGCAATATCCCAGGTTCCTGTGACAGGGAGTGTGAGGAATGCTAAAGTGCAGGCAGTATTGTTTGGAAATGGCTAGAAGATCACTTGACAGGAATGCTATAGAGATTCCTACTCAGGTATGCATTAGCTCGGATGACCCAAAATCATTTTCATTTCTGAAATTCTAAATAAGAAGGGCAGCAGCACAACGAAATGGAAAGCACACAAGCTAGAGAATCAGAGGACCTGAGTTTGAATCTCAGCTTTGCCATATTACTTTGGTCAAATAACATAAACCCTTAATTAGGCTATAGTTTTCTTATTAATGAAAAGTGATTAGAAGTTCAAATAAGATATTTGCAAAGTGCTTAGCACAATGCCTACATAGCAGGCTCTGTATAAATGCTAGCTACCATTATTACTTTTGTTATTATTATTATCCAATCTGATTGACCTAGCATTCAAGGCCCTCCACATCTGGTACTACACTGCCTTTCACTGCTTTATTTCACAATACTATATGTGACAGGCTGTAATCCTGCCAAAGTGGCCCACTCAATCACTCAACTTGTATTAAGCACCTACTATATGCCAGGCACTGTGCTAGGTGCTAGGAATACAAAAAAAGGCAAAAGCAAAAGACAGTTCCTGCCCTCAAGGAGCTTAGAATCTAAAGGGAGAGACAACATGCAAACAAATATATACAAAGCAAGCTATACACGGGATTAATAGGTAATTAACAAATGACATTAGAATTAAGAGGAGTTGTGGAAGGTTTCCTGTAGAAGATGGGATTTTAGTTGGGATTTAAAGGAAGTCATGGAGGTCAGTAGTCAAGAGGGAAAGGAGAGCATTCTCAGCATGGGGGACAGCCAGAGAGAATGCCTGGTATAGAGATGGAATAAGAAATCAATGGTTGAACTGTTCTTGGATACTATATGGAGTAGCAAGAGGACACCAAAATATGTTTAAAACATGAAACTTCCTCAGAAGCACTAAGTATGAAAATAATTATCAGTATGTCTATAGGTAACTCAAAGTGATTGTTCTTTACTAGGATTGCAATTTGAGCACATTAAATGTTGCTACTTTTGGGTGAAGAGAATAGCAGAGTTAGGAAAAAATTATAAAAAACTGATTTCAAAAGATGTGATTCTAGGGGAAAAAATATTGTAAGACAAACACTGGTTAGTCTAGAAAATGTGTTATTATCACTGCTGCACGATAAATTTAGTTTAACGAAACGTTTTGTCAGTGCAATGTATTGACATATTACCAATTTTCTTTATTTGAAGAATAAATTTCCAAGAATCAATGAGGCTAAATCTAAGATGAATATTTATGGGTTCTCAAATAAAGAAAAGGATAAAAATTTTTGAATAAGAGTTGAAGTTGAAGGAGATTCACTGAAATTATTGCAAAAATTGACAATGTAATTTTGGGGAAAATACAAGCCATAAAATCACCACAAAACAGTCAATGATTTCCTTAAAGCCTACAAAGTTATTGGATATAACACGTCACTCAAGATCCATTTCTTGAATTTATACTTGGACTTCTTCCAAGAAAATCCAGCTGCTATTATAGTGATGAACAAGGGTAACACTGCCATCCAGAAATCTCCACAACAGAAAAAGAATAACTAAGCTAAGTGGAGTAAAAACATACTGGCACAATATTGTTGGATGCTGAAAAGAGATGTTCCACATGCAAAAATACAATGGGAAATCATCGATACGAGTACTGACATTTTAGCTGAGTTACAGCACCATTTTGTTCAGACAAAATATTTTTAATATAGAACTGTGAAAATGATAAATGGCAAAAAAAAACAACCCTAAAGCTATATTTAAAATCACAAAGAAAAAATACCGTAAGGTTAAACTATTTTCACCTATGTAAGAGAAAACCATTTTCTGTTGTTGCTATTGTCCAGTATAACAGAACAAACATAAGATGCAATTTTATAAGAATAAGTATAAAGTCTCAAGCATCCTGGCACTGTAGTGATAGTGAGTGTGCTATGTGTGTGAAGTCGGTAAGATCTTGTTCTAAAACACCATGAACCTCAAGAAAATGCTATTCTAAACTTCTTCTCTCCTTAAGCCTTTCCCACTTCCTTCCTCTCTTCGTCATCCCTTTCTTGACTGAGATCTCTTATCTCTTACTTTACTGAGAAAAATAAGGCCATTTCTGTTAGCTCCTCTTCTCTTGTTCTCATCTCAAAACCCCTTGGAATCCTTCATATCAGTGACTAGCCCTGAAAACAGCAATGTCCTTACCCCTCTACCCCAGGCCATCAACCCTGCTTCCAGGGCCATTTCCTTCCATAACATTTGAGATGCATCTTGGAAACTGCCTCTGCAAATGCTTTAGTCTGTCTTATCCAACAGCCTCTTAGCAGCAGCCATAAGCAGATCCTGAAAAGTTCTAACCACCTGAGTGCTTGGCCCTGTCAAATGACTTAATGGAAGTCAATGGAAAAGCCACTAAAGAAACTGTCTTACCATCTGCTTTGCCAGTACATCCTGAGGCCTACTGGGGTTTTTAATCCTACTTGCTGCTACAGCGAGACTCTCTGCCCCTCTTGGAACATGAGCCACTTGAGAGCAAGGACCATCTTCCCTGCAATGCTCTCCATCATCTCCTGCCCCAAATCCCACCTTCTACAGGAAGGCTTCCCCAACCTCCCTTAATGCTTATGCTCTCCCTCTTCGATCATCTCCAAGTTATCCTGTATATATGTTTGTACACTGTTGTTTGCATGTTGTCTCTCCTTCATTTAACTGTGGATTCCATGAGCAGAGACTGGGAAACTCGGGGAGAGGGGCGGCTTGCCTCTTCTCGGGACTCCAGCGTGCAGCACAGCTCCTGGCACACAGTAAGGTCTTAATAAATGCTTGTTGACTGATGCAGTGCGTGCTCTCCAACCCACATATATCTACTTTACAGAGGAAGAAACTGGGGCCCAAGTATGAGGCCTGGAAATCGACTGCTCGGGGCCCGTCACACGTGGGCTCCACCAGCAGATCACAATCCATCCAACCAGGGCGGGAAAGGGAGAGGGAACTGGAGTCCGGGGGACCCCAGGTTCGAAGCCCAGATCGGTCACTTACTACCTGTGGGGCCTGAAGCAAATCACTTCTCCCGCCTGGGCCTCAGCTTCCTCCTGTGTCAAATGAGGAGGTTGACTGGAGGTCCTCCGAGGTCCTTGCCCACTCCGGACCGAGGAGCCTCGACTTTTGGGCAGACCCGGGCTTTTCCATTCCTCATCCCCTCCATCCCCGCCCTCGGCGCCAGCTCCTCGAGGCCCCGCCCCGCAACAACTACCCCCCGCCCCCCCCACCACCACAATTACCTGCCCTGGCCGAAGGCGCCAGGGGCCGCGAGTCGCAGCAGAGCCCGTGGGGCCGCCCGGAGACACCGTCCAGCCATGTTCCGCCGCCTTACAGACAGAAGACACAGCGCAGGAGGTGTACTCGCCCCAGAGACCAGAACAGAGAACTACAATTCCCAGTGATCCTCGCGGTTCGAACAGGTGAGGGCCCCAAGCATCCCGGAAGGGGCAAGCTAAGAGATCGCTTCCGGCCACTGTAGGGCTGGAGCTGGGCGGGACAAAAGGGAGGGGGAAAGGAGGAGTTGGAGAAAAGGGGAGGGGAGGAAAAGAGGAGGAGAGGAGAAAAGAGAAGGCAGGGAAAGGAAAAGGAAGCGATAAAAAGGGAGAGAGGAATGTGGAAATTTATTTTTCTCGATTATACATATTTGTTACAAGAGTTTTGTTTTCCTTTTTTAATGGGGAGAGAAATTAAGTACTTGTTAATTGAAAAGAAACAAAATTTAATTTAAGAGAGGGTATGCAAAAGAAGGGGAGGTGAAATGTGGTAGAAGGAAGATAATAAGTAGAATGATGGGAGTTAGCCATTCAGTCAATTAGTAAACATTTATTAAGAGACTGCTATATGCCAAGCAGTGTGCTAAGCATTGGGAATACAAAGAAAGGCAAAAAAGACAATCCCTGCTGTCAAGGAGTTCGCAGTTTGATGGGGGAAACAATATGCAAACAACTGTGTACAAACAATCTACATGCAGGATAAATGGGAAATAATCAACAGAGGGAAGGCAATGGAATCAACGGTAATTAGGAGAGGCTTCCTGTAGAAGGTGGGATTTTAGCTTTTAAAGGAAGCCAGAAAGATTGAGATGAAGAGGGGGAGCGTTTCAGGCTCCCCCTGGGAGATGGCTAGTGAAAATGCTCAGGAGTAGGGAGATGGAGTGCCTTGTAACGAACATGGAAGCCAGTATCAATGAATCCCAAAATTGGCTCTGGGTGGGTGGGGGGGGTTTGCTGTGGGAGTGTGGGGGGGAGATAATGTATGGTGTAAGAAGACTTGGTAGGGGGGGCAGCTAGTTGGCACAATGGCTAGAGCTCCGACCCAGAAGTCAGGAGGACCTGAGTTCAAATCCAACCTCAGACCAAACACTTGATAGCTGTGTGACCTTGGGCAAGTCACTTAACCCCAATTGCCTAAAATAAAGAAGGGGAGGGGGGGGGGGGGGGTCAAATTATGAAGGGTTTTAAAAGCCAGATAAATTTATATTTGATTTTGGAGGTGATAGGGAGCCAGTAGAATTTGACTGGGGAGGCAGGGAGGGAGGTGTCATGAACTTTAGGAAGATCACTTTGACAGTTGAGTGGAGGAGAACTGAACTGGGGAGAGATTTGTAGGGAGACCAATAAGCAAGCTACTGCAATAGTCTGAGTGTGAGGTGGTAATGGCCTGAATCAGAGTGGAGGCAGTATCAGAGGAAAGAAAGGGGCATGTGCAAGAGATATTATTAAAGTAAAATCTACATGCCTTGACAACAGATTGGGTATGGGAGGTGAGAGAGAATAAGTAGAGGATGACACCTAGATTGTGAGCCTGGGTAACTAGAAGGAGGGTGGAACCTTGGACAGTAATAGGGAAGTTGGGAAGAGGGGAGGGTTTTTTTGGAGGGGCTCAGGAGGGAGGGAAATAAAGAGTTCAGTTTTGGACATGTTGAGTGTAAGATGTCTATCAGACATCCAATTCAAGATTTAGAACTTAAAGGGATTATAAAGTAATAGTTGTCTCTTTTTCAAATCCTGTAAATCTTCCCTGTGGCCAAATCTAGTCAACAAGCATTAAGTGCTTATCGTGTATCAAGGCACTGTGCTGTGCTGAATTTTTGAAACAAACTAGGTTTACACAGGATTAGCAGGCATGGATGGGTGAAAATCTGCATCATTGTAAGGAGCTATAAAATCCAAGAGATTATAGACGCCCATGAGTATTTAAGTAAGAGAGATCATTTATTCTCATTTTTCTGGTGAGGAAACTGAGGCCCAGAAAAAGTAACCCTGACATCACAGCCCTTTTTGTCCTAGTCTTTTGCCTTTCTTTGTATCCCCAATATTTATCACTATACCTGACACATAATAGGTACTTAATAAATAATAATTGCCTGACTTGAAAAAAGCCAAGATGAATAAAAGGGGGGCCCATATGAAAAGCCTCCCGGTATTGAGTCAACCTATATAAGTGGTGGATTTGCTTAAAGAATATCCAGAGTACTAGTAATGAAAAAAGGGATAGTATTAGAGAAAACATTAAAAGCTCCTCGAGGCAATAAGCTACCCTAAGAGGTCAGAGGTCAGTCTGCCAGTGTAAGAGCTCAGTGGCAGAGAAGAAGGGAAAAGCTGGGGCCATTACAATTTCCTCCTCATTGCCCACTGTGAAAAAAAAAAATGAAGAGAACCAAAAAGAAGACTGTGGAAATACCCTTCAGCAAAGAGGATACTAGGAATTCACAGGGGAGCTGGACACACTAAATCCTCCAAAGCCTTAGTCAAGTGGGATTCTGTGGTTCAGAAGAATGAGAGAACAAAAGAGCTCAATTTTCTTTTGAAGGGGTAACAAGTACTAGTTGCCCTCGCTATGAGGTATTGGGTAGTTGGAGTTATTAACTTCCCTGAAGCACGAAATTTTAAACCTCCATTTTAAAAAAAAGTCCATAATGGTCTCTTCACTGATTGTTTACTAAACACCATTCCATCCTAGCAGAGATCTTACCTTTGGAGGAAGGAGAGAAATGCTATTCCATCAGCTCCCTTAGCCCCTCCCCTGAGCTGCCTAACCCAGAGAGGTTACTCTACACTGAGACAGCACTCCTGGAGATGTTGATAAATGCTTTGTTCCCTTCCCCAAACCTGAATTCATTCCTCAATAATTTATAAACTCCCATTGGATCATATCCTCCTCGGCCCAGTAATTCTGAACCCCTAAGGTATCATCATTCCCGGTTCTCTGTCCCCCACTGCCCACCCCTTCATTCCTATTCCCCTCAACCCAGCCCCTTCCTCCAATGTTCTACTCTATAGCTATCCTTCCCTACCACTGTGCTTCATTCCTCTACAATTACTCCCAGAAACCTCTTCATCCTAGAAGTTCAGTCTTTTCCTTTCCCATTCTTTCCATCTTCTGGCTGTCATTGAGAACTGACTGCCTTCTCATGACACAACCTCTTTGGCTACCCTTTCTAGTATTGGCTGGATTTTCACTTATTTCCCTGACTCACTGGTCAAAGCAGGGGAGTTGGGGTACTTTTTGCTCTCCATTGCCACTTTCAGACTCTCCCTCAACCATCATCATACAATAATTTCTCCTCTTTTGAAGTTCAGTCAATCCATAATCACCTCCCAATCAAAATACTGACAGCTATGGTCCACCAATCTCCAGAACATTCTCATTCTTTCCTTGATGAATTCAGTTTCTGGCTCACAGTTTTTCCTCCTCATCTTCTGCCTTCATGCTAGAGGATTTCAACATACATATTGAGAAGTCCTCAAACGCTCAAACCTCCAAGTTTCTCAATTTACTCATTTCCCATGACCTACTCCTCTACCCCACCTCAGTTACACATAGTCATACTTGATCTTGCCAGTACCCACAATTGTACCATTACTATGTTTATGATCTTTGGAATTCTCTTATCAAATCACAATCTATTGTTATTCTAGCTTTCCCTCTTTCCTGAATTCCCTAACTCTGTCCTTTGCCCTTACCATGACTTTTAGTTCCTCCACCTCTCAGTTCTTTCCCAGGCTATCACCCCTGAACTGTCTACACTCTCCCCTTCCCCATCTTGACCCCTTGATGAACCAGTTCAGCTCTACACTGTCCTCTTCTCTTGAGTTCCTCCCCTTATCCTACTGCCAATCTAATCCTACTAAGCCTCAGTCTTAGATTACTCCTACCATTAGCTTCTTTTACTCCTACTCATGTACTTGCTGAACAAAGCTGGAGAAAATCTTGACTGCGTTGTGCTGACTGGGTCCATTACACATTTATGTTACATAATCTCAACTGGGATTTTGCTGTAGCAAGGAAATAATTTTATACTTCCCTAATCAGGTCACTATTCCCCTTACCATTATAGCTTTTCCAAGTCTTTTCATAAATCCTCAAACCTCCCATGATTTCCTCTTTCCCCACTCTCTTAGCTGAGAACCCTGCCTCAAGAAAAAATGGAGGCCATCAGGCAAGAACTCCACCTTCTCTCCTTCTCCTAATCTCACATCACCCAGATGCCTTCTATTTCTATGCTCGCCTTCACCCACGTCACATGAAGAGATGGCTCTTCTTTTTACCAGGGTAAACTCTAACCCTTCAAACTGAGTGATAGAATTCCATCATATCTTCTCCAGCAGATTCCTTTCTTATCCCCATTCTCTTATCTTCAATCTTTCCCTACTAAGCTGCTTCCCTACTGCCTACAAACATGCCCATGTCTCTGACATCCTCAAAAACTCTCATTTGATTCACTCCTCCTCATGAAATATGGTCCTGTATTTTCTTCCCTTTTGTGACTAAACTCCTTGAAAAATCTGTCTACAATTGATGCCTCCACTTCCTTTCCTCTCACTCTCTTTTTAACTCTACAGTCTAGCTTCTGACTCCATCATTCAGCCAAAACTTCTCTTTCCAAAGTTTCCAATGATCTCTTTATTGATAAATTCAATGGCTTTTCCTCAGTCCACAAACTTGACTTCTCTGCAGCCCTTGACACTGTTGATCCCTCTCTTCTCCTTCATGTGTTCTCTCTAGGTTTCTGTGACACTGCTGTCTTTTGGTTCTCCTCCTTGTTTCTTATAAATAGTATTTTTACTATTTATATTTATTTAAATAGGATTTTTTTCCTAAGTAATTTATGTTTTCCACCTTATCAGACATTGGGATATTAAGTTCTGTTGTTTCTGATTCTCCCTTTTCTAGTCACTTCCATTGATCTATTTTTTTTAAACCAATACCAGATAGTTTTGATGACTGTTGTTTTATAATATAATTTGAGGTCTGGAAGTGCAATTTCCCCCTTTATCATATTCATCATCTCCCTTAATAGTTTAGATCTTTTGTTTTTCCAAATTAATTTCATTATTGTTTTATAAAGCTTTATAAAGTATCCCCTGGGAAATTTGATTGGTATAGCACTAAAGGTTTGAGTTAATTTTGTTAATATTGTCATTTTTATTATACTGGCATTGTTTAGCCATCAGCACCAAATATTCCTCCAGCTATTTAATTTACTCTTTCTAATTTAAGGAAATTGAAATAATACAAGTTTTTTTTTAACGTGCTTTGGTAGGTTGATCCCCAGATATTTTATGCATTTTGTAGCTATTTGGAATGAGATTTCTCTATTATTGCTTCTTGTGTTTTGTTATTATTAAACAGAAATGCTGTTGATTTTTGAGGATTTATTTTGTAGTCTGCAATTTATAGATTCTATTAATTCTCATTTAGTATCTTTTCTGTTTCCCTACAATTTTCCAAATATACCATCATATCATCAGCAAATAGGGATAATTTTATCTTCTCCTACCTTATCTTTATGCCTTTAATTTTTTCTCTTGTCTTATTGCCTTTGCTAGCGTTTCCAGAACTATATCACTTCATGAGTTTGTTTTTACCTTCTTTTGGATTCCAGGTGTCTTCAATTATGGAGACAGATGAAATTTATTTTTGGTGCATAACCTCTGTTTTGGAGAGGTTTGGGAGGTCGAGGGCATTAGAGAAAATGTCTAGACATCTATCTTATTACCTGACTAGGAAGTTCTGCAGTAGCCTTTTGATTAGCTTCCCTGGCTCGGATCTCTCTACACTTCTCTCTCTCTAAACTCAAATGGCAAATTAATCTTCCTAAAGTGCAAGTCTGACAGTGTCACTTTCCTCCTTTCAGAAAATCCCAGTCTCACTCTATTACCTCCAGGATCAAATAAAAAATCCTCTATTTGGCATTGAAAGCCCTGCATAACCTAGCCCCCTCCTACCTTTCCAGTTCTCTTACACCTTACTCTTTTCTTCTCCACTACCCTCACCATATGACTCTGATCCAGTGACACTGGCCTCCTTGCTGTTCCTCTAATAAGACATGCCATTTCTTGACTCCAACCATTATCACTGGAAATCTTCCATACTTAGAATTTTCTTCCTCCATATCTCTACCTCTTGGCTTCCTTTAAGTCCCATCTAAAATCCCACCTTCTTGGTAGTGGTTAAGAAATAGAGTGGTGGATCAGTGGAATAGGTTAAGTATGCAAGACACAGTAGTCAATGACTATAGTAATCTATTATTTGATAAACCCAAAGACCCCAGCTTCTGGGATAAGAACCCACTCTTTTACAAAAACTGCTGGGAAAACTGGAAAAGATTATGGCAGAAACTAGGCATAGATCAAAATCTCACACCATATACCAAAATAAAATCAAAATGGTTTCATGATTTAGATATAAAGGCTGACACTATAAGCAAACTGGGAGAGCAAGGAATAGTTTACCTATCAGATTAATGGAGAACAGAAGAATTCATGACCAAACAGGAGATAGAGAACATTATGAAAAGCAAAATGGATAACTTTGATTACATTAAATTGAAAAGGTTTTGCACAAACAAAGCCAATGCAACCCAGATTAGAAGGAAAGTAGAAAATTTTTACAACCAGTCTCTCTGATAATGGCTTCATTTCTAAAATATATAGAGAATTAAGTCAAATTTATAAGAATACAAGTCATTCCCCAATTAATAAATGGTCAAAGGATATGGACAGGCAGTTCTCAGATGAAGAAATTAAAGTCATCTATAGTCATATGAAAAAATGCTCTAAATCACTATTGATTGGAGAAATGCAAATCAAAACAACTCTGAGGTACCACATCACACCTATCAGATTGGCCAACATGACAAAACAGGAAAATGATAAATGTTGGAGATGTGGGAAAACTGGAACACTAATGCATTGTTGGTGGAGTTGTGAAATTATCCAAACATTTTGGAGGGCAATTTGGAACTATGCCCAAAGGGCTATAAAAATGTGCATACCCTTTGACCCAGCAATAGCACTTCTAGGGCTATATCCCAGAGAGATCATACAAATGGGAAAAGGACCCACATATACAAAAATATTTATAGCAGCTCTTTTTGTGGTGGCAAAGAATTGGAAATTAAGAGGATGCCCATCAATTGGGGAATGGCTGAACAAGTTGTGGACTATGGAGTTTGAATGCAGATCGAAGCATACTATTTGCTATTTTTTTTCTTCTGTTGTGTTTTGTTTCCTCTTTCTGGTGGTCCCTCCTATTGGTTCTAATTTTTACTACAACATCACTAATGTGAAAATATGTTTAATAGGAATGTATATGTATAGCCTATATCAGATTTTGTGCTGTGTTGGGGAGGGTGGTAGGGAGGGAAGGGGAGAGAGGGGGAGAAAAATTTTAAACTCAAAAGCATGTGGAAGTGATTGTTGGTAAATCAAAATAAATTAATTTAAAAAAAAAAATCCCACCTTCTACAAGAAGCCTTTTGTGATCCCCCTTAATGCTAGTGCCTTCCCTGTGTTGAATCTCTCCATTTTATCTGGTCAATATCTTCTTTGTAGAGTCATTTGCATGCCTTTTTCTATTTGAATTGTCTTAGGAAGATTCTGAAGATCATTCGACAGAATAAGATACCAGACACTGAGGTCCTTTCTCAAGCTAAACTGCCAACCAAACTCTACTGCAGAGAGCACAACTCTGATAGGCTCGCCACATTGTTTGCATGCCAAAAGTATGTTTGCCTAAAAGACTGTTTTGATGCAGGTATGCCATACTAAGGAGTCCTGTGCCAGTCTTTCCCATGTCATGCAATCAGTTCCAGAGTTCTTCAGAGAGACCTTGAGAGTGTCCCTGTATCGCTTCTTCTGACCACCATGTAAGTGCTTGCCTTGTGTGAGTTCTCCATAAAGGACAACCTACAACCCAGCAAGGGGAAAGCCATTTACTTCCTAAAGTGGCCTATTCTACTTTTGGGTATTCCCAAGTGTTAGGGTTTTTTTTTTTAAACATCAAACTGAATACACTGCTTTTTAACTCTTATCCACCATTTTATACATGAGGAAGGACCTGTTTCAGAACAGCTATTGTTCCAAATGTGAAATAGGGCCTTCATTGGAAAGAAAACTCTTAACCATAATTTTCTACTTTTATAGTATCTCTGGGATTTGGGGGTAATATGGAGCCGTATGATCCAGGAAGTTTTAAAAGGGACTTAGGAAATAGTGCTGCAGGTTTGAAATCATAAGGGTCTTGGATAGTGATTGTGGAATATTGACATCACTCTTCTGAGGACTCTTAAAAATGACTGTCCTGGAACAATCCTGTAACTGAAATAACCAATTTGGGATGTGGAGGACAGATGAGGCAAATCATTTCCCTCTTCTTCTTTGAGAAATCAGGGCTGTAGGTGAAGAATATTACCTGTTGTCAGATATAGTTGCTTTGTTGGTTGTTTTGTTTAACTGTTTTTATCTCTTTAGGGAGGAGACTCCTGGGGTGGGGCTAGTGTTTTTATATACGTGTGTGTATATATATTTCTGAAAATGACCATGATATAATAACTAAAGGCACAAATAAAACTTTCTTTTTAAAAAGGAAGTGCCTTAAGCCCCCAGCCAAACTGGATATTTGTTGATACCCTCTAGAATGTTAATTTTTCTCTTTTCTACTTCCCTTTTGTTCCTTACTATTACTATGCCTTTTCTCTTCTCTTAACAGGTTATGGAAATTCTGTCCATCTTTCAAGGCTACTTCTTTTGTTATGCCTTTTCTGATCCCTTCACCTTCCCCTCACCTCTAGCCAGAAATGATTCCTTATTCAATGGATTTTCCATAACATGTAGTTTGTTTCATTTACAAATCACCTATGATCACATCACACCCTTGCTCAGAGACTAAATGGGGCTCCCTATTGTCTATAGCAGTGGTCTCCAAATCTTTTTGATCTTGTACCCCATGAGAAAAAAAACGGAGCATGCAACTCCTATTTATGTGTGTTTACATCTTTATAAATTATGTGCATGTACAATTGTATCAATAATATTGTGTATTATGGAACTCATAGTAAAGTGACATGGTCAGATATGCAATTGAGGAAAATAACTTTGGCAGTCCTGTAACTAGAGAGGAGAGAAGAAAGGCACAGAAACTCATTAGGGGGCTATTGCTATAGTACAAGGGAGAGGTGATGAAGATCTGAATCAGGTTAGTAGTTCTGTGAGTAGCGAGAAGCAGACTGACAGGAAAGATGTTAGATGAAAGAGGTACAGATGGCAAGATATGGCAACCGATTAGCTATGTGAGGTGAGGGGAATGAAGAGTCCAGGATAATGCCTTGGTTGCATACCTGAGTAACTGGAAAGACAGTGCTCAGAAAAGGGACAGATTAGGGGGCAGCTAGGTGGTGCAGTGGATATAGCATCAGCCCTGAAGTCAGGAGGACCTGAGTTCAAATCCAGCCTCAGACCAAACACTTGACACTTACTAGCTGTGTGACCCTGGGCAAGTCATTTAATCCCAATTGCCTAAAAACAAAACAAAACAGAAAAGGGACAGGTTGGAGGTGGAGGAAGGTAATACAATCCCAACCAATACATGCCTTTTTATCCACCAAGAAATGAAACATAAGGAGCCTTGCTAATTGATCCTTGTCCTGCAGCCCAAGGAGATCAGGAGAGTAATTTTGCCTGCCTAGAGATTCTTGGGTTAGATTTAGGCTCTCGCGAGATGTGAGGTGCTATGGTTCCCCTCCCCGCCCCCATATAGCATGTAGGTTTTAATTTAGTCATTTTCATTTGTCTCAACTCCTCGTGACCGCTGTTGGAGTTTTCTTGGCAAAGATAATGGAGTGGTTTGCCATTTCCTTCTCCAGCTCATTTTACAGATGAGGAAACTGAGACAAACAGGGCCTCAGGCCATATTGATGTGACTTCCATTCCACTTAAGGTCAAAATGCTACCCACATGAAATCAGTACTTTTACTTGATAGAAGTCCCAAGGACTTCACCCCTCACTCTACTGCATTTCCAAATGTAGGGGACAGGGAGTCCTCATCTACCTGTTTTATACTTGAATATTTTTTCTATGTTATTTATTAAGTAAAAAATTTTGTTAATACTAATATGTAGGTATCTTATTTAGTTCTAATATATGATCTAAACTACCAGGGTACCAGGCTGAGTCCACTAGTCATAAACCTCCCTAAGGGGCAGTCACAGGAGGAACCAGCCTTGGGTGGGTATGGAGTAGGGGAAGGGAGAGAAGAGTGGCATAGTTGTGCTGGACACACCTCCATGATTAACAATAGGAGAGTGGGATAAGACTCATTTTCTCACCTTCTGATGGATTGATAAAAAATTCCTTGGGCCCAAGTCAGTTCCCCTTCGGCTCATTCTATAGCCCCAGCTTTGGAGACCACTATGCTCTAGGATGAAATAGAAACTCCTCAGCTTCAGCTTTTAATGACCTCAACATTGTGGTTTCTGCTTACTTTTTCTGGCTTATTTTCCTTTATTGTAGACTGCATTCCAATCAGTTTGCACTACTAGTTGTTCCCCTAGTGCTACATACTTTTTCTACCTCTGTGTAATTCCACAGCTAGAAAGTATCTCCTTTTCATCCCTGCATATTGAAAACCTACTCTCCAAAAATGTGCATACCCTTTGACCCAGCAATAGCACTTCTAGGGCTATATCCTAAAGAGATCGTACAAATGAGAAAAGGACCCACATTTACAAAAATATTTATAGCAGCTCTTTTTGTGGTGGCAAAGAATTGGAAACTGAGAGGATGCCCATCAATTGGGGAATGGCTGAGCAAGTTGTGGTATATGAATGTAATGGAATACTATTGTGCTATAAGAAATGATGAACAGGCTGACTTCAGAAAAACCTGGAAAGACTTGTATGGTCTGTGATGACTAAGATTGATAAACTTAATACTTCCCAGCAATACAAGGATCTAAGACATTTCCAAAGGCCTCATGATGGAAAATGCTATCCACATCCAAAAAAAGAACTAAGGAGTTTGAATGCAGATTGAAACATACTATTTGCTGTTTTTTTTTCCTTCTGTTGAGTTTTGTTTCCTCTTTCTGATGGTTCCTCCTATTGGTTCTAATTCTTACGTACAACATCACTAATGTGAAAATATGTTTAATAGGAATATATATGTATAGCTTATATCAGATTGTGCACCATCTTAGGGAGGGTTGTGGGGAAGGAGGGGGAGAAAAATTTTAAACTTAAAAGCATATGGAAGTAATTGTTGATAAATCAAAATAAATTAATTTAAAAAAAAAAAGAAAACCTACTCTCCCAAAGTCTAAATTAGTTGTCATTTCCTCCACGAAGCCCACACCAGTCTTATCCCCCTCTTATACAGTCATACATAGGCTCACTTAAATTTTCATAGATCACTTTTCCTGGTTCACTCTTTTACTCTTATCTCATTTTACTTTGTGTATATTGTAAGCATGGGTCAGGGACTGCCACCATTTCTATCTGAAGTGTGGGTCCCTGCAGAAAACTGGTATCCAATGTTTATTGAATTGAATTCCATTTGGCAGTCATCACATCTTGTATTGTAGTTATTAATGTCCCTGTTTTACCTCCTTTACATCCAAGGATAGAAACTGAATCATGTTTATGTTTATTTCCCACATCAGACTTCACCCATAATAGAGGTTCCAAAAATGGTTGGTGGGCTCTTATTTGAAGAGGTTTTTTTTGTTCCATGAATATTTAGGCATTTAATTATATATGATGATATGACCTAAGAGCTGCGTAGGCTAAGATATCATAAAGAAGCCATGGCTTCATGGACCATCAGTCCCCAGCTTATTGAATGGAGTAAATGGTGGTTAATAAGATAAAGGACCTTATTCTCTTTAAGGGCAGAGACACTGTATGTGGGCTTGTTTGTTTGTTTTATCTTTTTATCCCAGCATAGGACCTTGAACATTCGGTAGTAAAAATTTATTACTTTTTAAAAAATTGAATTTAATTGCCCATTGGGAGCTCCCCAAACTCTCCTCCTCTAAACTTTTCAGCAAGTTATATGGGCCGTCTAAAAAGAAGATCACCTCCCTCATCAAAACTCAGTACTGCCCATTTGGACAGCTGTGATCAAGTTAAAGTCCAGCTACTGACTGCAAGTCATGTAACACAGTACAATATGTAGCAAAGGACACTAATTCATTAAGCCTATGTTTCAGTCCTAATTCTTCCACTACCTAGTGGTGCAACTCTAGGTTACTCACTAGTCTCTGAGCTCCTGTTTTCTTCATTGTCAAATGGGGATAACATCTTTTGTTTATCTCACAAGGATTGGTGTGAGGATTCAATGAAATAAGGTACTTGAAAACAACTCTTAAGGGATACTTCTCCACTAGACTGTAAACCTCTGAGGCCAGGGATTGTGTCTTATCTAGACTCATAAAATGTTGCTTTAAAAGATGTTGAAGACCATTTAGTCTAATCCCTTTATTTGACAGATGAATTGGAGGCTCTGAGATAAAATGACTTGTCTCCAAATCGAATACTCTTTTCAACACAAACCTTGTCTCTTTCCAGCTTAGCAGACCACAGTGCCTGCAAAAAGCAGGCTCTTGATAAATGTGTGTCGAATTTGAAACTGTGGAGTCCTAGGTAACTTTCTAAGACTATTTAAAACCCTCTGGGAAGATTGCTGACTCCATGGTGGTGAATAGTTACACAGTTTTCTCTTTATTGGAGGAAAACATGACACAGACCTTTAAAGTGCATACAATTTTTAAACAGCAACTTGTGGCACAGTATGCATGACAGCTCAACATCTAAGGTCCCCAGTTCCCCAGTGTGTTTATATTCACTCAGCAGGGCTTCCTTTGGCCTTTGGCAATGAATTATTTTACAGGAAAGGCGTGAAAGGTAAAGGGGAGGAGCCCTTTTCCCTGGTGAGCTACACATCAAGATGAAGGAAGAGAAATCTTGAGTCCCTAGATTTCTCTTAACTCATTTCAAGCATATTTCTATTTCCATACACAACAGTTTAACTGGCAGATGCCTCCAAGGCATCACATGTGAAAAGAGGAGATAGAGGGTGTTAGGATAGAGTCCCAGGGAAGACTGCATCTGTACATTTGCTACATTAAAACACCTGCACCCCTGGCTCATATCTTCCTATGGAGTATATAAATTCACAGGATTTTGAGCGTGAAGGGACTTATTTAATCCAAACCCTTTATTTTCCATTTTATAAAGGTTGGTAGACTTGAGTGTCTTGCCCAAAGTCATACAGGTTTTAAGTTGCAGGGCTGAAATATAATAATAATAATAGCTTATATTTCTACAGCACTTTAACATTTCCGAAACACTTTATATACATCATCTCATTTAATTCTCACAAAAGCCCTGTGAGGTAGGTGCTATTATTGTCCCCACTTTGAAGATGAGGAAATTGAGGCTCAGTCACAATAAGTGATTGTGCTAGGGACACATACTTTCTAAGTGACTGAGGCAGATCCTCTGACCCAGATCTTGTGTTTTTTCTGATACCGCAATGCCTGTCTATGAGCAGGTGTCTGCTTATGAGTGTGCTATTAGCATGGCAACCTTGTGTTTGTGTGCATCATTCTCCTTAGGGTTGTCCTGCACACATTATATACCTGAAAACACCCCAGTTGCATAAGTTTTTACCACTTCAGATCTTTGCTTTTATATCAATCAGATTTAGCTGATGACATGCACAGCAGACACTACTAATGG
The DNA here is from genome assembly GCF_900497805.2 of Vombatus ursinus. Taxonomy (NCBI): domain Eukaryota; kingdom Metazoa; phylum Chordata; class Mammalia; order Diprotodontia; family Vombatidae; genus Vombatus; species Vombatus ursinus. Next base: position 2,898,940 of record NW_020954641.1, on the reverse strand, counting down.
GTAATTGTCCTAGGCAACTCCACAGAGGGAATAGATGAAGAGTCACAGGATTCACATTCTGCATAGCTTTAACCCAAGTTTAAACAAGTAGCTATTATCTCAGTCATCGCCCAGTTCAACCATATGGTGTGGAGGTGACCCTGGGACCTTCAAGGCTATGGTAGCACATCTCTAGCAAGGCCCCAGAATGCTGAAAGGACTTCAAGCCCAGGTCTGGTAAGAAAGATGCATTGTCTGAAGATTAGCTGAACTATGTGTGGAGAAGCTTATCACCAAAAACGAGGCCACCAAAAAAAAAAAAAAGTGTTCGAAGGCCATAGCCATTGATGAACATCAATAAAATAGAGGGCATTGTTCAAGCCATGAAATCACAGATCTGTGGCAATACAGAGGGTCTCCTCTTCATATTCAGGCTCAGATCGGCTTCCAGTAGCTACCAGGGCCCCAGGAACCCTTTACAGTGTCATAAGAGGAGCTTCTCCTCACTACAGTATCCCATATACTTTAGTGTTTCCTTGTGTCATTTCATAAATAAGAAACGGGATGCTGAGAGTCAAATAAAGGTGATTATTCACCAGTTCCTTGTTTCTTTAGATGAAAAAATGACCAATCCAGTTTGTCCAGAGATACTGTTACTTAACAGTCTTCTCACTCCAATCTCCATTTCCACCCCCCACCCCCCAAAGTCCCAAGTGTCTTCCTTATTTCATCACTAGCATATCTACCACTTCCCCCCCTCCCTGTACCCCTATGGCAAAGTGCCTCCACCATTTCCTTGCCTTCCCCCCCTCCCCCCAACACAGAAAATGAAGGTGGTCTTCATGTGCTCCCAAACTGTTACTTTTCTCTGGCTCTTCAGGAAAAAGGGGCTGAAAAAATGGGCTGGAGAAGCTGCTATCTCCCAGAAGATATATTTCTCATGGTCCTCTTAGGTTTTCTTCATTTCCCATTCCTGCAAAGCAGAAAGACAAATAAGCATATTTTACTGAATGGTGTTTGAGGTGAATGAAGAACATACAGGCCATAACCTTTATTGGATAATTCCCTTGGATGAGTGGCCACTCTCCTTCTATCCCCAGAGGTCAGGGGGCAGAAAAGAAAGGAGCTGTATCTAGGTGAGGCCCCAAAACATGTAGTGGCTAGCTTTACTAAACGGATAAAGAAAGGAAGGCCCAAGGCCCTATTACAGTAGCTGTAAGAGAATTGCAGCATTAGAGGTGACCTCCAATCTCATGCAGTCTAACCCCCTCGTTTTAGAGTGGAGGAACCTGAGGCCCAGAAAACAGGGACGTAATAACTACATAATTACAGAAGCTAAGAGTTAGAAAAGACTTCAGAGGTTATTTAGGCTAACTATATATAAATCATGGTCCCAAATACAACAACCCTAGCAAGTGGCCATTGTTCTCCCTAAGCATTTATTATGTAGAATGACTTATTATTACTTTAAGGAGGAATCACAATTAGGCCCCCAGGTATAGGGCCAATAGTGAGGATTATATGCCAATGTTGTAATAACAAAAATAATACTAGTTCATATTTTTTAAGTGATTAAGGGTTTATAAAGTGCTTTCACAGTCATTATCATACTTGAACCTCACAACAAGCTTGTAGAATTGATAGTTTAAATATTATTATTCACATTTTACAGAAGAGGAATCTAAGACCCAAGAGAAGGGAAATTATTTACTTAGGGTCACAGCTATCAAGTGCCAGAACTGGGACTGGGACCCAGGTTCTCTGCAGACAGACAACATGATGCAGCAGAAGGAACATGGGATTTGGAGGTGGAAGACCTGGGCTGAATCATATGCTACTTACAGAGTAATCTCTGCCAAGTACCTGACCCTCAGTTTCCTCTACTGTAAAAAATAGAGTTAACAATGCTAAGACTCCTTACCTAATAGGATTTGAAAAATAGAATAAAAAAAATAGAATAGTGACCTTCCTGAGGTGGGTGTTTTTTTGCCAGAAATATTAATTCCACAGAATCACAGAATTTTAGAGAGACTTTAAAAGGCATCTAGTCCAATACGTACCTAAAAAAGCATCCCCTCTGTGACAGGAAGATAACACTTAGGAGGCTATTATGATAGTCCTGTGGGTGGTAATAAGGCCCTGGTCTAGGATAACAACAGTGGGGATGGGTATGAAAGAAGAGGAAGTGGGCTTGAAAGATACTACAGAGGTCACTTGTTCCCCCCTAAAGTCCTGCTCTAATAGCTCCTTATGGTGCAGAGGTGACCTTGGATTCTCAAAAGCCAGAGAGCACAAACTGGAGCAGATCCTGACAAACTGAAAAGGCTTAAAGTAGGAACCTAGTAAAGGACTATATTTAGGACTTATACTTGGGACTGGTGAATGCAAAGACATTCATTATTAGGCTCGATGCAGGGTGCTTTTGCTTTTTGTGTCAGTCACAGAAACCCTCAAAGATCATTGTTGAAGTTACAGGGAGCTGCAATCTCATGGTATAAGGGAGGGAGTACCCATAACTCAAAAGAAATCACAGATTCTTGAAATATTGAGTAAGGCTCAACAGTACCCGAAGACTCTAATAGAAACACATAATTTAGAACTAGAAATATATCATCTGGTCAGAGAACTATGTGGCCCAGTGGATAAAGTGCTAGACCTGGAGACAAGAAGACTGCAGTTCAACTCCAACCTCGGACACTTACTAGATGTGCGACCTCTGGGCAGATCATTTAAACTCTATCTGCCTCAGTTTTCTCATTTGCAAAATGAGGATAATAATAGCACTAACATTGCAGGTCTGTTTTTAACGACAGCGGAGATAATATTGCTAAAGTGTTTTGCAGACCTTAAAATGCTCTATGAAGTGTTATATGAATGGTAGCTATTATTAGCCCAACCCCTCATTTTAGAGATGAAGAAATTGAGAGCTAGAGAAGATTAAGGGCTTGCCCAAATTCACAAAAGTAATAAAGGTGTTCTCTGACACCAAGTAGTAATAATAGTGAGCATTTATATAGAACTTTAAGGTTTGCAGAGCACTTTACATGCATTATCTCATTTGATCCTCACAACAACTCTGGAATGTAGGCACTATTATTATCCTAATTTTATAGATGAGGAAACTGAGGTAAATAGAGGTTAAGTGACTTGCTCAGGGTCACTCAGCTACTAAGTGACTGAGGTGATATTTGCACTTGTGTCTTCATTCCAATGCACCATCTAACTGCCCAGCCCCTTTGACACTTATGATAAAAAATGCTTTGTACTCAACAAGTGATTGGTTATTCTCTAAAACGCTGACAAAAATGATTGTTATCTCCTTGAGGGCAGAGCCCTGTTTTTGTCTTTGTGTCTTCAGCAATTAGAACACATAGTATTCGCTTCATAAATGCTTGTTGATTGACCAACAGCTGTGTTTGAAGTGAAACAGTGAGTGACTGACCCAAATCATTTTAGGCCAGAGCTTAGTAAAGAAAACCTAAAATGAAAACTGTCTCCCGGCCAACAGATGGCCTATTCATGACTGATAAAATTATAGATCAGAGAAATGGCCAGACTGAAAGAATGGTCCTAGTGATTCAATGCCATCTTAGAAAAAGTAGAACGCCTCAGGAATCTGTGCTTTCCCCTGTACTATTTAACATTTTAATTGGTGACTTGGATAAAGGCATGGAGGGTGTGTTAATTAAATCTGTGAATAAGCCAAAGCATGGAGAAGAGGCTAACACACTTGATGATGGGAGTCAGGGTCCACAAAAATTGTGACAGGCTAGAATCCAGGATTGAATTTAATATTGTGAAATTCAATAGGGATAAAATGTAAAAGGGGCTCCAAAAACCAACTTCACAAATACAAGATAAGGGAGCCGTAATTAGACAGCAGTATGTCTGAACAAGGTCTAGGGATTTCAATGTATTGCAAGCATTATGAGTCATTGGTATGGTATGTCGCTATGGTAGTCAGAAAAATTAATGTGACTTCGAGCTGCATTTAAATGCATAGCTTTCTCTAAATTCCTTAGAAATAATGAGGTGATAGACCCTCTATATTCTACTCTGTTCAGTGCCAGGGATGCTGGAACCAGCTCATCTTAGGGGTGGAGAGCTGATTGTTAAATTTTCAGTGTGAGCATTTACACCTTAGAAACCAGCAAATGCTATGAGTTAGGGCTTGATTTATTCTTTTGTTGGTTGTCTAGATTTAAGAAAGTGAAGGAGAAAATGATAATAATGCAGATTGAAGTTAAAAGTGTGTTCTGCATTTTTAGAGAGCCAGTTATTAAACATTGACTAGCACATCCCTGGGTCAGACCAGTGCCAGGGTGTTATGTTCTGTTCTCCAACTGCAGTTTAAAAGGACATCATTAAACTAAAGGACATCCCTCCCCCTTTCGTATTCCCTGTTTCCAGCCTAATATTTGAATTGCATCTAAACTAAGAGTCAATAAGATCAGAATGAAGGCCTTAGGGACTCTCTGATGAATCAAGAGATCTGGAAGGGCATTTAGCTATTATATGGAGGGGGAAATCCAAACTCAGAGATGCGAAGGGACTGGCCCAAAGTAACATAGCAAGTTGGTGGCAGAGCCAGGATTAGATACCCTGGTCTCCTCTCTTATGGCTGCCTTTCTAATTCTTGGCTGTGTTTAGGTGTGGCGAGGTATTTTGGCAGCTGGATCCTGCGTAAGGTGATGTTCTCATACCTTGGCCTTCTGGAGCACTTTCCCTTTGCTGGAAACATTGATAGATGGGCTCCTCTTCCTCAGTTCCGATGTACAGTTGACAGGAGGAGAGGGTTCTAGGCTGGGAGGCTTATTTGCTGTTTCCTAGGGTGAGCAAGAGAGATGAAGTTCAGGATTGTGAAGAAAGCTGCCTTCCCTGATATTAACAAAGTGGCAAGGACAAGATGAGCCTACCATGAACTGGGCTACTGCAGATCTCTCACCTCTGTGCATTTGTCTTTCGGCCTGGCTACAAACCCTTCCTCACCCCTGCCCCAGCCCCTTACACAACAGCGCAACACACGCTTTAAACTGGTGAATTCCTTCACTTCATAGGACCAAGGGAAAGCCCTCAAAAATCATGGAGTCCAACTTGGTTATTTTACCTGAAAACTGAGGCCTGGAGAGTTTAAGGACCTTGTTTAAGGCCGGCTCAGGTGCTATCTCCTCCATGAAGCCTTCCTCGCTTCCTTTAGCTAGAAGTGATCGCTCCTCCTCACATCCCTTTTCTCTTTCCATTTAACCTCTCTCTAGGCACTTAGTGCATTTCAACTTGTTAATTTGTAGCATGGGACATTTGACAGAACGTGGACTCAAAATCAGGACACCTAGTTCCAGTCCTCCTTTTAATGCTTCCTGGACTGGACAAGTGAGTGTGGTGGAGTGGGTATGGCACTGGATGACAAGTCAGAAGACCAGGGTTCAAATCTAAGCTCCGACATTTATTACCTGTACGACCCCTTTGCTTTGGGCCTTGGTTTCCTCACCTATTAAATGAGAAGATTGGGCTAGATACTCTTTAAGGCCCCTTCTAGCTCTGCAATCCCATGTCATTTCATTCTCTGAGCTTTGACTTCTTCATCTGTAAGCTGAGGATAATAATGCTTAAACTATTCACGTCATAGGGATGCTGCGAAGAAAACACTATAATCCACAGAATAGTATACAGAGGTGAAATATAATATCTCATTGCCTCTACAAGAAAGGAATCTCTTTAAAGATAGAAACTGTATCTTGGTTTATCTTTGTATTCTAGATTCCTACCAGAGATGCTTGCTGAATGTTAGTCAGCTGAATCATAGAAGCTGGTAGGGTTTCTGAGAAATGCAATCAGGGTTGCTCTTTTCCATCTCCTAGCAGCCCAAACAAGGATTCCAGCCTGAATAGATATCCACAGCATATGTATGGGGGAGAACATGGGAAGGAAAAATGTATACTCACTCCAGTCTTGGATTGGCTGGTCACAGTAAGACCAAGAGCTGGTCCTCCTGCCAGGGATTGCTTCAGGCTCTCCTTCACTGCCACAAGCTTGAGCTCTAGGTCAATCCTCCTCTCCTCCTTCTCCCGGCACTGGGCCTCTAGCATCACTAGTTTCTCTTCTAGGTCCTTTACTCTTGTCCCTGTTTCCAAGGAGCACAAAGCAGTTCATCTTTTTTTCTATTGGGGACACTCTCAAATCATCATGAGGTCAAGTGAGACCTCAACAACTGTCTCATGCCCAGTTCTAGGCACCACAGTTTAGGAAGAATATTGACAAGTGATAACAAGTAATAATTCGACATGAAGTGGGGCAATGGATGGAAAATATTTTAGTAAAATTCTTATTGTGAATTAAGAAGATTTATATGGCAATATGTGTAGGATAGATCTCACAGAACAAAGACTGGGATGAGGAGACTGGTTAGTATTGTGCTTTCCAGTGGCCATTCCAGAATAAAGCCCACAATCCTAATAAGATACACGAGATAGAATGTGCCTCATTTATTAGCTATAGATAGATAGAAACAGATAGGTACATACAAAGTATATACATATTTACTTGTGCAGAGAGAGAGAATTATTTTCACAACAACTCTGTGAAGTACGCGCTACAGGCATTATTAGCCTCATTTTACATATAAAGAAAAGTGGTCAGAGCAGTTAAAAAAACTTGCTCTAAGTAACACCAAGAGCAAGATTAGGACTCAGTTCTCTCTTGCCACTATACTGTGCTCTCTCTAGACGAAAATGATCAGGATGATGAAAGGGCCTCAAAGCCATGGCATATGAAGAGTGGTTGAAGGAACTAGAGTGTTTAGTCTGGGGAGAATATTTAGTGTCTTTCTTATTGGATGACTGTGATCAAATGACTGTCCAGGGAAAGAGGGATCAGATTGGCTCTCTTTGGCCACAGGACAAAGACTAGTGGGTGGAATCACAGAGAGGCAGATACTCCCTTTTCTATAAGGAAAAATGTTAATTTGAGCTAGTCAACAATGTGATGGGTTACATTATAAGGTAATGAGCTTCTCAACGAGGGGTTCAAGCAGAGGCTGCATAACCATTTGTCAGAGATATTAGTTGGAGGATTCCTTCTCTGGAATGGCTCAGATTAGATGGCCTCAGGGATTTCATGAAAATGTAAACAGAAGAGCAGTGTGGTGGAGTGGAAAGAATATTGGATTTGGAGTCAGACAACCTGAGTTTTAATCTTGTTGTTTATATGTAATATATGAGTGAATTTGAGCAAGTCACTTATAGAAATCTCTCTGCCTCAGGTTCCTCATCTGTAAAATGAGGAATTTGGACTAGAGTTCTAAAATTCCTTCTACCTCTACATCAATGACCTTTGAGGGCAAAGACTCCTTATCACCTAGCATAATGCTTTGCACATAGTAGGGCTTTAATAAATGTTGAACTGAGGTGACTGTGGCTTTGCCCCCTCCCTTTCTTCCTTCCTCCTTTCCTTTTTCTCTCTTTCTCTGGATGTGCATACTCATACATATATATGTATGTATGTATCTCTCGATCAATCTATCTATCTATATCTTACTTAAGAGATATAATCTGGTACAGCTTATTTGGACTGTGAGTACAGCTAGGTATAATTCTGGTGTGGCCCACTGGGCAGGCGTCCCACTAACCAGTCTTCCCTTTATCTAATCTATCCTGCCCACACTGACATTTTAATAGTCGAAATTCAGAATTCTGACCATATCATTCCACCCAGCTCAGAAACCTTCATTGGCTCGTTATTATCTATAAGGACATACAAACTCCTTATCCTGGCTTCTAAGGCCTAGTTTTGACCTACTTTTTTTTACCTTATATACTGCTTTCTACCAAAATTAGACTACTAACTATTCCCAGACCTGGCCTTGCCCATTTCTACCTCTGTGCATTTGTAACAACTGTCCCTTAGGAGTTCTAGAAGAACCTCTCATCATATCTCTGCCTGCTGAACATTCTATCTTGCCTCTCCTATGTACTTAATCACATTCTATCTAATTATCATATGTCTTATGCCCCTGTTGGACTAATTCCTCCAGGGCATAGCCCACCAACTTTTTCAACTTTGTATCCCCAGTATCTAGTACAGTGTTTAGTACATTAGGTGCTGAATAAATTATTATTATATTGAAATTAACTTTTCCTCAATTAGTTGTGTCATTTCTGTCCAAATTTTGGACCTCTCAGGGTCATCTCAGGGTCATCCAGGTTCAGACCAGCATCAGTCATCCTTCTGTGAGATGCAGTTGGCTATTTACCTTCCTTTCTCAACCTTGAAGTTTTCAGCTATTCAAGTATTATAGGATTATAGATCTCAGGCTCAAAAGCACCCCAGAAGCCATCTAGTCTAACCCCCTCATTTTACAGATGAGGCATACAAGATCAAGAGAAGTTAAAGCACAAGTAGTACACAGTAGAGTCAAGATCTGAACCCATATCCTGGGGCTCTTAATTTCAGTGTTTTCCCACTGCACTGTGCTGATCCTCCAAGTTTCATAATAAAGAAAACAGCATCTGAGAGCCAGAGCATTATATTACTCTCCTGTATGTGAATGCCCTTCCTGCCTAAAATAGTGAAGGGGCGACAAGAAATACTCACTTTAACCACTAGGTGGCACCAGCTCATGATACCATAAGACTGGAATGTGCTTGAAGCTGCCTTAAAAACATAATGATCAAAATAAACAGGATGAAAGTCACCTTGTTCTCTCACCTGGCCCGGCACTCTCTGAAGTGTTGTGTTAAATTAATAAAGTCACACTTTAATGAGGATGTTACTGTTCCTCCTTCATTTTCAAAGAGTACCAGCGAGCAATATCGTGAGGATGATGTCTTGACTTGATTGTGAATTGGATTCAAGTGAGGCAGAGCAGGCTGACCCAAAGTGGTCAGCCTCACTCTCTCCTCCAGAGCCCTCAAAGTCCATTGGCAAGAGAAAAGGCAAGATGCCTGGCGATGGCCCAGAATGCAATGGGTGACCTTGGCCTTTCTCTTAATGAAGATATTGACAAACTATTGCAGCTAGAAGAAGGTGACCAGAACAATGAGGGGGTTATCAACCATTCCTTACCAGGATGGGTTAAAGGAATTGAAAAATTTGGGATATTTGACCTGGATGAGGGATTGGCTGGTTGGGGGGAGGGTGGGGATGGAAATTGAGAGTTATAGAAGCTGCTTTCATGTATTTGACAGCTTATCATACAGAAGAGGGGTTAGAGTTGTTCAGTTTGGCCTGAGAGAGTACATATGAAAGTAGCAGAAAGGCTGATTTAAACTTGATAGATAGCAGGAAAAACTTCCCCAACAATTACAGCATCTCAAAGTGGAATGGGGTCCCTCAGGAAGAAGTCAGTTTCTCATTATAGAATCATAGACTTAGAATTGAAAGGGTAGGGGTCATCTAGTCCAACCCTATCATTTTATAGATTAAGGAATTAAGTCACAGAAAGACTTGCTCAAGGTCACTCAGATTATAAGAAGGCAGTGCTGTGGGATTCAGAATCTTGCCCTCTGCCTCTGAATCCAGAACTCCAGAATTCCACTGCATGCCATTGTCTCATCACTGGAGGACTTCAAGTGGTGGCTAGATAACCACTGGTCAAGCATACTGTATAGGGGATCCCTATATAGATTTGGGTTAGGCTGGATCTTCTCCAGGAGTAATTAATCAATCAATCTATCAACAAACAGTTATGAAGCACAAAGCACATGCCAGGCATTCTGCTAGGCACAAGGGATACAAAAACAAAAGGAAAATCAGTCCCTGCTCTCAAAGAGCCAACACTCTACTGGGAGAGAATACATATATAGATGTACAGGGTAATGTTTAATGGGAAGACACTTGCAGTTGGGGACATCAGGAAAGAACTCCTGAAAAGAAAGACTGAAATTGAGTGGAACATTGAAGGAATCTAGGTACTCTAAAGAGATAGAAGTGAAAGGGAATCCATTCCAGGGAAGAGATGTGCAAAGGCACTGAGATAGGAGATTCAGTGCTGTGTAGGAGGAACAAGAATGCTAATCTTGCTAGACTGAGGTGTGTGCAGGAGAGCAATGTGAATAGGCTGGAAAAGGAGGTTGGAGCTAAGTTGTAAAGGAAGGGTCTTTGATGCCAAGCAAAGGAGTTTATATTTGATCCTGGAAATAAGAGTGAGCCACTAGAGTTTATTGAGTAGGGGGTGTCATGATCAGATTTATACTTTAGGAAAGTCAGTCTGGCAGCTGTGTGAAGGATGAATTGCAGGAGTCCATTTTCATTCTTAGATTCTGTGGATCTGGGACCTGACCAAGAAGAGTGAAAGGAAATTAGCCATTTGGCAAGAAGAAAGAAGAGACACACCTTCTACCCAAAACAGGGAGCCAAGAACAGCAAGTCCTATCTAGGGCATACAGAAGTGGGAGGAAAAAAGACAAAAAAAGCTAATCTTGCTTATAGGGAAATATGGTGTGTAAGTTGTAGGAGGGCTGATGTGCTAGACAGCCAGGTGGTCAGTAAACCTTAGGAAAAGAGACAATCCACTGCCAATTTTAAGAGTAGTAGCTAGGCCCACAGGCCTGGAGTTAGGAAGACTCAACTTCCTGAGTTCAAATCCTGCCTCAGACACTAACTGTGTGACCCTGAGCAAGTCAAGTAACTCTGTTATCCTCAATTCCTCCTCCATAAAATGAGCTGGAGAAGGAAATCGCAAACCACTCCAGTCTCTTTGCCAAGAAAACTCCAAATAATGTCATGAAGTATGGGACACAACTGAATAACTAAACAACACCAAAGCCAGGATTGCAGAAGAGGTAGAACATCTTCTAATGCTCAAGTGTACATTTTAATTTAGCAGAGGCTTTAGAGATGTATTACTTGGGTCAGAGAGACCCTAGGTTCACATAGCAGCCCATCTCATTTTCATATAGGAAGAGCGATGGGGACTAGACCTGTAATTTCAAATAGGGGTTATCTGTAGAAAAATCTTAAAAGACTCTCACAGAGTTGAAAAGAACCTGAAAAGGCAGAGTAGAAAGAGATACAGAGGGGTAGCTAGGTGGTACAGTAGATAGAGCTCCACATGTACAAAAATATCTCTAGCAGCTCTTTTTGTGATGGCCAAGAATTGGAAATTGAGGGGATGTGCCCATCAATTGGGGAGTGGCTGAACAAGTTGTGGTATATGGATGTAATGGAATACTATTTTTCCATAAGAAATGATGAGTAGGCAGACTTCAGAAAAACCTGGAAAGACTTACATAAACAATGTAAATCGAAATTTTTCTTTGTTTATTTCTTCTTTCTTATGGTTTCTCTCATTAGTTCTAATTCTTTTTTACAATATGACTAATATGAAAATATGTTTAATATGAATGTATATGTAGAGCCTTTACCAGATTGCACGTCATCTTGGGATGGGAGAAGGGGAGGAAAATTTAGAACTCAAAATCTTATGGAAGTGAATGTTGAAAACTAAAAAATAAATAAATAAAACTTTAAAATAAAGTGAGAAACCCAGGGCATCTCACTGAGGCCAAGACTAGAGATACAGTTTGGGTTTTGGCTGCTAGTTCCTAAGTAGGATTCTGGGGAGCTCTGACAGAGGGTGGAGGAGGTATAAGACGCATGAGAGCTACATTTCTGACAGTTTCCAGTAGAGGAAGGGAGCCACCTTCAGCTGTTTGGATTGGCTCAGACACTGGTGAAACAGAGGCATCCTGAGCCTCAGAAGTTATCAGGCCAACTTTTAGAGAACCCAGGCACATCTTGGATACAAGAAGAGGTTTTCTGGACAAAGTTGGAGTGAAGATAGTTAGAACATTTTCTCCTAAGCTATGAACTTTGAATCAGTAAGCCCTGGCTCTAGCACTTAATATCTATGTGACCTTGAGCAAGTCCCTTCTCTCTAAGCCTCAGTCTCCTCACCTGTAAAATCTAGGAACAGTAACCACCTCATTCGATTGTTGCTAAGATGACATGATATAATGTCCAATGAAAACCTGAAAGTGCTACATCCATTACCATTGAGCCCTCAAATATTCTCCACAGCCATTTCCCCAAGGCTCTGGCTTCACTTTCTTGCCTTTCCAATCCTAATCCTATAATTCGCTTGTTCAATGTTGTAGTCATTTATGCCTTGCCAAATCCTAACCTTTGATTACTCATATAATCTGCTTCTTCTGCTCCTACTCACCTTTTGCTCAACAGTGCTAGAGGACCTCACAAAAACGTGCTGATGAGTTCACTACAAATTTATATCATCTAATTTCAACTGGGCCTCAATTCAGTAAAGCAATCCTGTTACTCCTCCTCAATTGATTCTCCCTCCTCATAGCAGCTGTTCTAAACTTTCTCTTCTCTCCTCAAGCTCCCACACCACTGGCTCTCCCTACAATTTCAAAAGATGCGGTGGACTCATACTCCACAGAGTCTCACCCTGAGCTCCCTCTTCTCCCCTGTGCTACATCTCAAAATTTCCTAAAATCATTCCTCATTTTCTCCTCCTTTACTGCAGTCCCTTGTAAAGAGATGGCACTTCTCACCAAGACAGTCCCTTCAACTTATACCTTTGATCCCATCTCCTTTAATTTCCTGCAGCTGATTGCCCCCCTTTTTTTGTCCCCACTCTTTCACTTTCTCTACTGGCTCATTCTCTGCTACCTATAAACATACCCAGGTTTCCTCTATTCTTAAAAAAAAAAAATCTTTACGAGACCCTGGCAGCCCTTCAAGCTATTGTCTTTTATCTCTCTTCTCTTTCTCGGCTAAACTCCTAGAAAAAAAGCTAAGTATACTCCCTGTTTTTACTCAATTTGAAACGGCTTTATGCATCATTATCAACGATCTCTTAATTGCTAAATTATGGCAATCTGCTGATCTTTTTTCAATTCTCATCCTTCTCACCACATCTGCTGAATTTGACACTGGTGACCACTCTCTCCTCCTGCAGGTTATGTCCTTTGAGTCTTGGTAATACTACTTTCTCCTGGGATTCCCCCTGCCTATCTAACCACTCTTTTTCCATATCCTGTCTTGGCTCCTCATCTGCATCATGTATCACCTAATTTTGGGTGCTCCCCAAGTCTCTGTCCTGGGCCCTCTTCTCCTCCTTCTATACTCCCTCATTGATCTCATCAGCTCCTATGGGTTTAATTATCATCTCTATACAGATGAATCCCAGATCCAAGTATTCAACCCAATCTCTTTTTTGCGTTCCTCTCCCACCTCACCAAAAGCCTACTGGACCTTTCTAATGATGTCCTACAGGCATCTCAAACTCGACACGTCCAGAACAGAGTATGCTAACTTTTCCTCCACAATTCCCCAACAATGAACATCTTTATTTTTGTCAGGTGAACTCCCATGCTTCCAGTCCCCCAGGCTCCCACTCTAACTCACGTCACAAGTTCAGTCACTTACCAGAGTTAATTCTTTCCACCTCCACAACGTCTCTAATGCCTGATGCCTTCTTTCTACTCTCAAAACTACTATCTTAGCTCAGGCTCTCATCACCTCTCACTATTGCAATGGCCTTCTAATGGGTTCTCTCCCTCAAGTGTCTCTCCTTCCCAATCCACCCTCCCTACAGCTGCCAAAGTGACATAGGTCTGTCCATGCTATCTCCTACTCAATAAACTCAAACAGCTTCTTGTTACTTCTAGAATTAAATACAAATGCCTCTATTTGGCATTTAAGACCCTTTGCAAACTGTCTCCAACTTATTGTTTGAACCTTATTATACATTACTCTCCTTAATCTGGTTGTCTCTCTGTTCCTCACATATGACACTCCATCCCCCATCTCCATGCCCTTAACATCGGCTGTCTCCCTTCTGGGCCCCGCCCCTCCCCTTCCCAAATTCTCCATGCCTGGAATGCTTTTTTCCTCACCTCTGCCTCTTAGAATTTCCTAGTTTCTCCTAAACCTCAGTTTAAGTATCACTTCCTACATGAGGCCTTTCCTGACCTTCCAGCTGCTGCTAGGGTTTCTCTCATAAATTACCTTGTATTATTTGGTATAGACTTTTATGTTTACATGTTGTTTCCCCCTTTAAAATATAAATTCCTTATCTGTTTTGCTTGACAATACATGTTTTTAACAGTCCATTTCATTTTTTTTTTTGCTTTTTCAATGAGGGGGAAGGGTTGGGGGAGGTAGGAAGGAGAGAACCCAGATCCTTTGAAAAAACAAATTTAATTTGAAAAGAATATAAGCTCTTAGAGGACAACACTGTCTCACTTTTGCCTCTGTATCCTCAGGGCCTAGCAGAATGCCTGGCACACAGCAGGTATTTAATAAATGCCTCTCAACTGCCTGATATATAATTTCTTATCTGGTCCTGTGATCTCATCAGTGTGGAGAGCTCTCTCCACCAATTCCAGCTGGCAAACTGTAATTTGTAGTTTTAGGGAATTGCCCCAGAGCACCGAGAAGTTATACAATTTGCTGGGCTCTTGCTGCTAGTGAAGTTCAGAGTCAGGACTTGAAGTCAAGTCTTCCTGGGTCCAATACTGGTCATCTATTCACTATTCCATGTTATCTCTCCAGATAATCGCTGTTATTATTATTAACAAAACATAGGGACAATAATATTTGAACAAGCTACCTCATGGGGGTTTAAATTACAAAGCACTGTAAAATGTGAGCTAATAATATATTATCTTTGAGGTGAATTTACAAAAAAAAGTATTAAAAATATTCTTTGAAAGTCATTAAAGGGGAAGAAAAATTAACTATTGTTGGATGACACAGTCATAGCCAAAAGAATGCATTTTAGCCAACAGGGCCATAGGAAGAAAAATCTGGTCCTTCTGTGTGTTGTGCATACCCTTCCACCCCCTCAGCTGACCATTTCCAGAAAAAAGTTACACTTGCTCTTGATTCCAATGAACTTCCCGGGTCTTTCCTAGACTTTCCTAAAGATCATGTTGTTTTAAGGGTACCTCCTGACTGGGATGAGGAACACCAGTACCTGCACTGTTCTTCAAGGCCTCCTTTAGCGCCCTCTTCTCTTTTCGTAAGGTCATTAGCTCATTCCGGATCAAACCTTTCTCACTCTCCAGCTTCTCCTTTTCTACCAGATACCTCCGGGCATCTTCCTCTGCCCGGTTCTTCCCATACCTGTATTGATTGGCACCTATAAAGATGGAGCAGAGGAAAAGGGTCCTCAAATAGATGGCCTCCCCAACAGCATTGTCACAAAGACAGAATTCTGGATGGGGAGACACAATTTCTGCCTCTGGAGAGTTACACAATATCACCCAAGCATAACTATATATGTATGTAGGTGTATTATGCAAATACACACATATATATGTATTATATACAGTATCAAGTTATAGTGCTGTTTTAAGAGCTTGAAATTGCACTAAGACTTTTGGGATACTGTACACACACACACACACACACACACACACACACACACACACACACTCTCTCTCTCTCTACATATATAGTAGGAGTTGGTTCCTGTCTCTTTTAACTCAGTTGATTTAATCATAGACATTAAGGGGCAGATAAGAGGAAATGAGGTATTAAGATATTAACAAAGTGAACAGATGTGTCTATGTTCTGTTAGGTCATTATAAAATGTGAAGGAGCTCCTCTTGATAGAATTAAGGGCATTTAGCTGGCCATTGACTAGTGTAAGATTGGCCACAACCCTAAGAACCTTTAAAAGAGCTAAGTCTTCCAGCCTTGGGTACATTTGAGGCCAGGAGTGGCTTAGTGGTGTGTGACCTCTGAGCCTCTGCAAGAGGGGAACAGGGTAGGAGGATATTTCTCCTTTTCGTTCCTCACCAGTAATGGCATCTTGCTGCAGATCTGCTAGCTAAATAGGGAGACAAGAACATAGAGGGTCAGGGGGAGGGAGAAGGCATGACTTCTGGTATCAGAGAAGAGAGCCAATCATGGGAGAAGAACATGAGTCTGGTATCTGGGAGTTGGGCTGCAGAGAGGAGCAGGTTCAAGGATCCCAGCCTAGTGAGCCACCCAGTAGAAATACTGCCCCTGAGCGGGAGCAACATGAAGACATCTCATAAATGGAAAGGATGTTGGAGCCCCTGTAGTACTAGAGGCAAGAGAAGCTACATGTGCTTCTTTCCTTATCCTGTGTGTGCCTCCTTTCCAGGATACGCTTAAATCTGTGTCTACTCATCTTTCTGATGGTGGGAGTATTTGTGGGAGAGGGAGCCCCAGGTTTATGGGAAGAATGTTTTATAGCTCTTATTCTTACTGTACCTTCTTAGGAAATGCTTCAGTTTGGGGATAACTGCCCATGGTGGGCTATCAAAGACAAGTTTACAGAGAGGGGCCCATGCACTATATTTTTAGGAGTGTGGATTCACAAAATACCTATTGAACTTATGAAAATAGGTGTATATACAGAATAGGTGTGGGAAACGAATATATAATAGCTTAAAACTGCACTAAGACTTTTGGAACAGTGTGTGTCTTTCTAAGCAGAAAGAAAACCACTGAATAAAATCACTGATATTCAGAGCCCAAAGAGATTTTAGAACAAAGAATATGGAATATTAAACAAAGAATGTAAAATATTAGAGTCAGAAGAAACCTTGGAACATAAAATATTAGAATCTAAACTATTAGACAGAATAAAAAATGTTAGCGCTAAAAGGTACATTGGAACATATAATGTTAGAGCATAAAACTTCAGAGCTGGAAGGGTCCTTAGAAATCTTCCCCATCTCTTATCTTACTTGGGGAAGAAGTCCCTGGACAAAACCTACTAGAAGCATGGCGCTTTATTTTGACTTGTGTGTCTACACGGAGTGACTTTTCACTGCAGGAAGAGGCATGTCGCTTCACTTGGGCCCCAGATGGATGCTTGGGCTCATCGTTCTAAAGAGAAGGGCAAAAGGAGACTATTTAGGATCCAAGAAAACCCTACCAAGCTTTAGCTCACAGGGTCTGTGACTTCATGACTGCCATGACAAAAGCTGAATAAAGACTCACTGCTGTAGGCTCAGGTTTATTAAATGTGGGGAGCAGCCTACACTAAGACAGACATTGGGAGGCACTGTGTCCCTGAAAGCAAAGACAGGAGTTGGGATGGGGAAGGGAAGGACAAAGGGAATAAGCATTTATATAGCACCTGCTATGTATCAGGCAATGTGCTAAGCACCATATACAAATCCTATTTCATTTGATCCTCACAACAACTTGATTTTTTCCCATTTTATAGTTGAGGAAACTGAGGCAAAAAGAGATTATATGACTTTACCAGGGCACACAGTTAGTAAATGTTTGAGGGCAGATTTGAACTCATATCTCCCTGATGCACGAGTTCAAATCCAGCCTCAGACAGTGACTAGCTGTGTGACCTTGGGTAAGTCACTTAACCCTGTTTGCCTCAATTCCTCATCCATAAAATGAGCTGGAGAAGCAAATGGCAAACCACTCCAGTATCTTTGCCAAGAAAACCCCAAATGAGTTGGACATGAGTGAAAATGACTGAACAATAACAACTTCTTGGCTCCAGATCTGGCACTCTAGCCATCCTACCCACCAACTATTTCCATATTTAAAGAAGTTAACCTTCAGGACTCATGGCAGTACTGGGATAATACTATGGTGAAAGGAAAAGGGAGAAAAAAAGTCTACAGCATAAGGAGAAGGACCAGGGACTTGACCACTCTGCTGGGCAAGATTCATATGTTCATACCTGAATCTTCTCATAGGGGACCTCATCATAGACCCTAGGCTCAGGCCATCGGCCCTGACAGGAACTTGCAAATCTAGATAGCAGAGAACAAAGAGAAGGAAGGAGAGAAGCAAATTTCTAATTTTAAGCTCCTAAGGCTTCAGAACTATTAAAAATACTAATACTTTTTCCTCAAAGTCTTTCTATTATTAATCCATCAGTCTACCCATCCAGTTGGTATATTCATCTGTCCATCTGCCACCGATCTAACCATCTATTTAGCCATCTAACTATCTGTTTATTTGCCCATTTTCCTATCTGTCCATTTATTAATCCCTCTCTCCCTACATTCTTTCACCTCCATCCATAGATTTCCCTACAGCTTATCTTCTTCTCCTTTGCTAAGTTTTTCCCTCCTCCCCACCCCATCCCCAATATGACCATTTTTCCTTGGTAACAGAGCTGGAGGAGTCTGATCTAATACTCTCCTACTGGGGCCACACTGACTCTGATCACTAGACGTAAGGCTCTTACAAAAAGGAGTGTCGCCCAGCACTAACAATACTGGCTATCGTTTCCACATCCACATAGTCATAGTGCAGGGCCTCGGGAGGTACTCTGGAGCCTGTCTCAGCCAACAGCAGCCCCAACCAGCGGCCCATGTCTTCAGAACAGCTTGCCTGGGTAGGAGACACAATAAGACAGGCCATGGTGAATATCTAGGAGAGCTCAGAAGTGTGCCAGGCCCGCAGCAACCCTGTCCCTTGCATTTTCTGTCTTCTTCTTTCCTCCAATAGCCTTGGGATGTAGAATGCCAAGCTAGAATTCCTGGCAGAAAATCCTGCCTAGAGGTATAGCTTCCAACTCTATTCTATTTCTCCTCCACCACCCATCTTTTGTACTACTGAATAATCTTTCTACTTATGTCAGTCCTTCACCTGAAAATCATTAGCCCCCTACTGCTTCCAGAGTAATGTTCAGAATCCTTTGCCTAATATACAAAGCCCTCTACAACTTGGAGTCACCCTCCCTTTCCAGTTTTATATCCTGTTGTTTTCCTCTACATACTCTATCCTTCAGCCACAGTGGATAATTCTCTGATCTCTGAACATCCCCCTGCCCCCCACACCCTTAAACTTCTGTATCTTCATTCAGGCTGCCTCTTCCCTTCCTTCTTTATCTGGTGAACTTTAACTTTCCCTTTAAAGCACAAGTCACATGCTCCTTCATAGAAGAAGCTTTCTCTGTTCCCTCAAATTGATAATGACCTTCTCTGTCACATTTTATGTAGCACATTGTTTTATGATTCTCTAATTTACTCATCACTGTAATACTGTATGCTATAACTGTATTATATTCCCTTAATAGAGTGTAAATTCACTGAGGGTATAGGGTATCCTAAAAAAAATTGTATTTCCTCTAGTGTCTATCACAGTGTTCTGTATATAACATGCATGTAATAAATGTTGTGCTCAAATGACTGCCTGAATGACTGACCTGCCAATAATAACACTAGCTCACGTTTATATAGTTAAGGTTTGCAAAGCACTTGTTATAAATAACCTCATTTGATCCTGACAGTTCTTTTAGGTGCTATTAATGTCCCCATTCTAAAGATGAAGAAATTGATTTTATATAGATTTAAGCATATATGTTATATTAACTATATATAGATTAAGTGACCTGCCTATGGTTACATAGTTAATGAGTTTGTATGGTAGGCTTTGAACTCAAATTATCATGATTTCAAGGCCACACCCCAGTCCACTATACCACATTGCCTTTCAAGGACATCAATAGCTACCACCCTAAAGCCTAGGCTTGGTAGCAGCATCTCTAGGCAGGGAGGTGGTACAGTGCAGAGAATGCTGGGTGTGGAGTCAGGAAAACCTGAGTTCAAATCTGGCCTTAGATACTTACTAGCTGTGTGAATCTAGATAAAGTCATTTAATCGCTGCCTACCTCAGTTTCCTAAACTGTAAAATGAGGATGATAATAGCACCTACCTTATAGAGGTGTTATGAGAATCAAATGAGACAATATGTATAAAGTGCTCAGCATGGTGCCTGGTACATAGTAGGCACTTAATCAATGTTTGTTTCCTTCTTTTCTCTAGGCCCCAGACCACCTAAAGACCTCTCCATCCTTAGAGTCCTCCACAAAGGATGGAGAGGCTCGTTCAAGTGATAGGTGAATGAATCTGGGTAGCCCTACCCTTTCTCTAGGCAGGATTTTCTGCCAGGAATTCTAGCTTGGCATTCTACATCCCAAGGTCCTTTCCAGCCCCTTTAGGGGGAGTTCTATGGTCCTTCCTAGCTTTGGCATGCTACGTTCTGATGTTCTAAATACTAAAGTCTGAAGTCCTAACATTCTAAAGTCTCTTTTTGCTCTGACATTCTAGGTTTTATATTTCCAACTGTCTTTTCCCAACATTAATAGCCTGAGTCAGGAATTCTACAGGTACCTGGGGGCACTCAGGACACTCACCTCACCATGTCTTAGCTCATTATGAAGGAGAAGAAAGCATCCTCAAGGGACAGCTAGGTGGCACAGTGGATAAAGCTCTGGCCTTGGAGTAAGGAAGACCTGAGTTCAAATCTGGCCTCAGATATTTGATAGTAGTTGTGTAACCTTGGGCAAGTCACTTAACCCCAATTGTCTCACCAAAAAAAAAAAAAAATTCCAAAAAAAAAAAGCATCCCCAAATTGTAGAGAAATAGAGGCATAAAGAAGGGAAAAGACTAATGGATTGTGTGGCACATAATACATAATAAGTCATATTTATCTCTTAAAACCTTAAAAACCTTAAAAGAATGGCTCTTTCCAAGTCTCTAAACCACTTAGAACATTTCAGGGATTTTACAGTTACCTCCAAAATAGAGACCTCCTGCCGGCCACGGAGAATCCTGAAAGCAAATGGGTGCTTGGGGCCAAAACCTGGCACAACCTCACAGCCCTGAAGGCTGATGGCATTCACATGGGTCCGAAGGTCTGTGTGATCCTTGTGGAAATATAATTTGTTGCCCTTGAGGCGACACCAGCGTTCCCTCCAGCACTGGTTCCCCAAGACGTTTAAGTAACCTGCATTGATGGGAAAGAAGAAACTTTATGATTTCTTAATGATTTACAGTTCAGTCATAGGACCACAGGATCCTAGAATCTCAGGGCTAGGAAAGCCTTCAAGGCATCCCAGCTGGTTGAGAACAAGGAGGAGCTGCATGAGTCCCTGTGATGACACAGGACTACTGCTCCATGACCCTCTCTCTGCTTCTATCAGCAGACAACATGCCCACCAGGACCTGGATCACTGGTGAAAGAAATGAGGAAAAGCTTGGGGGGCAGTAAGACTGGGGTATCACACCCACCTGTGCATGATTTTTTTTTAAATTGAGAATAACCAGGATGGCAAAGAACTAGCACCAACACAGATGTACACTAAGGAATGGCTAAACAAGTTGTGATGCATTAATATAATGGATTATCATTATGTGTTAAGAAATGACAAATAAAAGAATTCAGAGAAGGGTGTAAAGACTTTATGCATAGCTACTGAGTAAAGCAAGCAAAATTTGGAAAAATCTATGTAACAGAAATAACCAAGAGCTCTTCTTCTTGCTTTGAACTTAAAGAACATGGAATGTTAGAGCTGGAAGGGATCATAGAACATGGAATGTCATCAAATCTAGAAGCCCTTTAGCTCAACTTTCATGGTGTCTTCTGTTGAGAAGGGATAGCCAAATAGTATAGACCATGCAACTTCCTACTAGAGTACAGCAAACTCAGGGAAGTTTCCTGAAAGAGGGGAAGGTCACCCAAGGAGAAGTGAAATAAAATGACGCAGTGCTGGCCATCCCAGGGCCTCAGATCCCATACATGGAGCCAAAAAGACTGGGAATTTAGACACGTACTTAGTACTAAGGCATGGATAGGACCTCAGACACAATACTGAGCTCATCCTTAACTCTCTTCTCTTCTTTACCCTAATATATTCAGTCAGTTACTAAGTTTTGGCCTCTATAACTTCTCTTACACCTGTCTTCTCTCTACACACATGGCTGCTACCCCACCCTAGTTCTCAGGTCTTCATTACTCCTGAAAGGACTCATGGCCTCTTAATTGGTCTCTCTTTTTCTAGTCTGTCCCTTTTCCAATTCATCCTCCAGGGCTTCCAAAATAATTTTCATAAGGTACAAGTCTGATCATATCACTCTTCTGCTCACGAACCTTCAGTGGCTCCCCACTGCCTCTAGAATAAAATTAGAATTTCTTTCCCTAACATTGAAGACCCTATGCAGTCTGATTCCTACTTACTTTTCCATCTTTAATTTATATTCTTCTCCTTTACAAATTCTACTTTTTAGCTAAACTGGATGGTTAACTCTTCCTTCAACTTAGCTCTCCATCTCCTATCTGTGCATTCCCAAAGGCTGCCCTCTAACCTAGAATGCACTCTTCCCCTCACCACCTCTCAGAAACCTTGTTTTCCATCATGGCTCAGTGCAGATGCCCCTTCCTCCATGAAACTCCCTGATTCCCCAACTTGTTAGCACTTTCTTCCTTCTCAGTTTTCTTTATATTATACTTATTTGTGTATATGTTGCATCCTCCGAGAAGAATGCAAGCTCCTCAAGGGCAGGGTTTGTTTCACAGAGATAAAGATGGAATAGCCCTTAAATCTAGTCCAACTGCCTTCTTTTATAGGTGAGGAAACTGAGGCCCAGAGATGTTAAGTGATTTGCCCAAAGTCACACAGGTAGTAAATGGCAGAATCACTTCCAGGTGACCCTCCAAACTCACTGCTTGTTCCACTGTATCACGCTGCTTCCTATTTTTGCCTTTTTATCACCCCCATTGCCTTGCATACAACAATGCCTTAATAAATGTTTACTAAACTGAACTGAGATATCCTGCACTGTATAGGAGACAAGACAATTCAAGCCCTCTCTAGCAGGTTAGACTAAATGTCTACTATAACCCCTTTGTCTTCAGGAGTCAGCAGCACTGTCTGGCTCATGGTGTAGCAATACCCTATAGACTCCTATACCAACCACAGCATGGGACCCCTTCTTCTGCTGGAGACATCTGTGCATCTTCGGTCTGTGACTTCTTCTTGGAGAAGCTAATGATGCGGTTGATCTTCCGGCCAGCGGCGCGGCTGACAGAGCCCTTCAGCTCTGCCAGGCTGCTCTTCTTGCCTCTCCCTATCACAGAAACAGAGGGATGAGTAGAGTGGAGAAGGCTGTTCTCAGAATTCCAGAGCCTCACCCTTATCCTGCTTATTATCCTTCCTGATTCTGGGAATTGAGAATAGATTTGGAATAGAGGGTCTCTGAAGTCCTTTTTGTTTCTAAAATTCAGTAACTAACTTGGTTTGTAATCTCAGATAAGTCACTTAAGCTCTCTTGGCTTCAGTTTTCTTACCTAATAATAATAATAACATTTACACAGCATTACTTCAAGGTTTTCCAAGCATTTTACACAAGCTTTACATAAATTAATACTTACAACACCACCATAAGGTAGGTACTATGATTATCCCCATTTTACAGCTGAGGAAGCTGAGGTTGTGAGAGGTTGAACTAGTAAGTATTTAAGGTAGAATTCACATTCAGGCCTTTCTGACTTCAAGTCTGGCACTCTATCCCCATTCTGTTACCTAACTGCCATATATAATAATAACAACAATAGTAGCTGACATTTATAAAGTGCTTATTGTTGTGTGCCAGGCACTGTGCTGAGCATTTTACGTTTTTATTTCATTTGATCCTCACAGCAACCCTGGGAGGTGGGTGCTACTATTATCTGGATTTTACAGATGAGGAAACTGAGGTAAATAATAACAAGACTGCCACGTTTAATAAAACCTGTGAGTTTCACAAGATTATTTAAGTAACAAATGCAATCAATAGGAGACAATGCATGTAATATTGCTTTGCTGAATAAAAATTGCTACAGTAAGTTACTATAATTAATTGATACTTCTTAAATTTGAAGGCTCTCCAGGATGTAAAAGGATCAACTTGATGACTTTCTCACATACACATTTCAGTCACAGAATTTCAGAGCTATAAGGGACTTCAGGGGTCACCTTGTTCAACTCTAAGCAAAAGTATGACTCTCACCAACAACATTCCTCCTGTTCAGTAAGAGCCATAGAGCGGGCCCTCACAGTCTAACAGGGGAAATGAGACACATGCAAGAATATCTACAGTACTGGACTCAATGGGGTAAAGGCCATAAAAGACAGAAAAGAAGCATGCTATGGGGGTTAAAAGAAGAGATTACATCTAGTTTGGGGGACATAAGAAAGACATTATGGAGAAAGTACCAGAAAGTTCCCCATTCCCCCCCTCTTCCCCTCCTTTTTTTTTTCCTTAGGCAGTTGGAGTTAAGTGACTTGCCCAGGGTCACACAGCTAGTTAAGTGTCAAATGTTTGGTCTGAGCCCGGATTTGAATTCAGGTCCTCCTGACTTCAGGGCCAGTGTTCCATCCACTGTGCCACCTAGCTGCCCCCCCCTTCCATTTTGTACAGTAGAAAACGGAGGCCTAGACAGCTAAGTGGCTTGTCCAACGTGGCCCAGCTAGGAGGGATTCAAGCTCAGGTCCTTTGACTCAGTCACTACTGGAGCAACCATGCCACAGGTACTTGATGGGAGGAGCCTGCAGACCCTCTCCTGGGACTGCATTCTGGGGTCCCACAGCCCCCACTTAGCTTCAAGGGAACTCTTAGAGAAGAGTTATTCTAGGACACACAAGCATGTATAGCGTTCTGCTCTATCAACAACTACACTTGTATACAGTGTGTGGCTGCTTAAAACTTTCCTGTGAATAGGCAGCTCCAACAACACACACCTACCCACGCACACACCCCACACACACTAAGAGGCATGACCACTCCCTGCCCCAAGACACGCACATATCATCACACACATACACACAACCACTTTGCCTCCCCCCCATACATGCACACATACACACACATTAAGAGGCATAATCACTCTCTGCTCCTCCATGCACTCATACACAAACACACACACATCCTCCCATAGGGCTCCTTTGAGGAAGCTCTGGGGATCTACCACCTGTTCAGGGCAGGAGTGAGGCTCTCACCAGAGTCCCCTGGCTCACGGCGACTATTGCTCAAACAGCCTTCTCCTGTGCTGATGCTGTCAGAGTCTGATGTCTGCTTATCTGGGGATAATCTCTGAAAGAAGAGAAAACAGTCAGGACCCATTCTCTCCTCAACTGTGCCACCTTCCGCAAATATATTCACTCACTCATTCATCTACTCCCACACTGAAGTCCTGCTTTCATTGTCATGGTCATATGATGGTCTCACACCCTGTTGGAAGACCCCAAGCTCTCCCAGGAGTTACCAAGGTAGAAAGGCTTTGAGTATGGAGCTTTTGATGGACCGTTGTCTCTATCATCTGAAGAACAATCTAGCTAATAAAGAACAATAATAATTTGCAGTTTTATAGTGCTTGAAAGGTCCACAAAGTACTTTTCTCATAATGGTCCTATGAAGTAGGTAGGCAACTATTAATTCTCTTTTAAGGAGGAAGAAACTGAGGCTCAGAGAGGGAGGAAATGATTTTTCCTTGCAGCTCAATGCTATTGCCAAAAGGTTAGCCACTAGGGGGTGTGTGCATACATATACACGCACACACATAAATACATACAAACACAATACAGCAGTTCATGAAGATTTACATGGAAATGAGATCATACTTTTCTGCTTGGCCCCAGAGGGAAGAATTAAGAGCAATGAACAGAAGTTATAGAGGAAGATAAAGATGTTATCAAAAACAAACAAAAAAACACCTTACTAATAGAGTGGTCCAAAAAAAGAATAGGCTGCCTAGAGGCAGCTAGGTGATGAGGCAGATAGATTGCTGGGCCTGGGGTCCTGAGTTCAAATATGGTCTCAGACACTAGCAGTGTGTCCCCAGGCAAGTCACTTACCTCAATTTGCCTCAGTTTCCTCAACTATAAAATAGATAATAGTAACACCTACATTGCAGAGTTGTTATGAGGATCAAATGAGGTAATAGTTATTAAAAAAAAAAAAAACACTTGGCACAAGGCCTGACACATGGGACGTGCTTAATAAATGTATATTTCCTTTCCTTCCTTTGGAGATAGTGGGTTCTCGATCACTAGAGGTCTTCAAGCATAGGCTGGGTGACTATCTAATATTAAGGATGTTGTAAAAGGGATTTGCATTTAGGTGCATGTTGGACAAAATGATTTCTGAAGTTCCTTCCAACTCTGAGATTCTGTGAAAACCACCAGGTCTTTTTCATAAGAACTGTTATCTAGCAATATCTACCTCATGCTGTAGATGTAACTGATTTATTTTCAAACTCAAATGTAGGCCTTTATATTTTATCCTCATTACATTTCATCTATTAGCTCTAGCACATCTTCCCTGCTTTTACATGTCCTTTTGGATCCTAATTGTGTTACCCAGTACATTCTCTATCCCTCTCTCCACCTCCTCATTTCCACAGGAGCAAATTCAATTCATCAAGTCTTATGAGCTCTTGTCAGTGCAATGAGAAGACTAATCAAGAAGAATGCCACCCACCTTCTGACAGAAAGGGGATGAACTATATAAGCAGAAGGAGACCCATTTTTGGAAATGGCCAATGGGAGAATTTGTTTGCCTTGACTATGTATATTTGTTACAGGCTTTTTTTTTCCTCTCCTGGGGTAGACTGGGGTGGGAGAGAGATAAAATAAATGTTAATTAGTTTTTTTTTAAAAAGTTAATAACAAGAAGAAAAAATAAACCCATTTCATCCTTTCAGGCCCAACTCCAGCATCACCACTGTGAAATCTCTTTTGATCTTTTCCTCCACTGAATTTTCATAGTTTGTTGTATCTTTCTTATGCTCCTTATACCATTATACCTTGTATTAGAGGCATTTGTATTCATGCCTTCTTCACCACTACTAGTTTATGAGCTCCATAAGAAAGCAAGGCAATCTGCTATGGAAACTCACAAACAAATAAGGAAATAAATATACATACACATATATACATGGTATTAAATTCAGAATAAAAATTAAATTTAACAATAAATCAAGGCAGCATATCCTAGTGAAATAAGCAGTAGATTTGGAGTCAAGGGTCCTGGATCTGATCCCTGGATCTGCTACTTACTACTTTTGTGAGTGCAGACACATTATTTAGCCTTTATTGCCTTTGATGTTTTCATCTGTAAAAATAGGTCATTGGAATAGTTGATTTCTTAGGGCCCTTTTTCAGTTCAAAATCTGATGATACTGCATCTTTGTATCCCCTTCGGAATAAACAGTGATTTGCACATTTTGAGCAGCTGGCAAATATTTGATAGATGAATCAATGAATAAAGTCACTCTTGTTTCAAGCGATGAGCTTCCTTAGAGGGCTGGGGGACACTCAGAAAGAGACTCTACCTTGTCTAGGTCTAGTTTGCACTGTAAAACTGGGGACTTGGGCTCCTCTGTTCCATCTGCTCCACCACTAGACTTGCTCACCTCTTTGATAACCTATGAAAAGGACCAGAATAAGCATGAAACATTCTCATCTTTTCAAAAAATAAATGTAGAGGGAAGGGATAGAGAGAAAGATGCCCCAACTGGAAGGATTTTGGGTGATACTGGTACTCTTTGCAAGGAGCCTTGTGAAACAGAGATGCTTTAATATAATCATCTCTTACATGCATATACAGTTTAAAAGAGCTTTCACACATATTGTCTCATTTGATTTTTACAATACCAAGGCAGGCAGGGCAGGAATTATCATCTCATTTTCATAAAGGAAGAAACTGGAGCTCAGAGATTGGCTCAGGGTCTCACAGTTAGTTTTAGTGGTAATTTAGGAACTAGAAGCCAAGTCTCACCTGCCTCCCACTTTGGGAGTCTTCCTAGTGCCCCAATGCTAGTCTCAGGGAAATATAGAACTTCAGAACTGAGAGGGACCTCAGAACTCATCTAATACAACCTCTTCATTTCACCAAGGAGGAAACTGAGGCCCAAGAAGAAGAACTGTCTTGCCCAGTTACATTAATTCTAGGCTTAAAATCACAGGATATCAGAGCTGGAAGCAACGTTATAGATCATCCAACTCAGCTCCCTTTTATTCCTAGGACAAAAAGAGTAAAGAGAAGAAACCAAATATCCAGTGAACAGATGACCACAGAAAGCCTGAAAGAGATGTAGGTCTAAGTTGCAGTGTTTTAATAGGACCATAAGAGGAGGGAGAGCCACAGACACCCCCTTCTGGGGTCCTAGGGAGATATTGACAGTGTGGTAGAGTGAAAGGGTCCTTGAACAGAAATCAGGATACTGGGATTTCAGTCCTGGCTTTGCTGTTAGCTAGTTATGTGAACTCAGGCAAGTCAATTTGCCTCCTTGGCTTTCTCTGTAAAATGAGGAGCTTTGATTAGATAATCTCTCAGTTCCCTTCTAGTTTCAAAATTCTGTGTTCTAAGGTCCCCCTCCAGATTTGATATTCTATGCTCTAAAGAACCTTGCTGCTGACATTTTATGTTCTAAGATTCCTTCACACTCTAACATTTTACCAGATGTTCAGAACTGTCCCAGATTCCTAACACTCCCAGATAATTCCTCTCTCTTCCCCCAGTAAGGATCACGAAATGAGCTGAGTTGTATATAATGGCTGTGTGGATCAGGCTAATTCCTGCCCTGGGTCTGATTGCCAATTCAGAACCTGGGAAATCCAAACATGCTTGAGAGATACGCAGTCTCCCCCCACCCCCCCACCTTAGGGAATTGAGGCAGCTTGGCCTGAGAAAAGACTAGTGTTCCTACCTTCAGCCACTCTTCAGCCTGTTCCTTGCTCTGTACAGCCAGAACCAGGGCCTCTGTGCCACCCAGAGAGAAGCGTAGCTCATGCTTCTTGCGACGTCCATCCCTGGGCACATAAATGACATTACAGACGCCCAAGGCCAGCTTCAGATGGGGCTGGTGGTCCTTGGAGTTTTTGTAACACTGGAGAGAGGGAGAGAGAAAGAGAGTGAGAGAGAGAGAAGGAGGGGGAAGAGGTAGACAGTGAGGGAGAGAGAGAGAGAGAGCGAGGGTGGGGGGAAAGAAAAAGAGAAAGGAGAGAGAATGGGAGAAAAGTAAAGGGAAGGAGAAAAGAAGAAAGACAGAGGTATAGCACACTTTCAGGGTCTTTGTCATATCTTACAGTGACAGAAAGAGCAGGTTCACTTCACACTGGCTCCCCAGTAGCTACAGAGAGAGAGATTGTAACCAGGAGCCCAAGCATAGCTCAGGACTCTAGGGACACCCCTCACCCTCATCCTAACCCCCCAGGAACTAATGTGCACTTGGTAGCTAATTTGTCCAATCTAGCTCAATCCAATCCAGGCAGGATCATCACACATAGGAACACTTGTCCTACTGACCTTAGATACGGACCCATTACCTCTTTCCTTCGTACCACATATAGCTTAACAATATTAACTGATACCATGAAAATCTAACATTTGGACAAAGATAACATTCAGATTATAAACAGTTAAATTCCTATTTGTACATAGTTTTAAAAAGTGCCCCCTTTTCTGCTCTCTCTCTATGCTATGGGAGACATAGCTATGTTGCTATGGAAACAGAAGAGGGGATACCCAGAACTGAGGGCCATTTTGTATTTTTATTTGCTTTATCAGCTGCCAGAGCGAAAGAATGGATCATCTAATAGCCAGCCTTTCAGTGATGAACCTTTCCACAGTTAGCTGAGCTAGTCCTTGGATAAGACACGCACAGTGCATTGCCAAGGCCATTTCTAATAGCTTTTGAGCTTGGAAGGACCTGCCAGAGCTTGCCTTCCACTTGCATAACCTTGGAAAACCCAGAATCTTATCTATGCCACAGTGAGGCATGAGGAACAAAAGGGAAATTATTGTAAATAAAAATATTTATAGTTCCATGAATTAGATCTTCCTTATATGCCTCATCAATGTAGGAAGAGAACCTGGATTCTTGAAGGATATCATAGTATCCTCACAGGCTTTATCTACTGGGAAGAATTTGAGGATGAGCCCAGTGATGGACTATGTGGGACTTAGTTTACTAACAGAATAGAGAAGAGGCTCATCACCTAAGGTCTGGCCATCAGGGAACGATTTTATTATTTTAACTAAAGCAGAGGTTCTTAGGTCTTGTTTTGTGTCATGGACCTCTTGTGGCAGTCTGGTGAAGTCTCTGGATCCCCTTCTCAGAATGTCTTTGAATGAATAAAGTAAAATATGTAGGATTACCAAAGAAACCAAAGG
This sequence comes from Vombatus ursinus, assembly GCF_900497805.2. Lineage (NCBI taxonomy): Eukaryota > Metazoa > Chordata > Mammalia > Diprotodontia > Vombatidae > Vombatus > Vombatus ursinus. The sequence continues at coordinate 2,869,045 of NW_020954641.1, read as the reverse complement.
TACTGAAATGCAGTTATCAAAATATTGGGAAAAAAAATTCAGACCACAAGTTGAGCTCTGAGCTAAAGCAACTCAAAGGTGACAATGTATAATGGTAAAGATAATATTAAATCCAATGAGATGGATCTTTAGAAGTATAGCAATTACAAGGATTTTCACTTTGATGGCACTTTACAGTGACAAAGCACTTACCACAAATGTCTTACGAGGTAAGACAAGTGTTACTATCCCTATTTTACAGGGAGGGAAAATGTCTCTTATATGGTCACATGAAGTGTAAGAGCAGAGATTCCATGATTAGCATTCTTTGTTCATGTGCATGTGCATGCATGTGTGGCTGACACAAGCTGTACATACATACATGTAAGCACACATATCACCTATACACACATACATGCAAAATCACTCTATCTCACCAACAGCTGGTTGTCTCTGATAAGAGTCAGTTGCTTGGCCCACTGGCCAAAGCGCTTTTTCCGTAGTAGGAAGGCACAGATTCTGCAGTCTTTCACCAGGTGCATGGAGGCTTCCTCTGAGGGCCACTGGTGGGTTAACTGCTGCCCTTTTCCATCCTCTTCTTCATCATCATAGGATTCATAAGAGCTGCTCATAGCATCTGAGTCATTATCTGGATGAAGCAAAGGAAAGTTCCAAGTTACTCTTGGGATCACCTCAGACCAGGGAAGCACCTGGCTCTTCTACTTTAATTCAATTCAATAAACATTTATTAAGTGCCTGCTATGTGCCAGGCACTGTGCAAACACCAGGGACAGAAATTAGAAAAAGAGAAACAGATCCTGCTCTCAAGGGATCAAAGGTACAGGACTAGGGCTGCTGGCCAGAATGTGGAGGTTTGGATCAAGAGATGCTGGGTCTAGAATCATAAACATAGAATTACAGAATTGGAAGGGACCTTAAAACAAAGACTACGATAACAACAACAACAATAATATAATCAATAGTGCAAGTATCATTTCCATTTTACTGATGATAAAACTAAGGCTTAGGTTTTGAAATAGAAATGTCAGAGCTGAACAAAGAATATTGCATATGGAAGCTAGAAAGGACATCACAACATAGAATGTTAAATCTAGAAGAAACCTTACATATCATTCAGTCCCACCTACTTGGCCATCTTGGCTGGAGAATATTCCTTCAGCGAGAGGGACTAATCTGTCTATTATCAGTCCACATTCAGTCTCATTTCTTTCACTTTATATGACTGAGGATTAAGATTTATTAAGCTCCTACTATGTACAAGGCACTGTGCTTAGCATAGTGAATAAGATATAGTCATTATCCTATAAAGTTCTCAGCTTTGCAGTGAAGAGAGGCATTCTGAAAAATGCTATATAGACAGAGTGTGATAAGTGCGTAGGAAAGACTGAAACTCCATATCCAATTGGTTGCCTAGACCTGTCGATTTCACCTATGCAACATTTCTCAAATATATTCCCTTCTCTCCTTTGATACTGTTACCACCCTGGCTCTTATCTCCTGGTACCTGAACTACTGTGATAGCCTGTTGGCGCGTCTGCCTGTCACAAAACTCCTCACTCCAGTCCATCCTTCATTTAGTCACCAAAGTGAGTTTCCTGAAGTTGTGGGTCCAACCATGTCATGCCCCCCACTAAGTAAACTCTGCTGAATCTCTATCACCTTTGAATCGAACACAAAATTCTCTCTTTGATGTTCAAAGCTCTTTAGAACCTAGGCCCCTACCTTTCCAGTCTTCTTACAGCTTACACCTCTCCCCACACCCTCCATATACTTCCTCTTTGGTCCAGTGATGCTCATTCCTCAAACAAAACACTTTATCTCTTGGGTCTGAGCATTTTCTCTGGCTATCTCCAGTGCCTGGAACACTCTCCCTCCTCGTCTCTGCCTACTGGCTTCCCTAGTTATCTTCTAGTACCAGCTAAAATTCTACCCTTTACAGGAAGACTTTCCCAATTCCTCTTAATTCTTAGTGCCTTTCCAGCATTAATTAGTTCCTATTTATTTTCTACACACCTTGTTTGTACACAGTCATTGCATGTTGTCTCCTCTCTCAGAGTGTGAGTTCCTTGAGGGCATGGACTATCTTTAGTCTGTCTTTCTATCCCCACCATTTACCACAGTGCCTGGCACATAGTAGGATCTTAATAAATGCTTACTGAGTGACTGACTTTAAGCTAGAGGGACCGGGGAAGACTTTCTGGAGCTGGACCTAGAGCTGGGCTCTAAACAGAGTAGGTGCTTAATCAGTGACTTTTCTATTTTATTGAATAGGCCTCTTGCAGTTATGGAGATTATACATCACAAATGAGGTTATGGGAGTGAAGATCTTCACATTCTAAGTGACTGAAGGACTTTTAATACACTAGCACTTACAAGAATTCTTCTGCTCCCCATTAATTCTGGTCACGGGGTAGCTACTGTCTGCATCCTCATAGTAACCATCCTCAATGGAGTTGGGTGGGCTCGAACCATCTGCAGGAAAGGCAAAAACAATATAATATAGGAGGCATACAAGAAGATCTGTTACCATCTCTCATTCTCAGGAATACAGATGGGGGTGGCTTGGAAAAAACAATTTTCTCTTTGAACTCAATCTCAAAGTCCTTCAATCTCAAAAAACTCCTCATTTGGGGGAAGAACCTCAGTATTCTCTCTTCTGACACAGCAAAAAATTCTGTAAGCATTTCTCACCTCTTGTAAGAATGAATAGTGTGGAAAAGGAGGCAAAAAAATCCCTTAATATTAGAAGTAAAAAACACCTTAGAATACAGAATGCAAGAACTAGCAGGTACCTTAAAATAGAACACAAAACATCAAACCACAAAATATGTTAGAACATAGAACACAGAATATCAGAGCTAGAAGGCACTTTTGAACATAGAATGGTGAAGTTAGAGGGTACATAGAACATAGCACATAGAACATAAGAGCTGGAAGTCACCTTAGAAAAAGAACACAGAATGTTAGGCATGGAAGACTCCTCAGAACATAGTACACAGAATTTCAGTGTTGAAGATACATTAGAAGATAAGGCATTTGAGCTAGAAATGACTTAAATTAAGCAGAATTCTCCTGATTCCCAGTGCAATATTCTTTCCATCATGCCATCCTTTCATTTGATCTATTAAAGAAAAAATATTAATACTACAGTCATCCCTTCCACATCGCAGGATTAGAAGCATGGCACCCCTGCAATCTAGAAAATCTGAGTAAAATTTTTTGGCCTTCCCTTCATACCAGAGAAGTCTTCCAGGTTCACTGATTGTTATATAATGCATTTCCAAAGTTTCTAAAAAAGTTTTCTAAACTTTTTTTGTGTCATCTGCTGGCCTTTCCATGTCTTCTGTGGCTTCCACAAAACTCCCTCAAAATTCCCATTTAATTTCTTATGCCAACTCACAATATATCAAAACTGTGATGGGGAAAGTCACTAGGTAGAAGAGATAACTGTACACTCTGCATTTTGCTACAAGTCTGTCAGAAATGTTTTAAAAATTTATTTAACTTTCTAAAAAGAAGAATTTTTAGCTTAGAAAGAGAAATGTCCAAACTAGCATAGTCACCTCAGATTTCCCCCATCGCTTTTCACAGGACATCTCTCTACCCCAAGACAATTTGTAGCATAAATTTTTTTTAAAATATATGAATCTTGAACAAAAAAAAAGTTCAAAATATGTTAAAATACAATTTTGAGTTAACATTCTAGAATATCAGTCGTTTAATCTTCTATTAAACAACTACGATAATCAGTTAGATTACTATGGCTAGACCATAGGCTTCTCTAGGACTGATAGAGGCTCCTCCTTGTGATCAGTTATCATTCTTTCTGAATGGAAAGGGTCATAGGATCAATCATTTGAAGGGGAGGAGTGCAAAGATCTTAACTAGACAAGAGGTTTTCTGTTCTAATTTTGGTTATCACACTTAATCCATTTCCCCAAGACCTTAGTTTTTTGTTTTTTGTTTTGTTTTGTTTTTGTTCGTTTGTTTTTGTAATTGACACACTTTCTTCAAGGAAGACGTTCAGAGAGCATTTTAGGCAGGAAAATGTTCACTTCTTAGTACTTTCATATGAATCAAAAAGGGAAAATTTTTTTAAAAATATGCTTCTAAAGATCCTTGTGAAGTCAGCAGGTATACTATTACTTTATAGATGAGGATCAAAGGATTATATAGGGAAGCAATAATAATACTAAAACCTAGCATTCATATAGGGCTTTAAGGTTTGTAAAATGCTTCACAAATATTATCTTATTTGATCCTTATAAAAACCCTGGAAAATAGATCCTATTTATCCCCACTTTACAGGTAAGGAAACTGAGGCAGACAGAGGTTAAATGACTTGCCCAGGATCACACAACTAACAAGTGACTGAGGCAGGATTTGAACATAATAATGACTCTTGACTCCATATCCAGCCCTTTAGACACTATGCCATAGCCTAACATTGTGGCTATGTAGAATGATTTGCCCAAAGTTACTAAGTAGTGTCAGAGACGGACCTAGAACTCAAGTCCCATGACTTCAAATCCATGGTTCTCTCTACCATGTCGTACTTCCAGTTGTAGAAAGAAGCAAAAGCTTGTTATGAAGCCAGCACCGTTCCTTCCTCTGTTATGACTCAGAGTCCTTAAATCCAAGGACATTAGCTCTGCTGAGAAGCTAAGCAAAGATTTAGTTTGGCCACTGACAGTGTTAGAGAGAGAAGTGTGGGAGGTGGGTACTGTAGGGAGAAAGAGAGGGAATGGATTTCGTCCAATCCCTGTTCTGAGAGGAGACCTCTGGACACCTGGCAATTCTATCCAGAGGCAGTATCTGACAGGAAGGATACTGTATGACGTAACTAGGGCCTTCCACCCTGGAAAAGGTTCCACTATCTCTCTTCCTGAGTCAATCCCCTCTTGGGCCCTATGGCTCTCCCACTCCCAGGGATGTTATGAGCCTGGCCTCCCTGCTTCCTCAGTGGAAGGACAGTTCTAGTATGTTCTTCAAACCAAAGAATTGTAATTGTTTAAGGTTACTGATGATGTCAACTGATTATGACCCCTTCCTTTCCTCCCCTGACACCAATCCTTGAGACAAAGTGGAGCTAGCGTTGCTCTATTCGATTTGAATCCCTTTGAACTTGCACCTACTTAAAGGAACTCATCATGTTAGTTCAGGAAGAAACCTGAAGTCATCCAACCCGGTCCTCTCCCCTTTAAGAGATGAAGAAACTGAGACCCAGGGAGGGGAAGGAACTGTCCCTAGGCTACACACTGAGTAAATAGATGAATCAATATTCAGAAGTAGGTTTCTTGATTCCGATTTCAGTGAACCATTTTTAAAATTGTTTTTATTTTTATTATTACTACTACAAATACATTTACAACAAATGAAAATTAAAACAATTGAACCAAACATGGAATTAACCTCCAACCAAATCTCTCAAACTTGAACCTTTTATATCTTAATTAACTTAATTAAATAACTAAATTGTACAATTTTAGCAACATTAAACTAAACAAAAAAATGAATGTCCTCTGCATCTTCCTATAACTCCATCTGTATACTTAGAAAACTGAGGGTTTTTTTTTGTTTTTTTGTTTTTGTTTTTTTCCCTCAGAGTTGTAGTCAATGTCTTTGCTAGTTCTTCTAGTTCTGCTGACCTTTTTCCTTATCATATGTTTTCCCACATTTCTTGGAATTCTTTATATTTTTCATTTTTATGATACCATAATACTATTACACTAATTAACCACAATTTAATCAGCCTTCCTCTAATCATTGAACATACTGTTATAACCCATGGCCCACCACACTGAACTCTAGGCTGACATGGACTAATTTTCATGGTAGGGGCTATGCCCCAAATCACTCCCTCTTTGACTAGTAGTGACTGAACCTAGAGTCGGATTTGGAAAACCTTAGACTGTGGATAGAAAACAGCTAGTGAATAGTTTTTGATAGGTATGCTACCTACGCTACAAGCATCCAAGCTAACGAAATATATGCTGAGTAAAGGACTGCCCTATATAAAATGTAAAACCCCTTCTTGATCTACAAATCCAACCTTGCATTCAAAGGTTTACAGGTTGGGTGCCCATAGGGGCTCTCAGGGTTCTTAGGGTAACCCTGTGGAAAGCTATATCACTACTATAGCTCTTGAGCCTCCAATGGTATGCTTTCTATTAACAGTTAGCTAGTAGATTTAATTAACTCCTGGTAGAAGTACTTACTAAGATGTTATAGTTAAGAACAGTAATTAAAAACATTTGCCCCATAACTTTGGGGCACAGTCTCTCATAAATAACATCCATAGGAAGATGAAGCTCAAACCTAGACTGCAGTGGTAGTGAACCACACCTGTAGGGAACATGAGTGACAAAGGGACAATTCACAACTGGTAATGAAAGTTTTCTGTCCTTTTGTGGAGCCCTGATGTATCTCCCCTTAGGCATAGTTCTCTGTCCATTCTGTATCAGCTCCTTTCTTGAATTCATAGTCAGTGCCTCTGACAGAGAAACTGGCTCCTTAGGGTGACTATCACTTGAATCTATGTCTGTTATTTGCCCTTAGTGCATCTCACTACTCCCGGCTAGATGCACTATTTCCTACTGGCCCAGCTTGCCCAATGAGGGGAAGAGGAAAACAGAAGAGAGAAATTTTTAAAGTCCCTTAGTTCCCACACACCTCCCTGTCCCTCAGTCCATAATGATTCCCTCTCAGGGGCCTGGTTTTTCCTCCACTTCAAGGCTCCAATTCCTGAACTGACAAATTCTGAACTAGAATTTTTCCATTCACAGACCTAGTATGACTTCCCATGATCACTGTTCTCAAATCTAGGCCTGAGGGGCATGACTGATTCTCTCAGCCAATCACATTGCTTTCTCTCTTGACCAAACAAGGAATTTGAGCCTAAGAAAGTGATCAGAGCTTAAATGAATCTTGTTTGTATGTTACAGCCTAATGATGTTTGATTACAATGTTACGGAGTTTTAAGAAAATTCCTTCACTTACTATTTTGGGGTTACTTTCTGAGCCCACTGAGTGACTGATTCTGTGACTCAGAGGGACACTGGTACTTGATAAAGATATCAGGACATAAGACATCCATGTTTACACATTAAAACTTCATCCACCTTACACTTATTATATTAGTCAGTGATCATATTTATTACTCTAATGATATTAATAATGTTGGGAAGAACTGACCATTTTTCCTTCCTCATGTGTTTTTGACCAATCTACGAGGAGGGTATCTTTCTATATGTTGAGCTCTTTAAAATCAGTCAAAATCATTGTGAAGCTGTCACTTTATTGGTTCCAAGTAGGAATACGTATTAATATTGGCTTTACCCCAGTACCCTCAGGTTCCCTGGTTCTTTCCATATCTTATGCAGTTGAAACTTTCTGTTGTCTCCCACTAGGAGATTTCAAACTTCGTGAGAGTAGGGACTGTCCTGGCTTTTTCATTTCCATTCCCAGCAGGCACATAGTAAGCACTGAAAAAATATTTTTCACTCACTCATTCATTCATTCATTTCATACTTGTATATCATGATAGGCTAATGCCCAAATAATAGATACATTTCATCAAGAATAGAAGTGGTTTTGTTTCTCTTGATTTTTGTTGGGGTAAATATGGAAATGCAAATGATTTTGTGGTTTATTTTTTTCCCCAACTATTCTGCTGAAGTAATTAATTTCATAAATTTTTTTTTGTTGTTGTATTTCTTGGGTTTTCTAAATATGCAACTGTATTATTTGCACATAAAGATATTTTAACTTTTTCATCTCTAATACTTGTTTCTTTCATTTCTTTTTCATGCCTTCTTACTATAATGTTAGCATCTATTATTATATGAAAAGAAGTAGAAAGAGTAGATAGGCCTCCTTTATAAATGTTACAATGGGAATTCTTGTAAGGTTATTCCATTGCATATGTGAACTCATGATTTTCTTGTATTTGTTTTTATTATATTAAGGAAAATATTTTCTCCCTATATCTGTTTTTTAACAAATAATTTTTACAAGAAATTAAGGTCTCTATCTGATGTAAATACAGCTTTTTTTCCTTGTTGATACATGATATCACTTTCCTGTTATTTAACCTTATTTGCATTCCAATTGTAAATCTCATTTGATCAAAATGGATAATTTTTAAAGTATTAATATAGTCAAATATTTTTGTAGATTTTGGCATGAAATCATCTTTTTCAGTCTGATATTTGCCTGTAGAGGGCCCCAAACTATATCTACTTGAAAGACAAAATGAGAGATAGTAAAGGAATTATTTGTTTGACAAAATTTGCTTATGAATCCACCTGTTCATTGTGGATTTTTTCTTTTTCATAACATATTTAACAGCTAGTCTTATTTCTTTCCAAGACTTGTCTAAGCCTTTAAAAATTAATACATATATTAATTACTATTTGATAACTTAAAAGTTAACATTAATATTTAGTAATAATTATTTTGGTGAACAATTAAGCATTTATTTTAGATTTCCCAATTTATTAGTACTGAGTTTTGGATAGAATAGTAATCTCCAATAATTTTCTTAACTTCCTTTGCTCTTACTCTTCTCTTTCCCATTTTTTATTTTGTTTCTTATTTTGATAATTTGGGTTTTTGTCTCTCCTTTTATTTAATTATATCTGTTAACTGTTTTATCAGTTTCTTTGAGCCTTTTATTATTTTGCTTATTTTCATTCTTACAAATATCCACTTTTTGCTATTTCTCTTTTTGCTATTTCATGTTGGTATATTAGCTTGTTCTTTTTCCAAGTCTTTAAAATGCAGATTCAGATTCAACTCATCTCCCTTTCTAATTGAATTCTGTATTCTGCACTATATATTTGCCTCTGGGTACCACTCCGGCGACATCCCAGACATTCTGAGAAGAGTATCTGTATAATCATTATATTTCAAGTAATCTATTTAAAAATAATTTCCTCTTTCATTGATGTATTATTTAATAGATCCCACAGAAGCCTGTGCCTTTTACTCATAATATCACCATTTACAACTAACTTTATTACCTTTTGATCCACAAATGTAGTGCATAAAATATTTCTTTTGGGACTTGGATGTGGTTGATTTTTGTATCTATTCCAAATGTATTTGGGGGAAAAAATGTATTCTTTGTTTTCTGTTTGTTTTTTTTTCATTGAATTCTCTCTATAACTATTAGATGTAATTAGTTTAGTCTTCATCTGACTTGGTAACTTTTTTGTTATTTACCTTTTTCTTGGTGTTATTGTAGATTGACAGAGAAATATTAAATGAATAATTAAATTAATATTTTTGTTTTACCTTGCAGTACTGAAGAATTATTGAGTGTATGTGTGTATATTCACACACAATACACATGCATATACATATATGTACACACACAATTGACTATTATTCAAAAAGAAAAGAAAACTAGTAGTATAATATAATGTCCTGGTCTATTTTATAAATTATTTGCAACATGAATGATTTTATATTAAAATTTTCATTTAAATTTATATGGATCTTTTTCATTAAGCATTTCTTATAACAATTCCATAATCCTTTTAAAAATTTCATTGGCATGTTAGTACCATTTACATTTTGCATTACATTGGTTAAATACCTTTTCTACTACCACTGTTTGTTAAATATTATTAAGCTTATCAGAAGAAAATCTATTCCTTACTTTTATAATTGCTGTTGATTCAAAATTAAACAGAATTACATTATCTTGTACTTTTAACTATAAAGGTTTCTTTAACCATGGATTTTCCCCTAAACAATTGGAGGAGGTGGAGCGAAGATGACAGAGTAAAGGCAGGGACTCACGTGAGCTCTCTCCCAAACCCCTCCAAATACCTTCGAGTAATAACTCTAAACAAATTCTAGAGTGGCAGAACCCAAATGAAACAAGCTTGAAACAGTTTTCCAGCCCGAGACAACTTAGAAGGTCATCAGGAAAGGTCTGTTGCATCACAGTGAGAGAGGAGCCTAGTCTAGTTCAGGCTGTATCAGCACAGACTGGGCCCCAGCAAAGTAGGAACAGGTCTCTGAGCGACTGAATCAGTAGCAGTAGTGGCAGTTTCCAGACCTTTCAGCCCACAGATGGTAAGGGAATTGGACATCGGGGCAGAAGGAGATTTACAAGGGTCGCTTTGCTGGCACCTAGGGCAGGACTCTGTTGCATTGCCTATACTTGGATCTGGATCTGAGTCCTGGTTCTTAGTCTTACAGCAAAAAGTAATACTAGCACAGCAGGGCTTGCCACTGCAGGGGAGCAAGGACCCTGGTCACAATTCCAGGGTTGAAAAGAGTGCTTATGCTCACTCACAAACCAGTACACAGAACAGGAGAGCAGTAAGCACACCTCTCCCTAGATCATACCATCCTGGAAGGGCCAAAAACTTACAGGTCCCCAGAATTTTCTCTAAAAACAGCTGCACAAAAAACCTGAAGTTTGGGATGGTGCTCCCTCCACTTGGGAAGCAGAGCTTCACTTTAGAATAGAGTTAAAAGTCAAGAAATTGGCTGGAAAATGAGCGAACAACAGAAAAAAAATTCTGACCATTGAAAGTTACAATGGTGACAAGGAAGATCAAAACACATACTCAGAAGAAGACAACAAAGTCAAAATTCCTGCATCCAAAGCCTCAAAGACAAATATGAATTGCTCTCAGGCCATTGGAAGAACTCTAAACGGATTTTTAAAATCAAGTAAGAGAGGCAGAGGAAAAAATTGGGGAGAGAAATGAGAGTGATGCAAGAAAATCATGACAAAAGAGCCAACAGCTTGGGAAAGGAGACACACACAAAAAAATACTGAAGAAAATAACACCTTAAAAAACAGATTAGGCCAAATGGTAAAAGAAGCACAAAAATCCAATGAAGAGAAGAATGCCCTGAAAGGCAGAATTGAACAAATGGAAAAAGATATACAAAAATTCACTGAAGAGAACTCCTTAAAAAGTAGAATTGGCCAAATAGAAAAGGAGGTACAAAAACTCACTGAAGAAAATAATTCCTTAAAGGTTAGAATTTGGCAAGTGGAAGCTAATGATTTTATGAGACATCAAGAAACAATCAAACAAAATCAAAAGAATGAAAAAAATGGAAGAAAATGTGAACTATCACATTGGACAAACCACTGACCTGAACAATAAATCCAGGAGAGGTAATTTAAGAAATATTGGACTACCTGAAGGTCACTATCGAAAAAAGAACCTAGACATCATTTATCAAGAAATTATCAAGGAAAATTATCTTGATATTCTAGAATCAGAGAGGGTAAAATAGAAATTGAAAGAATTCACCAGTCACCTCCTGAAAGAGATCCCAAGATGAAACTCCCAAGAATATTATAGCCAAATTCCAGACCTTCCAGATCAAGGAGAAAATACTGCAAGCAGCCAAAAAGAAACAATTCAAATATCATGGAGCCACAGTCAGGATAACACAAGATTTAGCAGCTTCTACATTAAAGGATCAGAGGGCTTAGAATATGACATTCCAGAGGACAAAAGAGCTGGGATTACAACCAAGAATCACCTACCCAGCAAAACTGAGTATAATATCTCAGGGGGGAAAACATGGACATTCAATGAAGTAGAGGACTTTCAAGTATTCCTGATGAAAAGACCAGAGTTGAATAGAAAATTTGACTTTCAAATACAAGATGCAAAAGAAACATAAAAAGATAAACAGGAAGGAGAAATCATAAGGGATTTAATAAAATAAAACTCTTTATATTCCTATTTATATATGATATTTATAACTTCTAAAAACTTTCTCATTATTAGGGCAGTTAGAACAAGTATACATAGACAGAAAGCAGAGGTGTGAATTGAATGTGATGGTATGATTTTCTGAAAAAATACGATTAAGGGATAAAAAAGATGAATGTACTAGGGGAAGGGGAAGGGGAGAGGTAGAATGGGATAAATTATCTGACATCAAAGAAGCCTGAAAGAGAATTTACAGTGGAAGGGGAAATGGGGGAAATGGGGAGGGGAGCACATGAACCTTACTCTCATTGGAATTGGCTCAAAAGGGGAATAATATACACACTCAGTTCGATGTAGAACTCTATCTTACCGTACAGACAGTAGGAAGGGAAGGAGGTAAGAGTTGGGGTGGAAGGGCTGATAGAAGGGAGGGCAGTTTGAGGGAGGTAAAAATCAGGAGCAAAACACTTTTGAGAATGGACAGGGTAAAAGGAGAGAGACAGAGAGAGTAGGATAAACAGGGGAGAAATAGGATGGAGGGAAATATATAGTTGGTAATCATTACTGTGAAAAAAAATTTATAGTGAATTTCTCTGATAAAGACTTCATTTCTCAAACATAGAAAACAAATTTATAGAAATAAGAGCCATTCCTCAGTTGACAAATGGTCAAAGGATATGAACAGGCAGTTTTCAAAGTAATCAAAGCTATCTATAGTCATATAAAAAATGTTCTAAATCACTATTGATGAGAGAAATGCAAATTAAAACCACTCTAAACTACTACCTCAAACCTATCAGACTGACTAATATGACAAAAGGAAAATGACAAATATTGGAGGGAATGTAGGAAAATTAAAACAATAATGTACCATTGGTCAAGTTGTATATGGATTATTGTTCTGGAGAGCAATTTGGAACTATGCCCAAAGGGCTATAAAACCATGCCTACCCTTTGACCAAGCAATACCACTACTAGATTTGTATCCCAAGGAGATTAAAAAAAAAAAGGAAAAGGATCTATGTGTACAAAAATATTTATAGAAACTCTTTTAGTTGTGGCAATGAATTGGAAACTGAGGGGATGTTCATCAACTGGGGAATGGCATGAACAAGCTGTTGTATGTAATTGTAATGGAATACTATTGTGCTTTAAGAAATAATGAGCAGAGGGGCGGCTAGGTGGCGCAGTGGATAGAACACTAGCCCTGGAGTCAGGAGGAGTTGAGTTCAAATCTGACCTCAGACACATAACACTCACTAACTGTGTGACCTGGGGCAAGTCACTTAACCCAACTGCCTCACAAAAAAAAAAGTATTAAGGAACATAAATGAAAGATAAGAATACAATTTCCAGTCTCAGACACATGACACTTACTAGCTGTGTGACACTTAACCCCGATTGCCTCACCAAAAAAAAAAGCAAAAAAAAAAAATAAATAAAAAATAAAAACAAGAGTTAAAATAGTTTGGGGATTTGCTTTGGAATTATCCTATTCCTCCCCTTTAACATTTCTATATTTACACCAATAAAATCATGAGAAACTGATAGAGAAAACCACTTATAATCACTACACCTATCTATTATTTGGGCATTAACCTCTCATGATAGAAATGAATGAGTACATGAATGAAGAAAATTTTTCAGTAATTTAAACAACTCTCTTAAGATTTTAAGTTGCAGAGAAGGTGCTGACCTGCATTAGTAGATGGAGTTCACTCATATAGGATCTCCCTTGAAATCATAGGTCCAGTCCCCACCATCATATTAATATCACTACCCAATATTCCACCCCTCCATCTCTCACCACCTAGTGGACTCACTGTGAGAGCTGATGTACTCAGGTGTCTTGCCTGGACTCAGAGGAAGGGCTTCTTCATAGTCATCTTCTGGAGGAGGATTAGTGGGAAGTGGTGGAGGAGGATCCGATGACTAAAAGGAAAAAATGAAGATTAAGATAATGTAAACAAAGAAAAGGAGACTGGCATGGCAGGGAGGGGGAGACAACAAGGGGTGGGAATGCCAGTCCCAATGCAAATCTAGAACTTGGTGTCAGGAGTGGCAGGACCTTGGTGCATTAGGGATCAATTAATCAACTGAACAATAAGTGTCTATTAAGCACCTACACTGTGCCAGGCACTGTGCCAAACACTAGAGATACAAAAAGAAGAAAAAGTACCTGCCCTTAAGGGGCTTACAATCTAGTGGGGGAGACAAATGAAATGTGAAAACAAATATATACAAAACAAACTATATACAGGAGAGGGAAGGCACTGTATGGAAAGGAATTTAGAGATCACAACATCTATTTTACGGAACAGAAACCCAAGGCCTGGGGAGAGGAAGTGATTCACTCACTGTCATACAGTGTGACCGCGCCAAAGACCAGATTCAAACCCCAATCTCCCAGCTCCCAGTGCAGGAAGCTTCATACTGCTTTAGTGCTATTTTTCATTTGAATGATGGCCTTCCATCTCCAGGGAGCCCCTTTTACCACAATACATCTATTCCCAGGTAAATTCATGAATAATAATAAAAAACAGTTGCTATTTCTCTAAAGAGTCCTTTATAGTTAGTTACAAAAGTCTTTGCCATAGATCCTCTAAGTCTTCACAATTGCCCTGTGAGGAAGGCAGGGCAGGGATTAATATCCCCATCTAACAAATGAGGAAACAAAAGCTCAAGAAAAGAGGAAATGACTTGTCCAAGGTCACAGGGCCAAAGTCAGTAGAAGGTAATTATAACTCTTCAGCCTAAAGACTTCACTCTATGAAATGGAAGGAGAGCTCAGGTCATGGAATCGCAGCATTTCCATGGGAAGATTCCAGAGCTGCCACTTGTAGAGAGTGCAAGAATAGGACAAGGAAGGCTTGGTGAGACAATAGTTCTTGTGAAAAAATTCTGAGGTTCTTGAAGGACTGCATACTCAACAAAAGCCAGCAGTGTGATAGTGTGATATGACAGCTAAAAAAACTAAGCTGAGTTTAGGCTACATTAATATAAATACTATATTCAGAATCTTTTGCTGTTGAGTCATTTGAGTAGTGTCTAACTCGTCATAAATACTGGAGTGGTTTGCGATTTCCTTCTCCAGCTCACTTTACAGATGAGGAAACTGAGGCAAACAGGGTTAAGTGATTTGCCCAGGGTCATACTAATAAGCTAATAAGTGTCTGAGGCCATGGTTTGAACTCAGGAAGATGAGTCTTCCTGACTTTTCAGAGCTGGCACTCAATCCACTGTGCCACATAGAATCAGGGATTAAATTACTAAATTAACTTACTAAATTCTGCAGCCCTTTGCCCCAGTCAGACCACATATAGAATATTGTGTTCCATTCCAGGCATCATTGCCTTGCTTAGAAAGGAAGTTGACAAACTAGCACATATCCTAGAGGATGACCAGGATGTTGGGGGGACTGGAGACTATGCCTTGTGAGCCTCTGTTGAGAGGAACTGAGAACATTTAGCCTGGAAAAAAATAAGAGGAGGTGGAAGGAAAAATGATAATTGCATTAAAGTGTTTATAGGGCTTTCAACTAAAAAAAGGATTACATTCATTCTGCTTGGTCCCATAGGGCAGAAGTAGGAACAATGGATGGAAACTGCAAAGAAATAGATTTCAGCTCAGTGTAAAAAACAACTTCCTGATAAAGCTGTCCCAAAGTGGGATGGGCTACTTTAGGAGATAGTGAGTTCCCCATCCCTGGAAATCTTCAAGATCATTGATCCATTGTCAGGGACATTAGAGAGGGGACTCCTGCTCAGGGAGGCATGGGTTGGATTAGGCGTCCTATGGCAACCCTTCTAGTTCTGAGATGCAGTGAGTTCAGGTCTGATACAGTTAGCAATACTTCCAATGACAGAACTAGAGCCCATCCTTACTGTCAAGAGGAGAGATTGACACCAAAACACTCTAGTCCCTAACTCACTTTTCTCGGGAACTGGCTCGTTGCTGGCTCCAAGCTGTCTCTGTCAGCCTCCCCATCATCCTCATGCATGTTCTGAAGGTCACTCAGGGCACAGTCTAGGGAAGATTCAAACCATTAGACAGAGATTGAGCGTAGTATGAATTCCAAATTTTAAATCTCAGCTAAAATACCACATGAAGGCTTCCCTTGACCTCCCTGATTTGTAAAGACTTTCCATTCTGATCTCACATAGCTTGTTTTGTACCTTGCTACAATTAACAAAAATCTATTTTTTCTCCCTCCAACTTCTTTAAGTTAAAAAAAAAGGGAAGGAAGCTTCTATAACAAATATGCATAGGCAAGCAAAACAAATCCCAACACTGGCCATTTCCAAAAAAAAATGTGCCCTTAGTCAATCAGCTCTCTATCAGGAGATGGTTAGCATGCCTCACTGAAGAATGTAACATATAATATCATGAATATTATAATTATGATTTTATACAATCATTTTATAATATAATAACTATATTGTAATATAGTTGTTGTTATAATATAATAACTATATTATTATATAGTTATTCTAATTATATAGTTAGGGTTACATCTTTACATCTTATCCTTCCACCAAACTGTAAGCCTCATAAGAATGGGAACCATGCCTTATCTACATTTTTATTTCTTCTAGACCAAATATAGCTCTCTGCAAAAAAAAAAAAAAAAAGAGTTTATTAAACTTTGTTGAATCAACTAATAAAACAACTTATATTCCACCATAGCTACATCTCCCCTTCATAGTCTCTATTACAGCCAAATGGTCTACTCTCCATCCCATTCTCTGCTGTCTCTTATGTCTGATCACACTGCTCCCACCAAAGCCTAGAAATGGATTCCCCAACCCCCCATCTCTGCTTATTGAAGTCTTTCTCCTTCTTCAAGGTCCAACTCAAGTGCTATCTTTTCTAAATAGCCTTCCCTGATTCTCCAGCCTGCATCTCCACCAATCACAGTAAAATGATCTCTCCCTCTGCTGGGTTCTCCTAACACTCTGCCTAGACTTTTCCTTTTCTCTTATCTCATTTTCTATTGTATTATAATGATTTTTTGCATATACCCAATCAATCAATAATCAATTAGCATTTATTAATTGCCTACCATGTGCCAGACTTATAGGGCTAAGGCGTAGAGATATAACAGATTAAAAAAAAATCAAACAGTCCCTCTCTGTTCTACTTGAAATTGGATGTAAACCCCCATTCTATTACTAGTGCCTTGAAAGCAGGGTCTTTATCATACCTACCCCCACCAAACCTTAAAACATTATGTAAATGTTATTATTTTTTAAAAATCAATGTTTGTAAGCCCAACACCTAACTCAAGACCTTGTATATAACAGGAACATGACAAACATTGGATGCATTGAGTTAAAAGTTACAAATAAGAGGAACCTCTTGAAATCATCTCTTCCAATACACTTCATTTCATAGATTAGGAAGCTGAGGCCCACAGAGGGGAAGGGGTTTATCCAAGGTAACATAGAGTGGCAGATCTCAGAGGATCATAGTCTGATAGCTCCAGAGCTAGAAGTGAAGCCCAGGGAATAGCAGGTAGGATCAGAGGCAGGGTATGAACTCAGGTCCTCTGACTCCAAAAACATTTCCTGTCTCTCTAGGTCAGGGTTTTTTGAGCTGCTCCAATATTTGTCCCTCAGTTTACCCTGACGTGAACCAAACACATATCCATTCTTCTTTTAAATTCAAAACTAGGTTTCCTTGGGTCCTAATAAATTTGTCCAAAAAGCCTGAATTCATCCTTGCTCTTCAAAATGGTTAAATGCTAATTATAAGGAGTGCTATTTAATAGAAAGAACACTGAACTTGAAGCCAGAAGATTGGGGGCTTCTAAGGCTGGCTCTGTTGTTGACTTGCTATGTGACTTTGGACAAGTCACTTGGACCTCTCTGTTAAATGAGAGGGTTAGAATTGGTTATCTCTAAGGTCCCTCTCTCAGCTCTGACTTATCTATGAGATACTCTCACACAGAGGATAAGGCAGGAGCCACCTGGGCATTTCAGGGAACCGGAGAGGAGGACATGAGTTGTGTGTTTGAAATACGTACCAAATTCTTCAAAAAGCGACTCCACAAAGCTAGGCCCAGAGTGCAAGTCTGCTGTGTTCATATACATGTAAGATATCTCCTTTCCTGCAAAGAAGAATAGTCACAGAGGAGGGAAAGAATTCCTCTCACCACTGCCTTAGGTAAAAAGAAGTTAGAGCCACCCCCACCCCCACCCCCAGACTCTGTACAAAGTTAGGAAACCCTCCCTCCACATCCACCTGGGATCAGGCAGAGAGATGGGACACAGGCGACTTAGGGAGATGGAAGTAGCCTAGTGCAGTGGAAAGCACACTGGAGAACTAGATTCTAGTCTTGACTGTCAGTAATTCACCTTCTGATTTTGTGCAAGTGACTTTTCCTTTCTAGGCCTCAGTTTCCTCAATGTAAAATGGGAGGGCTGGTTGAGATGCTCTCTAAGACCCATGTTAACACTAACATTCTAGGTGTCCATCATTTTAGTTTTGTTACATTACGCTAGACCTGAATACACATACATTCCTTTAACCAGAGGTGGCCTGACTTGGTATCCTAGAAAAGATGGCATGCTTTGAGTCAGGATACCTGGGGCTCAAGTCTTGCCTCTGCTTGCCAAGAGCTGGGAGGATCTAGGAGTGGGAAGGGGCCTCAAGGGTCATTAAGCCCAGACCCAGACCTGAGCAGGAATCTTCTTCCTCCCAAGTAGTCATCCAGACTTCACTTGAAGACCTTCAGAGATGAGTTTATTACTGCTGAAGGCAGCATCATTTCACTTTTGAACAGTTCTAACAGGATGTTTACCCCTATAGAAAGCCAAAAGAGCAATACTAATTGCTCATATTGATCTAGCACTTTGATGTTTATAAAGCATTCTATCCTACATTATTTTATTTGATAAACACTATGACTCTGTAAGATAGGTGCTATTACTATCCCTATTTTACAGGTGAGAAAACTGAGGCTCAAAGGTTAAGTGACTCACTCAGGCTCACACAGCTAGCAACTGTGCTGCCTCATATTTCATCAGCTTCTACTGTCTGATGCTCTCTATGCTCTGAGAGTCAAGCAGAACAAATCTAATTCCTGTTCCACATAACAGTCAAATACATGAAGACAATTATGTCTCCCTTTATCTACATGATAGCAGGGAATATGAAGAATGGGCATGTCTTAGTCTATTCTTGGGGTACTGTATTTTGAGGTGATGTAGAAATGGAGAAACTGGATTAACTGGTCCTTTAAAGTATTCCCTTGGTTGAGAGGAAGGCCGTTACTCAACAAGACAGTGAATAGTATATGGAAATGTTTTGCATGACTACACATGTATAACCAATGTCAAGTTGCTTGCCTTCTCAAAGAGGGTGAATGGGGAGGGAGGAAGGGAGAGAATTTGGAACCCAAGGTTTTAAAAACAAATGTTAAAAATCATTTTTACATGCAACTGGGAAATAAGATATACAGGCAATGGGGTATAGAAATCTATCCTGCCCTACTGGAAAATAGAAGGGGAAGGAGATAAGAGAAGGGGTGTGTGATAGAAGAGAGGGCAGATTGGGGGAAGGGGTATTCAGAATGCACACTGTCTTGGGGTGGGGGGAGGGGAGAGATGGGGAGAAAATTTGGAACTCAAAATCTTGTGGAAGTAAATGTTGAAAACTAAAAATAAACTAATTTAAAAAAAAGACAGTGGCGGGGCAGCTAGGTGGCACAGTGGATAGAACACCAGCCCTGAAATCAGGAGGACCTGAGTTCAAATCCGGCCTCAGCCCAAACACTTGACACTTACTAGTTGTGTGACCCTGGGCAAGTCACTTAACCCCAATTGCCTAAAAAAAAAAAAAAAAAAAAGACAGTGAATAGTATGGATCTCATTTCACTGGGTTTATTAGTAGTAACATAGAATTTAGAGATGGAAGGAACCTTAAAGACCATTGAAGCCAAACTCACTTTATAAAAGAGAAAAAAAACTGAAGTCCAAAAAGTGGAAGGGCCTTCCCAATTAGAATCCATCGTTTGGACCTGGAAGGGCTGAGCCCATGAATGAAATGCAGACCAGTGCATCTAAGAGACCTTCTGAAATTAAAGAATGCCTACAAAAGGTAAAATGATAAGATCCTTCATAATAGTTTACAGCTCTGGAAGGGGAAGAGGGAAACTACTCTGGAGAAAAGAAGTTGGATAATCTGTAGCAGAGGATATACAAATAAGAGATGACATAGAATAAGGCCCTTCTCAGCCCAGACCATGTAGCCCATACCTCACAGTAGCTTCAAGGCCTAGAAAATCATGTGCGTGTCACCATCATTCTCCCTATCTCCATATTAGCAACTGGATGTTAACTTTGACTCATCATCCAAACCTCATCAGTTATCAAATTATACTGGATTCTGCTTCCGCCGTATCCTTCCCATTTCTTCTGTATTTTCATCAGTACCATTCTAGTAGAGACATCCTCATTATCCCCCACCTGGATTACTGCAATAGCTTCCTAATGGGTCTTCCCATCCCTACTCTTATCTATTCAACTCTATCCTTCACAACCCAATCAGAATAATAATTTTTCATGGGCATAGATCTGATAACATTAATGCTATGCTCAAAAATCTTCAGTGCCTCCCTACCGCTTATCAAGTGAGGTTCAAATTTCTCTGTCTGGTATTCTAGCCCTTACTCTCCTCCATTTATTCTATGCCCCATACAGGGTGACTGGACCATCCTCTGAAGACTTCTATACTCACCTGACTTCTGGTTTATTTTAATCTCTACAACCAGAAGCTGGCCCTTCCCACTCTTCATTTACACATCTTTTAAAGCCCAACTTGAAGCCCATCTCCATGATGGTTTTTCTTATCCCCTTAGGCTCTTGAAGATATCAAGTGATTATTTTGCTGAGTCAGCACATTAATTAATGGGACAGCCCAAATTATGAGGAGCTTTCACAGGCAGAGAGAAAAGGAGGGACTGACCTGGAAGAGGCTGTAGGTTTTTCAGAATGGTTGAGACAGCCATTTTCTTCTCTAAGGCAGCCTCACTCAGGGGCTCATGGTCCAGAAGACTGAGCAATCCCGTAAGCTCAGGAAGGAGCTGCTCCAGCACTTAAAAAAAAAAAAAAAAAGGACAGAAGATACAAGTTGATGGTGATGGTTCCTGATGGCAGGGCCCTGGGTGTGTGACAAGGAGGCATGGGGACCAGGGTTTCTGTTTCTTCTATGGGATTCCCCTCCTTCCATACAGAGAAGGTGCCCCTGACACAGGATACAAACAGTGAAGGAGCACAGTCAGGAATCAGCAATAGCTTCTTAAGCGCAGGGCAGGGCTGGACAGACTGAGCACATGATGCTCAAGAGGGAGGTTTGACAGCCTCAGGTTTGGAAGCAGCAAAAGCAGAATTGTTGAATCTTAGGGTTGAAAATGTCAGAGCAGGAACATTGTCTACCACATTCTTGCTTAGTAATCATTCAGACTCCACCCTGAAACCCCTAGCGAGTTTGTACTTTTTCATCTTCTCTTATGGCGTAATATTCTATTACTCTATATTTATATTTGTGTAGAAGTTCTCAAATTGTGACTTACTTCGTTTCCAATTCTTTACTACTATGAAAAGTGCTGCTATGAATACTTTGTGTATATGGAACTTTTTATTTTTCTACATTTGACCTCAATGGACCGTATGCTTAGCAATAGGGTCTCTAGATCAAAAGGGACATGGACATTTTAGTCCCCTTATATTCCCCTCTTTTAGCTTCATTCACTTGGCCTGATTCAGTTTCACCAAGAGTGTATCAATGTGTCTCTTTTCACAAGGCACCTCCAATATTTATTATTTCAATCTTTTGTTATCTTTGCCAATTTGCTGGATATGAGGTGAAATAAATACATTGTATTTCTCTTATTGGTAAAGATTGGGAGCAATATTTCATGTGGTTATTAGTAGTTTGTAATTGTTATTTTGAGTATAATATGTGCTCCTTTGAGGTCTTACGTGGTGGGGAATTGTTCTTTTAATTCCCTGTGTATTACCAGTTAGTCAGTCAGTCAGTAAACATTTATTAAGTGCTTACTATATGCCAGGTATCCCCCCCCCACTTTTTTTGGGGGGGGGGCAAAGATACTGGAGTAGTTTGCCTTTTCCTTCTCCAGGGGACTAAGGCAAACAGAGGTTAAGTGATTGCCTAGGGTCATGCAACTAATAAATATCTGAGGCCATATTGGAGCTCAGGTTTTCCTGACTCTAGGCTGAATGCTCTATTCACTGAGCTGCCTAGCAATCTCCAACTTATCAACAACCTTGCTTAAATGTGACTTTCAGAAATGAGCATGATAGGTTGGAAGAGGGAAGAGATGAATGAGGACCTTCCTTGTTTTGGAAACTAAGCCAGTAATTAATGTACTGTAAGATACAAGTAAAGGACATCATGGCATAATGGAGAGACCTGGCCTCTATCAAGTCCTGCCTCTGGCACATAATGGCTGTGTGACCCAGGGCAAGTGTTCTAGGCAACTCTTTAAGACTCATGAATTGTTGACATACATTGGT
This sequence comes from Vombatus ursinus, assembly GCF_900497805.2. Classification (NCBI taxonomy): domain Eukaryota; kingdom Metazoa; phylum Chordata; class Mammalia; order Diprotodontia; family Vombatidae; genus Vombatus; species Vombatus ursinus. The sequence goes on along the minus strand of NW_020954641.1, from coordinate 2,846,808 downwards.
AAAGGGAGTTTCTTCATTTGGGAGTTTCCTCTATCATTGAAATTATGGGTCTAGGTTCTTTCCCTAAGATCAGGTTAGTTTTTTTAACTATCATGTCATATGATTGACTTATATTGAGCTTACAGTCTCCAAAAATCTTTAGACAACTCTCAGAATAATTAGTACCTCTAAGCCTCTGCTCTCCTTTTCTCCTTCTGTTTCTTCTCTCCTACCCTTTTCTTGTTATTGGCACCAAAGAACCCAATCAATCAGTCAATAAGCACTTAATAAGCATCTACCACGTTTCTGGTCCTGGGTTAGGCCCTGGGGATACACAGGAAAAACAAAAACCGTCCCTGTTCTTAAGGAGATTTGTTGTTGTTGTTGTTGAGTTGTGTCTGACTCTTGGCGACCACATTTGTGATTTTCTCGGCAAAGATCCAGTAGTTTGATATTTCCTTTTCCAACTCATTTCACAGATGAGAAAACTGAGGCAAATAGAGTTAAGTAACTTTTTGCCCAGGGTCACATAGTTAGTAAGTATCTGAGGCTGAATTTGCACTATTCACTGCACATCACTTTGCTGCCTTGAACTACAGACCTACTGATAGGGCTGTTGTGAGAGAAGCGCTCCGTGAACTTCGAAGTAGAGCCAAAATGAGAGTTATTATTACCTCTTCGACCTGAACTTCTACCACCCTGTTCACATGACCTCCACTATGGCCAGACTAAATTATATGTCACAAATATTCCCAGCACAGTGCCTTTTCTCACTGTTCCCTTGACTTGGACTCCCTTTCCCCTTCTCTCCACTTTGCTAAGCCTTATGTTTTGCGCAAAGCATCATGATTCAGTGGGAAGCGCACTGGACTCTGATCAACACAAAGACCAGCCATCTTTCCAGAGGCGACCAGTGATGAAGAATGCTACCCAGAATAAATACAAAGAAAATAAATACTAGTTCGAAAGAGAAGACACAAATAACTGAGAGGATCAGGAAAGGCTCCCTGTAGAAGAAGGTGGTGCTTAAGCTGGGTCTTCTAGGAGGAGAGGGATTCCATGAGGCAGAAATGAAGATATGATGCCCAGTATGGGGAACAACCAGTTAAACGGCACAGAGATGGAAGGTGGAGTCTATCTTGAGTAAAGAAAAGGAGAATTTGGCTGGATCAAAGAGAAGAAGAGCAATGTCTGATGAGATTGGAAGGGTAGGTTGGGGTCAGGCTACAAAAGGCTTTAAAAGCTAAGCAGAGAGGGGCAGCTAGGTGGTGCAGAGGATAGAGTACCGGCCCTGGGTCAGGAGGACCTGAGTTCAAATCCGACCTCAGACTGACACATAACACTTACTAGCTATGTGACACCCTGGGTAAGTCACTTAACCCCATTGCCTAACCAAAAAAAAAAAAGCTAAACAGAGGAGCTTATACCAGGAGTGGGGAACCTGTGGCCTCTAGACCACATTCAGCCCTCTAGGTCCTCAAGTGCCACCCTTTGACTGAATCCAAACTTCATGGAACAAATCCCCTTAATAAAAGGATTTGTTCTATAACACTTGGACTTAGTCAAAAGGCCACACCCAAGGACCTAGAAGGCCACATGTGGCCTCAAGACTGCAGGTTCTCAAAGAAATGAGAAAACAACTGCTTGGGAATGTGAATTTACAGAAGTAAATGACAATCTGGAAAAAGAGAAGCAAAAAGCAATAATGTTACAAGATAGTACAAATTTTCAAATAAGGAAACCAAGAGTCATAGAGTTGGAAGTGTCTTGCCCAGAATCAGACTTCTAGTAAAGATCAACCCAAGTCTCCTGACTCCACATCACATTATTTCCATCCTATAGTTTTCCTCATCAGGAAGAACTTCATTTTTTGCCCTAAATATTTTCTCCTTCCTCACTTCTGCATCCTAGAATTCCTAGTTTCCTTCAAAGTTGAGTTCACACATCACACTACATGAAGCCCTTCCACATCTCCCTCTCCAGCTATTCATGCTCTTCCTCCAAACCTTCCCCTCTCCTATCTTGAATTTACTTGGCAAGTACTTATACACATGGTCAAGGAGAATGTAATCTCCTCAATGTCAATGGCTGTTTCATTCTTGTCTTTGTTAATCAATGCTTGACGATCTATTGATATTGAGTAGCAATGACCAGAAAAATTCATCACCTAATGGCTACCTTTCTCTCCACAATTAATGCTTACTTAGACTGGTAAGTTAGATAATAATCACAGATTCCATCCCTGGCTCAGTCCTCAAAGCCTTTCTAGCTTGGTTGTCCATGTTAATGCTCATGCCCCACTGGCTTACGATCATAGATCTTGAGCTAGAAGGAGCCCCAGAGATTGTCCACGCCAACACCTTAATTTTATACAGGGGGAAAACCGAGGCCCAGAGAGGTTAAGTGATTTGCCCAAGGTCGCACAGGTAAACTTCAGAAGTAGACTTTGAACACAGGTCCTCTGACTTCAGAATCAGTGCTCAGAGAATCAATATCTCCTTCCACACCCTGATGAAGAAGGACCTCAGTGAACAAAATCTATAAGGTATCTGATAATATTCGTGGGATTCAAAGAGCTCAAAGCTAGAAGGGTCAGAAGAGATGATTTAATCCGATGGATTCATTTGACAGCTGAGGCAATCTAAGTATCAGAGGCTAGGGCCGGGGGACACAAAAGAAAGGCATAGTTTTGAGTGGATTTATCATCCTGATTCCTGAGCCCAGGGGCACTGGATCCTGGCATTGTTTATCCTTCCCTTTTCTACATAGTATATAAGGTGGACTACATGAGACTACATGGAGTTATAAATAAAGAGCTGGCCTCAGAGTCTGGAACACCTGGCTTCAAGTCCCATCTCTAACACACAGTAGCTATGTGACTCTGAGCAAATTTCTTAACCTCTCAGTATCCCCAAGAGAGTCTCAGGGGCTATAATGCAGAGCAGGTGTTCTGCATTGATAGAGAAAGTTCTCTACACTAATGAAAGCACAGCTCTGATAAAAAAAAAAAATCCCAAATAGAGGCTGGGCATTTTCCTTACCCCAATCAGGCTTTTAAGGCCGGCCCTGCTCTGGGTCCAGGATGTCTGCAGGAAGTAGCTCTTCCTGCTGTATTGATTCATATTCTTCAATCTCTTGAAACTTCTGTTTCCCCCTTCTTGGCCAGAGCCAAATTAAACATTAACCCTTTCCAACCCAAGTAAAAAAAAAAAAGCTTGTTTCACTAACTGCTTTACCTCCATTAGGGATAGCACCTTTTAAAGATTGGGAAGTTAGCATGGAATACTGGAGTAAGCACTGGATTTGAGGGCTGGGGGCTCCAAATCCTGGCTCTGTTATTTACTACTTGTGTGACCTTGGACAATTCACTTAACCTCTCTGAGACTGTTTTCTCATCTGTAAAATGACAAGGTTGGACTACATGATCATTAGGTCCCTTCCAGCTGCAAATCCTATGACGTCATCCTAAGTGGACATCATGTCCCTATCACATTTCCCTGGCTTGGATGATAATTCAAGCTCCCAGTTTCTCTTAATACAAAACTCCCGCTTTATTAAACTCACAACTTGCTACTACAAAGTAGTCAAGTTAAACCAATGAGCATTTAAGTGCCTACTGTGTGCCAGGCACTGTGCTAAATACTGCAGACTAAAAAAAGGGGGGACAATGATAAAATAACCTGCCCTCAAGGAGCTCACAATCTAATGGGGGAGATAACATGCAAATAACTATGTATAAACAAGATACATGCAGGATAAATTGGAGGTTCTCAGAGGGAAAGAACTAGCATTAAGGAGGGACTGGAGAAAGCTAGTTGAAGAAAATACCATAGACTCCATGTCAGGAGACTTTGGTTTGAATCCTCAATTGCGGACTAGTGAGCTTCGTGGTCTTTGCTAAGCCACCTGCCTGCCCTTGACCATCTTTTGCAGCATCTTTAAAGTAAAAAGATTGGCCTAAATTATTCCTATGGTCCCTTAAAGCTAAAGTGAGGAGATTTTCTACTTTAAACCCTATCCATTTTACAGAGCATGAAATGGGCCCAGGGATAGGAAGTAACTTTATAGGAGCCTAGGATTTAGAGCTGAAGGGAATATTTTATGCCATCTACTATATCACCTTCCATTTTATAGAAGAAGTCCAGAGATGGGGAATTATTTGGCCTAGGTCACACAAATAATAATTAGCCTGCATTTGAACCTAGGCCCTCTGACACCATTTGCTTGCGCACTCCCAATGCCCCAGACAACTCTCTAAAATTGTAAGCCACTCTGGTGATAGAGGAAGTTTCCTCACTGGCAATTCCTTATATCAATGAAATCACAAGTCCAGTTCTAATCCCTGTTTACAGAGACAGAGAGGGAAGTGACTTGACCAAGGTCACACAGCCATTATGTGTCAAAGTTCACCTTTGATGTGTAGCAGATTCTCAGTACATGCCTATTGAATGACTGAATGAAGACTGTGGATTTCACACGTACAATTTCACAAGGAAATGCAGCTGTTTCCAAGCAGTCAGTTTCCTCCCTGGCTCAAGAACAAGGAAACCCCAGGGAACACAGGGGCAGTTCCTCTGGGCCATCCTGAAAACTATGACTAGGCAGAGGGCTGCCTTACTTAGCTCAGAACACTATTCTTAGTAGACCTAGCCCAAGGCAGAAAACTGGGAAGCAGGAGAATGTATTCTTCCCCTGATCTCCAGAACCAAATAGAGCTAGGACTCCCAGGGCTCCTGTCTCATTATTTGGTATTTAGGGGCCTCTTCCACCCATGGCCAAATAGTCATCACCATTATCATAATAATGACAATAACATTAGCTCGTACCAAAAGACATACCCAGTTTATAAAGCATTTTCCTGAGAATGACCTTGTGAGATAGGTCAGGCTGCAAGTATTCCTCCCATTGTAGAGATGGGAAATACAAGGCTCATAAATATTAAGTAACTTGCTCAAAGACACAGCTGGTAAAGGTCTGAGCCAGGATTTGAATGCAAGTTCTTTCAACGTTCTTTTCACAACAACACACTGCACCACTCAAAGGCTATCTACCCCTCAATATGCTCAAAGGCTATACGCCTTTTCTGCTTGTTTTCTGCTCTTGTTCTTCTTCTCCCACTCTGTCTAGTGAAGTAGAGTACTTCACTATGGTGGCCTATGGAATATTTTAGCTTCATAAGATGCGTTATCTAAAGCTGGAAAGGATCTCAGAGGTTATTTAGACCCAACACTTCTTAAACTGTGGGTCGTGACCCCATGGGATCCCAACTCGAAGTCTAAGAAGCACTGAAGGGGGTCAGGAGTGGGAAAAGTTTAAGAAGCCCTGAATTTCTAGTCCAACTAGATTAAATTACTTGCCTAAGGTCACAGAGGTAGTAATCATCAGAGGTGGGGGCTGAGAGGGTTGAACTCACATCCTCCCCTCCAGAACAGACTCTTAGAGCTAAAAAAAGAGAATCTGAGTGGATCATCAAGTCCAACCAGTACCTGAGGAGAAATCTGTACAACACACCTGACAAGTGGTCATCCAGTCTCTTGAGAGGAAACTCACTACCTAAATTCAATACTGTCAACAAAGCACGTTGTTGTTCAGTCCTTTCAGTCGTGAACAATTCTCTGTGATCCCATTTTTGGGGTTTTCTTGGTAAAGATCCTGGAGTGGTTTGCCATTTCCTTCTCCAGCTTATTTTACAGATGAGGAAACTGAGGCAGAGCTAAGCGACTTGCCCAGAGTCACACAGCTAGTAAGTGTCTGAGGCCAGATTTGAACTCAGAGAGAAGTCTTCCTGATTCCAAGCTCAGTACTCTATCCACTGGGCCACCTAGCTGCCCCTCAAAGTATAACATCCATCAAGTTGTACAGCTCCATCTAAGGTCTCTTCCAAATCTAAACAGATGTTCCACAAAAATTCTGGCTGACGGTACTAATCAGCTCTTTCAAAGCACTTTCCTAGCCACCTCTATGTTAACTCCTGAATCTTTCTCTAGCCTGGAAAATAAGCCTAACATTTAAGGGCCTTAAATGAATCTACAATTAAGACCTCAGCAGGCTTAGGTTTGAAAGCAATAACCAGTTGTACCCATACAAAATAGCATGGTAAGGAGGCACATGTGTGGAGAACCCTTATGGAAAAAAATAGACCTAAACTCAGAAGACTTAGCATTGCCACTTATTACCTTTGTGACCTTGAGCAGGTCATTTCACATCATCTTTCTCATCTACAAAATGGGAGGACTGGACTAGGCAATTTCTAATACTTATTCCACTTTTGAAATTCTATAATCCTGAACATGGTGGATGACCACACTATGAATTTATGGGTTTCTCACCACACTGTGGCAAATACTACTCAACTGGTTTTCTCTGGTCTCAGAGTGCAATGTTCTTTGACTTTGTATCTCTATGGTGATCAATCAATCAACATTTATTAAGCACCTATTATGTGCTAGGCACTGTGCTAAGCACTTTGGATACAAAAGGAGGCAAAAGACAGTCCTTGCCCTCAAGGAGCTTACAATCTAATAGGGGAGACAACATGCAAACAAGTATATACAACGCAAGCTATACACAAGATAAATAGGAAATAATTGGCAAAAGGAGGGCACTGGATTTGAGAAGTTAGGGAAGGTTTCCTATAGAAGATTGGACCTTAGTTGTTTAGTTAGTTTAGTTTCCTTAGTCAAGGAAAACAGAGGTCAGTAGTTAGAGCAGAGGAGAAGCACAAAGAGCATTTCAGGCACAGGGGACAGCTAGGTAGTATTAGCAGAGTCTCCACTGATAACCAGTTCTTCCTTCTGTTTCATGTTTGATGGTTCTGCCTACTCTGTCAGAGTCCAGTTTCTCTACCAGTATTGTCCTCCCCTGTTAGATTCAAGGGATCCTCAGAAGTACAATTCTCAGGCATGAGTCAGACTAACTTGAGGCCACTTCTTATCAGTGGACACCGTCCTGTCTCACTTGACCAGCTGTGTATCTTCACCCAGATTCCTTCTGTATCTATAGAGGTCAACAAATATCAACAGGCTTCCACTCCAGGACCACATTCTACCTGCTAATATGTTCTCTCCATCCTGACTGTGTTCTGTTCAGTATATCATCATCTGCCTACCAGACACCTGGACCTTCCAAAGGCTATCAGAGAGTCAATATAATGACTCTCCCTTGATTCTCCAAGTGTTGAGGAATCTCTTCCCTTTCCCACAGCCAGATCTCTTGTCTCATCTAAACCACTGCAAATGTACCCAGCTGGGACTATAAGGACATCTCCCTTCCTTCCTTTGAATTGACAAGCATTTCCCTCCAATCCTTAGTGAAGGCCAGACAGCAGATTGGAAGCAGGGGCCACAGCAGCCAGCTGGATCAGCATTGTTTATCATTCCAACAAACACTTCCTGACCTTACAAAGCCATAAGAAAGACTGCAGCCTGGAACAAGTGGAGTAGAATGTAAAAATAAAACCAAACCAAACCAAAAAAAAAAAACCAAGCAAAAACGAAATAAATAAACAAAAACAGAATACAGCAATAAACCTCAGTCCTTATCTCTTTTTGTAGCTCACTCTACTTCTGCAAGGAACAGTACTGGTTCTGGAGTCAGAGGATGTCCAGGGTTCAAATCACACTGTTATCACTTATTACCGATGTGACCTTAAGCAAGACTCTTCACCTCTTGGTTTCTTCATCTATAAAATGAGGGGGTTGGACTAGAAGGCTTTGGAAGTCTTTCCAACTCTAGATTAATAATCAGCCAACGTTTGTTTATTAAGCACCTGCTATGTACCAGACACTGTGCTAAGCACTGAAAATACAAAGAAAAGCAAGAGACAGCTCTTGATCTTAAGGAGCTTACATGCAAACAACATAGCAAGATATATGCAGGACAAACTGGAGATAATTAACAAGGGGACTTGTTATTGAATGACTATTGAATGACTGAATGAAGACTGTGGATTTCACACATATAATCTCACAAGAAAATACAGCTGTTTCCAAGCAGTCAGCTTCCTCCCTGGCTCAAAAACAAGGAAACCCCAGGGAAGACCCTCGAATTAAGGGTTTAAAAAGGTTTAACATATGAATTCTATCCATGAACTACAAAAGTTTTCTCTAATGCTTCACAATGGTGGGTAGGTAACCCCAGGTTCTATACCATTCTGTCAATGGGTCACAAGTTCTTCCACAACCTACCAAATTGCAAGTCTTTGAATGTAGGCCCTGGGACAGCTGAGGACCAGCCCAGCTAAGTACAGAGAAATTGATCACTCTCAGCTTGGCCAGCTAGGGATGAATTTACTTGTTTTTATTTTTAAGCTACAGAAACTTATAAAAATTACATGGTGTCAAAGAGTTGTGAAGTGCATAAGTGGGGATTGGATGGCAACCACGTTAACAGAATCACAGACACTTTGAAGCAGGAAAGTTGAAGTGGCCACAACTTCTGAACTTCAAAAGCTTGGGATCTTGTAGACAAAGACTGTACAAAGAAGACACATAATACTGTGTATTATAGTTATCTCTATCTCTTTTCTCCATACTAGACTGTGAGCTCCATGAGAGTAGGCACAATATCTCATCTAAACTCTAACCTTCTATAATGCCAAGCATAGTACCACAAACACAGTATGTGCAATTAGTGTTTGTTAAATGAAATGACCATTCTTGTACATGCAAGAATAAGTACATCTCCCTCCACCCTTCAAAAAAATCTATAAACAGGAAAACAGAAAAATGAACTAGGGCATTTATTTGAATGTTTGTTCCATTGATGACATGAAAAGAAGTATGTGGAGAAGCCCAGAGTCAAGCTGACATTTATCAAGTGCCTAACTACATTCCAAACACTGTCCTAAGAGCTGAAGAAACCCAGAGCTGACAATCTTCTTAGAGGGGCATACGAGGAAGACTTTATGGTATGAGTAATTCATGAAGCTGGAAAGGATCTTGAGGTCACTTAGTCCCACTAAAGCCCAGAGAAACTAAGTCAGTCAATTAGTCAACTAGAATTTATTGTTATTTATTGGGGCAGCTAGGTGAGACGGTGGATAGAAAACTGGCCTAGAGTCTGGAAGATCTGAGTTCAAATCCCACCTTATACACTTACTAGCTGTGTGACCCTGGGCAAGTCACTTAACCCTATTTGCCTTAGTTTCCTTATCTGTAAAAATGAGCTGGAGAAGGCAATGACAAATTACTCCAGTATCTCTGCCAAGAAAATCTCAAAAATGGATCACAAAGAGTCAAACATGACTGAAATGATTGAACAACAACAATATAACATCTATTGAGTACCTACTCAAGACTCTGAGCTAGGTTCTATGGAGGATACCCAGATGTCTAAAACAGAGCCTTTGTCCTCAAATTAGACATCAAGTCTTTTTTAGTATATCAGACAAATATACCAACTGCTACAACAAAGGGCAGAATATCATATTATCTACAATAAGAATGTCACCAAAAAAAGCTTGGGGGGAAGGGCTAAAGAATGAAGAGATCTCTGCCAGTTGGTAGGGATCAGGGAAAGCTTTATAGAGGAAGTGACCCTGGAGCAGGACCTTGGGGCTATGTAGGCTTGGGATAGGCAGGGCTGGAAAGAAGAGCATTCCAGGTAGAGAGAATGGTGTGAGTCAAGTCACAAAACATTTTAAAGAAGCGCAGGTGAGGCATCTACTTTGGCTACTGCATAGGACACTCTTAGGTGCTAAGTGGGGGACAGATAGTCCCAAAAAGGTAGGTAGGAGTTAGACTGTGTAAGGTGCTAGAAGAACCTAAACTTTACTTGGCAGGCAATTCAGCCTGCCAGTCAGCATCTTTCACTCATAAAAGTGAAAGGTGTCATGGGGAAAGGGCAGATTAAGACCAAGCTTTAATCATTCCAATTCCTTATTTTGCAGGGGAAGATGCATGTCATTCCCTAGGTCCCACAGCTAGTGGCAGAACCTGGATCCAAACCCAGGTCTCCCAAATCCCTATCCAGACGCTCTTTCCACTGCCCCATTTTAGTATAGCTGCCCTGGTTCCGGTTTCATCACCAGGAAACTTATCAGCTTCCTCCCTCACAAGCTGTTTTCCAGGTCCTGGTTCTCTGTTCGGCACTGCAGGGATGGGCAGCTGGCTTTGGTGGAAACTGCTCAAGGCTGAGGGACTGAGCTCTCTCAGAATTGTTCCTTTGTCTTCGGGATCCTTCTCCCTTGAGCTCACAAAGGAAATGATTCCATGAGGAAGTGGGAAGTTAGGACTTACATACATACACGCACACACAAATATATAGAATGATAGTAAATATACAAAGACGTGCATGCACACATATCCAAACATAGGCATATATACAAATATAGTCACATGTATGCTTACACATGCAAACACATGTGTACACACAAACACACACACACACACACACACACACACACACAAGTTCTGAAATCAAAAGACCTAAATTCAAATTCTGCCGGTGATGCTTACTACATTTGTGGTCTTGGACAAGTCCCTTAACCTCCCTGAGTCTCAGTTTCTTCATCTGTAAAGTGAGGGAGTTAGTTGATGATCTCTGAGGTCTCTTCTAGCTTAAAATTGCTGATCCTTTGATGATCTAAGATAGTTCTCTCAAAGACCAGCTCTGGATCTATAATCCCATGGGTTATGAACCCATAGGGTTCAATGAGGCCCCAGAACAAGGTAGCAACTGCTTCAGTCAACAACCCTTTCAGTCAGCTGCTCAAGGCTGAGTGTGACATATAAAAACTTTGAGAAACAATAATTTCTGAATTTTATTAACAATGCTAGCATATTATGAACAAAAAGACGCTCCTTTGGCTGTCTCTCTTAAACCAAAGACCTCTCATGGAACCCAATGAATGCTTGTATGTCCTTGGCAGAATGGGTGTTCCTGAGGGTAGAAATCAACTCTGATTGGTTAATAATTAATGAGAGAATGAATATCACATTGAGAGGTGAATCTATTCTAATGAGGGTCTGGAGTTGACTTTGATCCGGTTGTTTCCTTCCAAATCACCCCCACCCTTGGTCAATCTAATCAAAGAATTTATCCCCAACCAAACCAGAGTAGAACACAAAGGGCTTCTCCACCTGGGTGGGGTCTGAATACGATTGTAGAGCCACGTCCTTCAGATGCTGGCTTGGCCTAATAAGTTTTCAGAAGGGGATAAATTCTGTGTCTCCCCCATATTAACAATAAGTTATTTAATAATCATTTCTCTCATGAGGAAAGAGAAGGTGAATGGATTGAAGATACTGATCTGAAAGTTTAAGGAAGACTAGGCAAAGCCAAGTTTTCTTACAATGAAACTCAAAAGCATTCAGTCCTCCTAAGGGCTACTCTCCCAAGTCAAACTTTGAAAGGCTAACCATACAGACTTTCTTTTGGATACAAACGGGGAGTCAGTAGATACAAAGAAGGAGGACTTGCCCAAATTTACATAGCCAAGTGATTGAATCAAGATCTTGACTCCTTCCAACTTCCAACTTTCCTTTATCTTGTCTTATTGCTATGGACCGTCTCTCCTAATAGACTATAATCTTGATAAGGCAGGAACCAAGCAGAGATGCAAGAGAACAGCACTTGGATCTGGAGTGAGAAGACCACAGTCTTGGCTCTGCATCTTATGAAGACTGAACAAATCCTTTCCCTCTCCTCAGCCTCAGCTTCCCCTTCCGTAAAATCAAGAGCTTGGTCTAGATGACCTAGATGGTTTTATCTGGGGTGAACATTCCTCAATTCTATGATTTAGAGTCCCTTCACATAAGCTGTTTCCTTATCAGTAGAATAACAGCAATAATAATACTGGTACTACTTGCCTCTATGGCTATAGTGAGGCGATTGCTTAAGTAATGTGTGACCTTAGGGAAGTCATTTAACCTTTGCTGACACAAGTTTACTCATGGGTAAAATAGAGGTAATAATAGTACCTACCTCCCAGGGTTGTTTTGAGGATCAAATGAGATATTTATAAGGGACTTAGCATAGGGCTTGGGACATAGTAAACACTATATACATGTTGGCTATTGTTATTATTACTGTGTAAGCATGGGCTCACGGTGGAAAGAGCCCTAAATTTGAATTCAAGAGAGCCTGGGTTCGAATCTCAGCTCTGCTACTTAGAATCTGTATAACCTTGGCTAATTCACAGATTCCCTCTGGGCCTCAGTTTCTTGACTTACAAAATGAAGGAGTTGAACTGGATGACCTCTGAGGTCCCTTTCATCCTTAAACCTCTGGTCCTGCGATGACCTGTACCTCCCCCATTGCCAAACAAAACAGCCAATAGGTAGAAAGCACTTAATGTCTATTGCAATGAATTACATCCTGTAAACCCTCTGAGGATTGAGACTATGCCTTCTATTTTGCAACTGGTTGTCCCCCATGCCTGGGTTAGCTCAGTTTCCCACTCTTTAAAATGAGAGGGTTGAATGAGATGGCCTCTCAAGACCCTTCCAATCCTAGAGCTATGACCACTACACCTCCGTGTCCTACAATCTCTCGTTTTCTTCAAAACTCAGCTCAAGCACCTACTGTGTAAGGTGTGTTTCCTGGTTCCTGCAGGGGCTATGCCTTTCCCTCTAGAATGATGTGGTACATGTCTTGGGTTTACCTATGGATGTATATGTTGGCTTATGATTAGAATATGAGATTCTTGAGGGTAGGGACTGTTTGCTTTTATTGTTGTAGGCCTGACACTCAGCACTATTCCAGGCACATAGAAGTACTGTATAAATCCATCAACTGATTTAACATCCTCAGCCTGGTGTAATGATGAGAGGCACTGGATTTGGACACAGAAAACTTGGGTTTGAATCCCAGTTCTTCCACTTAACTACTTTTGTGACCTGGTCATTTAACTTCTCTAGGCCTCACTTTCCTCTGTTATAGAATAGATGATCTCTGTGGCATCTTCTAACTCTAAATTCTCATAATCCCAGGCCTCAAGAACAGAGTTCTACATACAGTGATCTTTCAGTGTCCAAACTGACTGATGGCAAAGTAAGAGCCCTTTCAGCCCAGTTATCTCCAAACCATGTCTCCACCTCCTGCTCACCCAGAGGGTGTCACAGGATGGTGGGAAGGACATTGGTTTGGCAGTCAGATGACCGGGGTCCATATCCTGGATCTGCTACGAAGGGGTCACATATAAAATCAGAGGTGGAACACACACACACACACACACACACACACACACACACACACACACACA
>NW_020954641.1:2808352-2833615 GCF_900497805.2 Vombatus ursinus | reverse complement strand
ACACACACACACACACACACACACACACACACACACACACACACACAGCCTGGGATCATAATAGAAAGGTCCTTGGGGGGCAGCTAGGTGGAGCAGTGGATAGAGCACCAGCCCCGGATTCAGGAGGACCTGAGTTCAAATCCAGCCTCAGACACATAACACTTACTAGCCATGTGACCCTGGGCAAGTCACTTAACCCCATTGCCTAACCCCAAAAAACAAAAACCGGAAAGGTTCTTGGAAGTCATTAAATCCTCATTTTATGGATGAGGAAAGAGAGGGAAGCCACTTGCTCTGTTAGAGCCATCATTTGGCCCCAGCTGCTTTGATTCCAGAGCCAAAGTGCTCTTTCCACTATTTTATCTTGGACAAATGCCTCTGCCCTCTGCACCCCTGTTTCTCCCTCTGTAAAACAGTACAATAGGACTAAATGATCCCTAAGTTCCCCTCACAGTGCTTAAATCCCAGGACCTTAGGACCTTAAGCTGCCTCAAAAGTTGATTGAGAGCATTTTGAGGTTGGGTGTGGCTGGCAGAAGCTGCCTAGCTAAGGGAGTGTCAGGCTAAGTGAGGTAGAGAAAAGGAGCCGACCCCCTCCCATCCTACCTCCCACCCTCCACAGCCCTGACAGATCAGTTTTCTTCTTAATTCGGGACCGTGCTAAAAAAAGCTAAGGGTTTGGCGGCTGCCACATTCCCAAGAGGAAGAATTGCTGAGGCAATGTTGCCGAGCATTCTGCCCTAACAGCTGAGGCCTGGAGCAGGAATAGCCCAGCCCTCCCTGACCCACTGTAGCCTTCCCTCCCACAAGGCCCATGGGCAAGGAGGTCAGAACTCTCTAAGTGGAATTTTAGACAGCAACACCAATCTATCCTGGGACCCTCTCAGACTACCATGGGCCTTCCTGTTTACTCAAACAGATTTCCCAGCAGTAAACTGAAAGAAAGAGAACTAGATTCTGTATTGGAGCTCCTGAGTTCAAATCCCACCTGTGGGACTTAACTATCTGCAGTTCTGGGCAAGTCACTTCTCTAGGTGACATGTTAAAATGAAGGGGTTGGAATTAGAAAATATCTAAGGTCCCTTCTACCTCCAAATATTATGAAATACCTCAGACATAACAACTGGGGAGGGAGAGGTAGAAGAATAGGACAGAAACAAGCTCACATTAGCTTCCTTAACTACTATGGTCTTCACTTGTTCAGGACTGCTTAAAACCATATTAATTGGAAGGAGAAAGTAGTACAACAGTTTGGAAAAGCCTTGGGCCTGGAGTCAAGAAACTTCTATTTGACTTCTAGTTCTGCCATTGATTTAGATATATAGCCATGGAGCAGATCATGCTACTTCTCTGGATCTGTTTCCTTATCTGTAAAATGGGAATAACAATATTTACAATGCCTTTTCTTAAAGCTACATTAAGGGTCAAATGCCACAGCTTAGGTCAAGAACTGCATAAACTCAAGAGTTTTATTTTTTTTTTGACTGAACCTGAGATTTAATTGGTATGGAATTCCAGGTGAAGAAACTTCCTGTACTGCCTCTCAGCAATGAAATGTTTGTCCAGTGAGTCCCCGTGTAAGGCTCTCACTTGGGCATGCTACTGCCCACTTCTGGGTCTTGGTTTCTTAATACGTACTATGAGAATAATAATCCCTGCCTGACCTCCTCTCTTAGAGTAGTTGTAAGGACTGAATGAGATGGGGGATTTGAATATTCTCGGAGGCAGAAAAAGCCCCATACGCATGAGCTATTACTATTACGGGGATCAGATTTATAGATGGAATGGACCTCAGAGATCATTGGTCTAAACTCTTCATTTAGTAAGTATCATAGCTACAAATGATAATTCGATAATGACTCATATCTCCTTAATACTTGAAAGTCTACAAAGCACTTTCCTCACAACAACCTTGTGAAGTAAAATCAAGTCTTATTAATCCCATGTTATAGGTGAGGAAGCTAGGTATCAGTAACATTAAGAGATTTGTCAACAGTTGCCCAAATAGCAAGCATCAGAGCCAGGATTCAAACCCAGACCTCCTGACTTCAAATCTAGCATTCTTTTTTCCTGTATGAGCAGAAATGAACTTCTATTTCCAGGAAAATTATGGCAGGATTGGTCCATTCAGAAGAGAAGACTGGTTCCCCAGCATCAGGGCACACAATCTTTCCTGCAATAGACTAAGTCTGAAGGAGAAGGAAAGCCAAAAGAGGTAGGGTTGATGGACTGTGACAGGGCAGAGGGAGGTGGAAAAGCTCCTCTTGGCTTTTCTGAAGTAAGAGTCCAGAAATTGCTCAGTTCTGCAAAGTCAAGGAAGTTCAGCCTACCTCTTAGGGGACACACTGAAACTCCTCACCTGCATCTATAGAAGTATGATGGGGGAGGTAGCCAGTAACTCACTTGATAGGTATAGGGTGGCTTAAAGAAAGGTGAACTGGGAATCAGGAGACCTGAGGTCTAATCCTAGCTCCATCGCCACCTTGCTGTGTGACCATGGGCATGTCACTGCCCTCTCTCTGAACCCCAATTTGTCTATCTGACAAATGAAGGCACTGGACTCTTCTCGATCTATCGATCTACAGTTCTGTGATGCAGCATATGTAAGTAGACCATCAACAATGTTTTTACAGAGTCTACTCTGCGACATCCTACAGAGACTCCCAGCTCTGTAATTCATGATGGAGTATTGAGGAGATGATCACTCATCCTTCAAAAAGGTCAATCCAGTGCTAGACTTAGACTGGGGATGGTTCCTAAGGAAACACTGAATAATCTCTGGGATCGCTGCTGCAAAGACAGTGGGTGCCCCAGCCTACCAGGAAAGCAACATGAAGTGGAAATCTAGGTACAGTTGGACAAATTTAGCCTTGGTGAGGAAGATGGCATCTAATCCTTTGAGACCAGAGGGAAAGAGGTGAGGATGTGTGCAGCTATTGAGATAATTTGATATTGGAAGCAGAAGAAGCCCATCAGATCTTTTCAATAAAGTAAAAGGTAACTAGGAGGAAAACCCAGCAAAAAGGTGCTGTTTGCTTCTGAAAATATTATGAAGATCTGGTCTAGTTATTAATAAAATTTTAAGAATTCAGACAGTCATTCATTTAGTAATAAATTAAATGGCACCCTGTTGTTGGAAGAGAAAACTGGGCACTCTGAATTATTAGGTTCTTTTGTCAGTTCATTAAATGTTATTTAAATAATTACATAATAATAGCATCTACCTCCCAGTTTTGTTGTGAGGGTAAAATGAGATAATATTTGTAGAGTATTTTGCAATCCTCAAAGAACTACATAAATGCTAGACATACTGGAGTTTAATAAAGAGGCAGTGTGGTGTAATAGATAAAGAGCCAGACTTGGAAGCAGGAAGACCTGGGGTGAAGTTCTGCCTCTAACACATACTGTCTGTGTGACCCTGGACAAGACCCTTGGGTGACTCTCTTAAGACTATAGGTATAGGTATTACAGTAACAGCAACACTGTGTCATGAACAACTGTGAATGACTTAGCTCTACTCAGTAATACCACGATCCAAAACAATCCCAAAAGTCTCATAATTGAAAATGCTATCCAACATCCACAGATGTGGATACCATGGAGTCTGAATGGAGAACAAAGCATACTGTTTTCACTTTCTTGGGTTTGTTTGTTTTTTTCTTCTTTCACAACATGAATGTCTCCCACTGTATCGGGGGCATCTCTCGTCGT
The DNA here is from genome assembly GCF_900497805.2 of Vombatus ursinus. Taxonomy (NCBI): domain Eukaryota; kingdom Metazoa; phylum Chordata; class Mammalia; order Diprotodontia; family Vombatidae; genus Vombatus; species Vombatus ursinus. The sequence goes on along the minus strand of NW_020954641.1, from coordinate 2,829,905 downwards.
CCTGATCTATATCTGGCCACTGGATCCAAATGGCTCCAGAGGACAGGGTGAGGCTGGTGACTTTGCACAGCCCTCCCTCACTTAAATCCAATTCGCTTACATGTCATGGCATCACCTACCTGATGTCATTGTCCTCTTCAAGAATGAAGGATAAACAACAACAATGTGGAAATGTTTTACATGATTGCAAGTGTATAGCCTATATTAGAATGCTTGCTGTCTTGGGGAGGAGGAGGTGGGGAGAAGGGAGAGGGGAGGGGGGAAAGGAGAAAAATTGGGACTCAAAATCTCATAAAAAATGAATGTTGAAAACTATCTTTACATGTAATTGGAAAAAAAAATACCATTACATAAAAAAGAAGACTACAGGTGCTGGTCTGCTTTGGTAAAGGGAGTTCCTTCTAGGCCATCAAGGACTTCCCTATATCAATGAAATCACAAATCCACTATCTATCCCTACAGCCTACTAACACTACAGTATATCATTTCCTTAAAAGAAAAAAAAGCCCTAGGGATTTCCTTTCATTTACACTTCTTAAACTCAGGATCCTTATCCATAAAATGAGAAGGTTGGGCTAGGTGGCCTATAGATATCTTCCGACTCTCAGTCTGTGACCTGTGACCTCTGGAATGTATCCTAGTATAGGCTCTACCCCCACCCCCAACTTGCAGAGTGACTTTAGACAAACCCTCAATTTCCTTATATGCAAAATGGGGGAAAAGGTGTGAAGGTTTGGATTCCATGATCTCTAAGGTCCCTTCCCCCTCTGATATGCTATGTTCTAGGTCCTAAGCTCTTTCCAGCTTGAGACAACAACGTTCCATGCTCCATGTTCTAAACACCTTCCCAGTTCTGACAATCTATTCTCTAAGAATCCCTTCTCAGCCCTGACATTCTATGTTTTTTGTTCCATGTTCCAAGGTCCCTTTAAGTCCTCAGGTTCTATGTTCTGAGGCCTCTTCCCATTCTGTCATTCTGTGTTCCAAGATCCTTTCTCCCTATGACATTCTATGGTCACTTCTAGCTTTGACATTCTATGTTCTAAGGTCCCTTCCAGTTTGAAAATGCTAAGCGTCTATGTTCCTGGCCCACCAAACACAAAGAAGAGTATGTGCTGAGAAGAGGAATAAGTGTCTGAGCAGCAGAAAGAACTGTGGTGACAGAGGACGAAGTTCAGGAACTGGGAATGTCCAGCATTAAAACAAAACATTGGCTAGCCAACAAACCTGACATCTAAACAGGAGACTTCCCTTTCAGAAAAAAATCTATTAAAAGCACTGTGGTGTCATGGAGAGAACGTTGGCCTGGAAATCAGAAGACCTGGATTTGTACCGCAGGCCCAACACTTACTAGTTGTGTGATCCTGAGTAGTTGCCTCAGTTTCCTTATTTTAAAAAAAATGAGAAAATACCTGCCCTCTCTAACTCCAGGAGTTGCTGTGAGGAAAATGTTTTATAAACCTGAACTTGCTACAGATTCAATCAATAAGCTAGAATTTATTAAATGCTGACTATGTGCCAGGCACCATCCTATATACTGGGGATACAAAGAAAAAATCAAGACAGTCACTGACCCCCCCAAGAACCCTAAATTCTACAATCTCCAGAAATGGGAGTTGTAATTAATCACTTCCATAGGGCACATTATTTTTTCTGTGTGTGGTTTAAATTAGGTTACAATGAATACAGTGCTAAAATTCACTTTTCCAATCTGCAAGAGCTAGAGAGAGGCAAGGAAGATGCCCATAACTCAGGAGAAACTCTGAAAGTAGAAACAAATATTTTGAACCTCAGGGTTAGGGAGGGAGACCATGAGCAGTAGCAGAGTTACTTGGTTTTGAATCTATTTCACCAATTCTTCTCCTTGCCTCCTCTTGAAGATGCAGACCAGGGAGCAGAGAACAAACACCCAAGTGTCTGGAAGCCTCCCTAAGCAGGAGTCTGGACTTTGAGTTTTGAAAAAACCTGAGTTCTGGTCCTGGCCCTGTCACTGTGTGAACTTGGGTAAGAGCCTTCCCTTTGGTGAGTCTCAGGCTCTTCAATAAAATATGGTCAACTGATTGAGTGAATGATCATGAATGAATGAATAAGGGGCATGCCCTTTCAGGTCTACCACTCCCTGAATCTTTAAGGGTATGCAATAGGCTTTGTTTATTTCTGGTTGAATCTGGACTATCTGAGGAAGGAAGAGATGAAGGAAATTGAATTGCTGAACTGGAGAGTATAAAGACCTATAGTTCAGTCCAGATCTCCCCCTCTTCTCTCTTCTCTTTAGGGTAATAGAAAGAAAACTAGACTTGGAGGCAGCACAAAAGCCTGAGGTTCAAATTCTTTACTAAATGTGATTTCTATCCTCTAGAAACCTCAGTTTTTTCCTCCATAAAATGGGGGCAAAACTTACTCCCTAAGGTTGGTGTGAGAAAAATATTATGTATATGTGAGTTCTTCTTTTTCATTCCTCCTCTTTTTCTTCCCCTCCTTCTCCCCCTTCAAAAATACTCAATTAAGAGTCAAAAGCCTGGGTTTAATCCAAACTCTGCTACCCACTACTTGTGGGACTTAGAGCAAGGCATTGAATGTCTCAGGGCCTCAGTTTCCTTTTCTGTAAAATGAAGGGATCCCATCAGATAATCTCTAAGTTCCTGCCCACCTCTGAAGCCTATGATCCTAAGGGCTCTGTCCTGTCCTTCCCTTCCCCCACTTTCCCATTTCCATCTCCCTGTCCTACTCCTTGTCATCATTTACTCCCTTCATATTTTTTTCCCTCCCCCCATCTCACTTTTAAGTCTGACAAAGAATTAGCAAGTGATAACTGCTTTTGCAAACAGCACAGCTGGATTCCCAGGGCTGATCCAGGAAGGGAGAGCCCATACTACCCCCCTCCCCCCACCCCTCATTTCCTTCTGGCCTCTCCCTTTTACTCCACTCCATCACAGAGCCAACAGTATGTGGAAGGGAGGATAAAGCATGGGGGTGGGGTGGGGGTGTGTGGGGGGGAAACATTGCTCTGTCAAGAGCTGTAAGCCACAAAGGCACAAAGGAACTAGCCTGAACACTGGTTTTCGAGTCAAGGGACCAGGATTTCAAATCCTGGCTCTGTTCCTTACTACCTGGGTGACCTTGGGCCAGTCACTTCCTGTCTCTGGAGAAGTTTCCTCCTCTATAAAAAGAAGTGGGGGGAGGGTTGGTTGAACTAGATCAAGGGTTCTGAGCCTGGACTCTGTGCATTTGTTTATTTTTAAAATATATTTTGTTAACTATATTTCAACATAATCTGTTTCTTTTGTAATACTATGCATTTTATCTTATGCATTTAAACACATTATTCTGAGAAGGCGTCCCTAGGCTTCACCAGGCTGCCAAAGGGGTCCAGGACACAAAAAAAGGTTAAGATCTTCCGGACTAGATAGATGATCCCCCAATTCCCTTTCAGGAATATGATCTGAGCTCTCACAAGGCAGTGCCAGGGGCTGCCTGGAATTTGAAGCTCTGCTACTTTTGGAGTAAATAAATGTCTTTTTCATCAATATCCATCCCCCAGTGTACTTTGCAGCACATCCCTTTTGGGCCCCCAGCATTACTTCTGGACCAAGAGGAAGGATAGTTGTGGGGGAATGGTGAGGCAAGTTGGGGATGGTAGTCTTTTTTAAGAAGTACTAGGAAGGATCATAGGGTGTAGGTATAGAAGTAACCTTGGAGATGACCTAGTCCAGAAAGATGAAGTGCTCTGTCCAAGGTCACAGAGCTCATAAAAGGGGCAAAGCTGGGATTCCTCCCCAGGCCTTGATGACTGCCTCAATCCTTTGCAGCTCAGAAGTTAAAGGTCTATGAATCTGCATAAACTCACACAACAAATTGGTAGCAGAACCAAGACTAAAACCCAGATTGACTCATCAGCCTTTTGCTTTTGTTGTCCCACCCTAACAGATTATAAAATAGACCACCCCTAGTCTACCTAGCCAAGCTTATCTACACATAGTGGCCAGGGCGACAGACCTGATTTCAGGAAGGCGGTTCAAATCTGACCTCAGATGCTAGTCTTGTGACCCTGTGTGGGGCATGGCCTGTTTCCTCATTTATAAAAAATGAGGCAATTAGACAACCTTTAGGGTTCCTTCTAACTATAGATTCTAAAATCTATTATTGTTATAATTGAAGACTGATAAAACCCTCTTATTTTAACTTCCTCCAAGCAACATCACTAGATACTTATGGAAAACCTACTTCTTCAGCCCAAGACTACTTCTCCAACAGCCTTCAATTATCGGTCAATTAGGGGCAGCTAGGTGGCGCAGTGGATAGAGCAGTGGCCCTGGAGTCAGGAGGACCTGAGTTCAAATGCAGCCTCAGACACTTGACATTCACTAGCTGTGTGACCCTGGGTAAGTCACTTAGCCCCAATTGCCTCACTGAGGAAAAAAACAAGCACCTTGACTTATCTATTAAATGAAATGCTAATTTTCATGCTTTACAAAGAGCTTCTATGTCCTTTCATTTGGCCCTCAAAATATACCTGTAAAAAAAAAATATATATATATATATATACTTGTGAGGGAGGTAGAATGGGGTTAAGAGTATAGAGTAGATACCCTCTGAAGTCTTTTCCACTTTTGAGATTCTGTTTCTTTGACAATAAAGGACATATTCCAACATCTTATTTAGTGTATGGATCTCCTGTATAGGAGCCTTAACGTGGAGTAAGTCAGTCATCTCTTGAATACTCCTGGTGTTGGGGAGCTTACTACTACCTCAAAGAACAGCCATTAGGAAGTTTTACCTTATATCACTTAAGTCTGCCTCCCTATAACTTCCACCCATTTATCTCTTATCTCAGAGGCAAAACCAAGGGGCATGATATAAGAGAATGGTAGACTTGAAGTAAGACGACCTGGGTTCAAATCCTGGCTCCACTAACCTAATAAGTCTGAGTTTCAGTTTCCTCATCTTTAGAACCAGATGATAGCTTAAGTTCTCTTCCAGCTCTAAATCCTATGATCTTAAATCTAGTCCCTTTTTTCCAGGACAACCCTTCAGATCTTCAAACCCTCCCACCCCCACCCAGTCTTCTTTTCTCCAGACTAAACATCCCCAGTTCATTCATCTGACACTCAACTGGCAAGATTTCAAATGCCCTCCCCATCCTTGTCCCTACCTCTGAGCACACACACCAGTTTGTTCATGGGCCTTCTAAAAATGTAGCACAGAGCTAGATATAGTACTTCAAATAAAGTCCAAACCAGACAAGAAAAAAAAGGAGAGGGGGAGGGGAGGGTCTGATCTCCCTTATTCTGGAAACTGGTGATTTTGACACAGCCTCAGTTTAGAGATGGGGAGAAATGAAGGAACCTGCCCAAAGTCAAAGGCCTTGCTCTACCCCAGGTCCTCTGGCTCCCAGCCAAGGACTTTCCTATTACATCATACCATCCATTTTTTAAGAATGGAGCTTTCTTCAGAGCAGAAAAACTGTATAAATAGAAGCCTGTGATCCCTTTGCTGACCCCTCACCTCTTCCAGCGGCCATTGTCCTCCAGCCCACATGTCCCCAGAGCAAACTCATCCCTCATCCTTATGCTAACAATCCAAAGCTCTACTTAGATGACTAAGAGCTCTCATTTGGAGATTGTTAACATATCAGAATGGCATTCTTGAAACTGAAAAGGGGAGAAATGTGCACTTACTTCTTTCTTCACAGAAGTAGGCAAGCATACTGGATTTGAAGTTAAACTTTCAATTTTAGTTCTTTTGTTGTTGTTCTGTCATGTCCAACTCTTTGTGACCCCATTTTGGGGTTTTCTTGGCAAATATACTGGAGTAGTTTGCCACTTTCTTTTCCACGTCATTTTACAGATGAGGAAACTGAGGCAAACAGGGTTAAGTGACTTGTCAGGGTCACACAGCTTGTAAGTGTCTGAGGCTGAATTTGAGCTCAGGTCTTCCTGGCTCCAGGCCCAGTAACTCTAGCCACTGTTCCACCTAGCTGTCCATCTACTAACTACTTGTGTGACTTTGGCCAAGACCTAGTTCTGGGGGTGGGGGATAGGGGTAGGGAGTTGTGACAAAGCATAGCAACTGGAGTGTTAGATTTACAGTCAGGAAGAACTGGGTTCAGATTTTGCTTCTAGCAAGCGTTCTGAGCTTCAGGCAAATCTGTAAGATTTCAGTTAAAAGGGTGTATCTGAGCTGATGGAAGGAGTTCCCTCAATGCCAATATTGCTGAACCTTAACATGTTACTGTAACCCTGGGAAAGTCATACCTGCCCTTTCTAGCCCTTAAGTTTCTTCATTTATAAAATCGGGAAGATGGAAAAGAGTTCATATCTAAGCTTCCTTCTAGCTCTAAGTGCTGGGATTTCCGCACTTCATTTTAAACTGTGTTGGTAATCATTTAAATTATTAGTTAGGGAAGTTCAATCTCCCCTAACTGACAATAATTTCTCAGTAACAACTGACTTAATTATATTTCTTCCTACATTAAGTATATTCTCTAGAGTTCTGTGAGGCTACTAATTGTTGTTGTTGTTTGGCCTTTGTTCTTGAAGAGAACCATGACATCAGGGAGGTGATGCCATGACATGCAAGTGAATTGGATTTAAGGGAGGGAGGGCAGTGCAAAGTCACCAGCCTCACCCTCTCCTCTGGTCCAGTGGCCAGATATAGATCAAGACAACTACAGATGGCCCAGGATGCAGTGGCCTTTTCAAGCTAAGGTCTTTAACAGGTTATAATCACTGAATGGGCATTGGTACTACTAGAATGAGAACTCGATAGGAAACAGGACTTTGCCTTTGAGTTCTGGATCTGTCTCTGTCCAGTGGTTTGACTGTGGCTTGTTGGTCACTTCCCTTCTCTGGGCTTTTGTCTCCTCAACCATAAAAAGAGATGCTGTATTATACGAACACTATCTCCTTTCTCTTCCTGCTTCCCCAAATCCAGGACCCAAGACCCGTTCATTCTTCCTCCAACATAACCTTTCAAACCCATCCCTATCTCTACACTCACATTGACCAATGCCCAAACACAGGTTCTCATTCCTATTTGGTTGGATTGCTCTAACAGCCTAACTGGTCTTCCTCCTCCAGTCACTCTCCCTCCAATGGACACTGCACAAAGCTGCTAGTTACCTCCAAACAAACAAATACACAAAGCTCACATCCCTAAACTCACTCAAAAGAAAAAGAAAAAAAAAGGCTCTCCACTGCCTTTGGAATGAAGTTCTCAAAGCATGATATGCATTATTTCATTTGATCTTCCTAGAAGCCTTGTGAGGTAGGTAGTGTGGTTATTATCCCCATTTTATAGATGATAAAGCTATAAAGTTTTATACATGATACAGTTACACAACTGTAAAGGGAAGTGATCTGCCTAGCACATGGCTAGTGAGTGGCAAAGGGAGAGGATGGATTCAAGACCACCTTTGCCAAATTGATGTCTAGCGTTCTTTCACTACAACCCCATTTCCTTTCATAATTCTTAATTGCTAGAGAAGAGTTAGCACCCAGTAATCACCTCCCCAGCTGTGAGATTCATAAGAACTGAAGGAGAAATCATTCAGGAAATAACTTACCAATATTTTAAGAATCTATGATTTCACTGATTTGAGACCTTACTCTGATACATACCACAATTAACAATCTATTTCTGGCTTAGAAAAAGGTCTTTAAAAACTTGTTTTGCTAAAATATTCAAGCTAAGGACAACATAGTTTCTGGAAAGATGAAACCTTTCCAGATTGGTAAGATGAGGCAGGGTGTAAGGTCCCCTGTCTTAGCCTTTGGAAAGCCGGGGTCATCTCCTGTCAAAATTTAGTATCCGAACAGTACTTTGGTGGAAGTCAAAGAATAATATGATGAGATTTTACAGATGATCACACCATTGAACTAAGTGGTAAAAGCATTCACTCCATGTTAATAGAACCAAAGACCTAGTCAGTTAGGCAAGCTTTAAGTGCCTACCAGTGTGAGGCACTGTGCTAAGCAGGGGTAGAGGTGGAGTAGGGGGACAAAGAAAGGCAAAAAACAATCTCTGCCCTCAAGAAGCTCACAGTCTAATGGGGGAAACAACATGCAAATGATTATGTATAAACAAGATATGTTGGATCTGTATAAAGATATGTACAAATAGGATATATTGGAAATAATGAAGAGGGGAGATGCTAGCATTAATGGAGATCAGGAAAGGCTTTTTGTAGATAGAATTTCAGTTGGTACTTGAAGGAAGCTAGGGAAGCCAGGAGGTGGAGATGAGGGAGAGTATTCTACACAGGAGGGACAACCAGTGAAGAAATCATACTAATAATAACAACAATATCAACAGCAATAACTCAAATGTGTATAGTGCTTTAAGGTTTGCAAAATGCTTTATTAATATTACCTCATTTGATCCTCACAACAACCCTGGGAGGTAGGAGTTATTATTATCCTCATTTTACAAATGAGGAAACTGAGGCTGATAAAGGTTAAATAACTTGTGACTGAGGTGAAAAAGCTAAGTGTCTCATTCAAGAAACAAGGAGGGCAGTGTCACGGCATTGTAGAGTCTGTGGAGTGGGGGAAAGTAAGGTATGAGAAGACTGGAAAGGTACAAGTTGTGAAGGGCTTTCAAAGGCAAACAGAAGATTTTATGTTTGATCCTGGAGGTGATAGGGTGCACCTGGAGTCTATTGTATAGGGAGGTGACACGGCTAAATCCAAACTTTAGGAAGTTTAATTTGACAGGTGAGTGGAGGCTGGACTAGGGAAAGATTTTGACAGGGACATCAACTAGCAGGCTAATGTAGTCCAAATGTATGGTGATGAGGGCCTGCACCAGGGTGGTGAGAGGGCTAGAAGAACAGGATTTGGCAACAGATTGGATATTGGTGGGGAGGTGGATTGTGAAAGTTGAGGTTGACACCTAGGCTGAGAACCTAAATGGGAGGATGGTGGTGCCTCAAAAGTAACAGGAAAGTTTGGAAGGGGGGAGGATTTGTGGGGAAAGATAATGAGTTCAGTTATAGAAATACTGAGTTTAAGATGTTTATAGGACATCTAGTTTGGGAAGGTATTTGGAGTTGCAAATTTGGAGGTTAAGACAGGTTAGAGCTGGATGAGTGGATTTGAAAATCATCAGTATATAGATGATCATTGAAACCATGGGAGCTGATGAGATCACCAAGGGAAATAGTATAGAGGAAGAGAAGAGAGGCCCAGGACAGAGCCACCTAACAATAACCTCATATTTTTATAATACTAATTACTGTTTGGAAAGTACTTTTTCCCCAGCTCTCCTGCAAAGTAATCAGTGCAGGTATCACTGTTTTATCTCAAGTGCCTAGCATGTAGTAGGTGCTTAATAAATGCTTATTAACAACTTGACTGTAAAGAGGGCAAAGGAATTAGAATCATCCTGAGATCACCTTGTCTAATCCCCTCATTTTAGGGATGAAGAAACTGAGTCAGTTCTACTACAGGGAAGTACCTTGCCCCAAGAACAACTATCTATTTAGTGTCAAAAGCAGAATTTGAACCTAGATATTTTTATTCTAATTTTAAGATACTTTCCTCTACATTAGGCTAATTATCCATAAATAGTACTATTAGAATGTCAGAACATAAAACGGACCTTTTATCTGGAAAAAAAATCTTAGAGATCATCTAAGTCATACTTTTCATTTCTAGACGAGACCACTTATATATTGAGAGATAAAATTATTTATCCAAAATCAGAATTAGTAGCAGAGACCAGGGTTTGAGAAGCCAAGACTCCAGGGTTCTTTTGAATAAATCAGGCCTCATTCTTGAAGTGATAATCACGTTTCCATTAGCAGTAGCCTTTATGCATGTGTAGAAAGATTATTTATTCCCTTTGGGCTAATTTAGTCTAAATTTAAACATTGGGAACTGGAAAAGCAGAAAAGCATGTACTTTATTTTTTAGAGTCTAGAAAAAGAAAAAGAACTGGAAGAGGAAGGTTTGGGAGGTGTTAGCTGCATAACCCCTTATTTTGTCTCATATTAATCTATCCTCATTCAGTCTATTAAAAATTATAAGATCATACATCTGGATTTGGAAGGAACCTCAGAGGTCATCCAATCCCACCTTCATTCTTCAGATAAGGATGTCAATGTAAAATGATTTGCCCAAGATCACACAGTTAGGAAACATTTATAGGCCTGCAGGATTTGAAGCCAGATCCTAGACTTTAGAAAGAGCAGCTAGTTGGTACCATGAAAAGACAGCCAGGCCTGGAGTCAGGAAGACCTGAATTAAATCCAGCCTCAACACTTACTAGCTGTGTGACCTTAGGTAAGTCACTGAACCCTGTTTGCCTCAATTTCCTCATCTGTAAAATGAGCTGAGGAAGGAAATGGCAAACCACTCCAGTTATCTTTGCCAAGAAAACCGAAAATGGGTTTGTGAAGAGTCTGACAGGACTGAAAAAACTGATTAACAACAACCCCACTCCAAGGCCAAGGCTCTTTCCATTGTTCACATAGCAGTACTATTAACACCCCCTGCTCCAGCTACAGAAGTCATTTCAGCTCATGCCTTTCAGGAGGCAACAGGTCATTCCCAGAGACCAAACACCTCAGGGCTCAGCACCAGCACAACAGTTTATGGCCCCTCCCCTTCAAACCTCTAATAATAACAGCTTATATGCATATAACGATCAACAAGTATTTCTCAGGTGTGCCAGGTATTGTGCTAAGTACTAGAATACAAAGAAAACTATTAAGCCACCCCAGTTCTCAAAGAGTAATAGTCAGTTAAGAAGCTCATAGTCTATCTCAGTCCTCAGTAGTTTACAATGCACCTTTCTCACTGGTGTGAGTTGGGAGGACTGGTGTTATTTATTCCCATTCTATATATAAAGAAACAGGCTCAAGAAGGTGATTTTAAGGTGCACACACGATTAATCAAAACCAGAACCAAACCCTGGTTGGGAGTCGGTGCAGTGAACTTTCCACTCCAACGTTTCTCTAACTCCTGAACAAACCCATTTTGGCCTGAAAACACAAGTTACCTGACCCTCCAGAACCTTGGGTACGTCCCGGGCAGGTATAACCCAGAACAGGGGAGGGTTAGAGTAGAAAAAAGGAGGGAGAACGGAAGCGAGAAGGGAGGGGGAAGAAGGGAGGGAGGGAATGAGGCAGGATGTGAGGGGAATAGGGAAGAAGGGGAGCAGGGAGGGAATGAGGCAGAGGGTCAAGTGTAGGGTTTGTGGAGAAGAGAGGGAAGGGGAAGAAAGGAATATAGGGGAAGGGGAGGAGGAGGAGGGATGAAACAATGAGGAAGGGGAATATGCAAAAGGTGAGTGTAGTGAACTGGGGAGAAAGGAATAGGGAACAGCGGGGGCACTGGTGTAAAAGAGAGGGGCAGAGTAGTGAGGGAGGGCTGGGGAGTAGGAAGTGGCCAGGGACGCCTTGGAATTTCCAGGGACCAGATCCCGCTGAGACGGTAAAGTGAGAAGGGGAAATGAAGGGGTGCGGGGTTCTGGGACACTAAGAGGGTGCCGATTCAGAGGCGTTGAGAAGGTGCGGGGTTTAGGGGCGCCTTTGACTTCCGACACACTCTTCAATACTGCTCAGGGGGCAGGGAGGCGTGAGGGCACCCAGTGTCGCTTCTCTGTTGGCTATGGCTCCTGCCCCCAGCATCCCCAGTTTCCCCCATGCAGCCCTTTCTCCCGGTCTCCCTAGGACCACAAAACAAGTGCAAGGGTTTTCTCTCCCCTACCCCAAACACTCTTTTCCCCCCGCCCCCCGCAGCCGCACTCACCTCTGTTCTGTTCCATAGAACCAGCGCACTGAGCCCAGGCTAGGGGCGCAGACAGGCAGGCGGAGCTTAAACTGCAGCCCCAGCTTCGGGACGGGACGCACGGGAGCTGCCGCTTTCTAGTCGCCTCAGCTGAGGGTGGGACAGTCGCAGCAGGTCTGCAAGTGGCAGCCTCCAGTCCCCGCCGCCCCAAATATCCCCACCCCCCAGACAGGATGCACCGCCCAAACCCCCTGCTCCCGCCCAGTCTTACCCCAGGCTCGGCACCACCCGCGCCCTGGAGCTCACTCCTCCCCTCCACTCTGCTGTCCAGGGCGGGACCAACCTCCCTATCTGGATTCTCCCGATTGATCCTGGAGTGGGGGAAAGAGCTTTGCCAGGCAATGGGATAGACCGTTTGTGTTCGAATCCCGTCTCTGCTAGGTATGGCCACCTCCACCTTGACCTTGTCGAGGGATCTAAATCCAACGATTTGGAGCCGAAAGAAACCTTAGTGATTACTTAGTTTAATTAAGGTACTTGTTTTATCCTACAGATAAGGAAACCGAGACAAAGAATTAAAGTAACTTGTCTAAGGTCCCATGTAGCTCAAATCTGAACCCTGGTCTTTTACACTCTCTGGGCCTCAGTTTTCCTTATCTGGAAAATAAAGAAATTGGACCAGGTGATCTCTAAGATCATTTCCTGCTTTAACTTTTGTTGGTCAGTCAACTAGCATTCATTAAGCACCTACTTTGTTCTAGGCATTGATATCTTTTCCTTTTGTCTCTGTCTTTAGTCAGTCACCAAACATTTATTAAGCATCTAGGGGGAGCAATGTGATGTACCTGTGGAAAGGTAGTTTGGAGCCAGGAGGTAAAAGGCTTAAAATGCCAAACTGGGAGTTTGAAATTGATCCTAGAGGCAAAAGAAAGGCATTGCCGCTTGTTGAGAGAGGAAGTGATGTGACCAGATCTGCCCTTTAAGAATGTCACTTTAGCAATTGTGTGGAAGATGGATTGAAAAGAGAAAACTGAAGCAGGGAGACCAATTAGAAGGCTCTTGCAGTAGTCCAGATGAGAGCTGATGAAAACGTGATGGCTTTGTGAATGCAGAGAAACGGGTGGTTGGGAAAGCTACTGAGGAGTCTAAATTGACAACACCTTGCAAGTTTTTGAAGTGTGGAATGAGAGAGAGTGAAGAATCAAAGATGATGCTGAGCTGGAGATCTTGTCTGGAAGCATGGTGATATGCTGGACAGGAAATAGGGAAGGTGGTTTTCCCTGAGGAATGTCTCTCCCTTCTACAACCTTCAGGGGTTCTTCAATGCCTACAGGGTAAAATACAAACTTCTTAATCTGGCATTCAAGGCCCTACATAACAGCTCACACAATGATAAATTGTCAAGTCTACAGGAAATCATTAAGCAATTACCACGTGCCGGGCACTGTGCTAATGCTAAGTACTGGGGATATAAAGAAAAGCAAAACACAGAGACACACAAACAGTCCCTGCCTTTAAGAAGTTCACAATTGAATGGTAAGAGATAACATGCAACCAACTACATACAAACAAGATACAGCCAGGATAAATGGGAGATAATCAACAAAAGGAAGATATTAATCTTAAGGAGGATTGGGAAAGGCTTGATGCAGAAGATGAGATTTGAAAGAAGAAAACCAGGAAAGCTAAGAGAGAGCAGTGAGAAGGGGTAGAATTCCAGATATGGGGGACAACCAGAAAAAGATGCATGGAATTGGAAGGGGAAGTGTCATGTTTGAGGAAGAGTTAGAAGGCCAGTGTGAATGGATGGAAGTATTTGGAGGAGAAGGTGTAAGAATACTGGAAAAATAGGAAGAGATCTCACATTTATATAGCACTTTCCTCCAATAAAGCACTTCTCTGATGCTCTATTGTGTCAGGGAGCTAGATTCTCATTAAGCCTGAAGAGCACAAGGTCTGGCAAGTGCTGCTGAGCTGGGCAGGCTTCCAGTACAGGCTGGTAATGGACTTTCTATCTGCTGGCCAAAGAATAATTAGGATTGGAGAGCTGTCACCAGGTCTTGCCACAGGGGCGATGGCTTTTTCATCTAGAACAACCCTCAATGGCAGAGTTGTGACCTGTGCCAGTGGAGCTGAAGTGATAAATCCTTCAGATATTGGAGTATATAGCAGAGGGTCTGGAAGGTCCCTTACAACAGGCTGTGAGGGAGTTACTGAAAGTTTTATTATCCTCCTTTTACAGATGGGGAAAGGGAATATCAGAGAATTTGTGACTTACCTAGGGTCACAGAGTCTAGGACTCTCGTGCTAGGACTTGAATCCAAATAAATCTGCTACCTCCAGGATCAAAGGTGGACTTGCCACTGTGCTATTAGTGGCCTCACAAGCTTCAGTTTGCTAATAGATTAGAACAATGATAATGATGATAATGATGCTATTAGTGATGATGATGATGATGATGATGATGATGATGATGATGATGATGATGAACCTGAGTACTGAGTTGCCAAAATAAGCAGAGGATAGCAACTTTAGGTAGATCCTCTTTAGAAGATTTACTGAAGTACCTGAACCAGGATTGAACATGATAGGAAGTAGAGGAAACACTTTTGTTTTATTGTTGTTCAGTTATTTATCAATCTGTCTGACTCTTTGTGACCCCATTTTGGGTTTTCTTGGCAAAGATACTGGAATAGTTTACCATTTCCTTATCTATCTCATTTTACAAATGAGGAAACTGAGGCAAACAGGGTTAAATGACTTGCCCAGGGTCACACAGCCTAATAAGTGTCTGAAGCCAGATTTGAACTCTGGAAGATGAGCCTTCTTGGTTCCAGGCCCAATGTACTATCCACTGTGCCATCTAGCTGCCCTAGAGGAAACACCTACATTAATGCAATCATATCAATCTAAGTATTCAAGAATCCGTTAATTCTAACATAGGGTTTTAGGGTTTACAAAAAAAAATCCTTCACAATGACCCTGTTAAAGAGAGAATATAAGTTTTATTATTCACATTTTACAATGGAGAAAATTTAGGTCCAGAGAGGAAAAATAATTTGCCCAGGGTCACGTAGCTGGTAAATGTCACAAATAGGACTCCACTTGTTTGGTGCTTCTAGATTGTTCTCTTAGTTGAGTGAATGAGATTATCATTCCCTTGCTCAAAAACCTGTGAGGGTTCCCCATTACCTATAGGTATACAAACTCTTTAGTTTGACACTCAAAGCCCTCCCTCCATAATCCAAATATATCCTACTCTTCTAGATATATCTGTCACTGCTTCTTTTCATGTACTCCATGGTCATCAAGCTGGCCTATAATCAAGTGCTGTGCTGGCACCAGGTTGAATAGGCTCACAGGAGTAGACTGTTAAATTTTCAGTGTGAACATTTATACCTTAGGAATCAACAACTGCTGCAATGCATCTATTACTTTGATATATTATTTTGTTGATTGTCTAGATTTCAAAAAGTAATGGAAAAAATGTCCATCCAGATCAAGCTTAAAAATGTGTTGTGTCTACACTTTCTCCCCTGAGACCTGGTTATTAAACATTTACTAGCACAGTCTTACCTACACCATCAATCTCATACCCTATTGCAACTCCAAGTAGTTATGTAGGTCATCCCCCATGACTAGAATGCATTCTTGCCACATTTCTATCTTTAAACTTTTCTCTTCCTTAAAGCCCCAGCTTACCTGCCATCTCCTCCAGGAAGTCTTCCCTGATCCTCCTCAGATTGTCTCAGAGCACTTTGTCAATATATTGCTTTTGCTATAGTCACATTCTACTGTATCTCATTCACTTGTATACATGTCTTATCTCTCTGTTAGATCTCTTTAAGATCAGGGTTTCAGGCAGCTAGGTGGTGAAGTGGTCAGAGCTCCAGGCCTGGAGTCAGGAAGACTCATCTTCCTGAGTTCAAATTTAGTCTCAGATACTTTCTAGCTGTGTGACCCTGGGCAAGTCACTTAACCTTCTTTACCTCAGTTTTCTCATCTGTAAAATGAGCTGGAGAAGGAAATGGCAAACCACTCCAGCATCTTTGCCAAGAAAACCCCAAATGGGGTCACAGAAGACTTGAACAACAAAGATCAGGGTAATGTTGCCCTTCATCTTTACATCTCAAGTTCCTTCAACATAAGTTGTTGTTGTTCCTCCTTAATTCTCGAAGAGGACCATTGCAGCAAGGAGGTGATGCCATGACATGCAAGTGAATTGGATTTAAGTGACTGAGGGCTGTGCAAAGTCAGCAGCCTCACTTTCTCCTCTGAAGTCATCTGGGTCCAGAGGTGAGATCAGGACAACTGGAGATGGCCCTGGATGCAGTGGGAGACCTGGCCTTTTTAAGTTAAGGTCTTTAACTGGTCTCAGTTTGATTGAGGCGACACTTGTTCTGTAATTAGGGAAGCTATAAGGCAGAGAATGGTTTCTTAACCTAGTCCAAAAAAAAAAAAGTCAATCTGGGAGAGGAAGATCCTCAGGGTTTCTGGCCAAAACAGAAACAATTGCTATTTACATTCCCTCTGAGCCAATCAGAGCCCAAACAATGACAAGTATGATACCCTATGTGAACAGAGGAGAGAGAGAGAGAGAGAGAGAGAGAGAGAGAGAGAGAGAGAGAGAGAGAGGAGAGAGTGCTTGTGTGTGCACTGTGTTGCCCAACTAGCCATTTCCAGTTGGGTTCCGTCAACATAATAAGTGTTTAATAAATATTTGTTGAATTGATTATATTTTATTCATAGACACATTCTCTCATCTCTCAGTCCTAGAATCATAGCCTCTTAGAGTTAGAATCAAATCAAAGGTTGTCTGTGGGAAACAGGAATCCCCTCCAGTACATTCCCATCATGCAGTCATCCAGTCTTCATCTGATGACTTTGGATAATGGAGAAATCACTACCTCTCAAGGAAACCCATTCCATTTCCAGATAGCCTCACATCATGATGAAGAATCTCTTCATAGCAAGTCAAAGGTGGATAGTTTGCACATTGAGTAGTAGAGTATTGGTCTTGGAGTCAAGAAGACCTAAGTTCAAATGGAGCCTCAGACACTTAATACTTGTGTGACCCTGGGCAAGTTACTCAAGTACTCTGTGCCTCAATTTCTCCATCTGTGAAAATTCTTCCCAATGCTATATGCCTACAATTCCTATGTCTACAATCAGCCCCCCCCACTACCCCCTACAATATATACTTGGAAAATGAAATAATGAATGTAAACCTTCAAGTATACATGTCAGCTTCTATTATTGCTGTTGTTGTCAATGTTATTTCACACAGTGTTTCTCTTATGTGCCTTATTGCAGAGTTCCAGAATCTCAGACCTGGATGGGATCTCCGAGTCTATTTAGGCCAATGTATGCAGCAGCAGAAATCCCTTCTGCATCATCCAGGTTATACTCTAATGTTTGGGTCTCTAAACCAGCACCTAATACAGTGCATAGCATTTACTCAGTACTTAATACATGCTTACTGATTAATTGATTGATTGATTGACTAATCAGTTGAATGACTGGGAGTTTGGAGGTAGCCTGTGTTATTGTTTGAGCACCTTTTATTTTTTCATCTGACTTTTTTTCCCCAGGCTAAATATTTCTAACTATTTTCATGATGTAGTTTCTCACTTTGGGATAGAGAAGTTGCTTTATCAACAGATGAAGCCTTGTTCTATGTTTTGTGCTCACAGCCAGAGTTCCTATTTCTCATTGTTGATATTTATTTTGTTTGGTTCTCATTGTACCACTCTGCTCTTGTCCTGAGTGACTTTTAGGATGTTTAGTTTTGCCTCTTTGCAATTGGTAAAGGTTGGTTTACACTAAAATGCAATTAACCTCAAAATTAAAGCTGTTGTATTCTCCCAAGTTCATTATTTGCAACTTTAAATAACATTTTCCCATAGAAACAATGGTATGTGTGTAATGGGGGTATTAGTACAATCCCTCAGGTGGAAGAGGCTGGGGAACCTGCTTCTGGAAAAGTATGAAAGGACCATGGGGTGAGAGGGTCCAATGCCTCTCCCCAGTCCAGAAGTCATCAACAGCTAGTCCTCCCTCTCCTGTACCAGCAAATCCAGAAAACTGATTATTTCCTTTTTGAATGCATCCCAATTTTGGCTCCACAGCCAAAGGGCCAAAGAGGCTCCTCTTCATCATGTGGTTGGCAGACCAGAACCAGTCCCTCAGTGTCTTCACAGATTTCATTATACATTGTCAGGCCTTTCTAGAAGCAAGTTCCCTAGCCTCTTCCACATTGAGGACTGCATCAGTACCTCCATTCCATGAGATAGGCAAGTTCCCTTAATAGTGCCTACAAACCTCAAAACCTCCTACAATTAGTTTCCCTGTTATAGGATAGAAAAGATATTGCTGGACTAGCACTCATGTTAAAGAAATTTAGAGATCTTAGTGGACCACAGACCTAGAGGAGGTCAATTGTGTGACATTAACTGCTCCCAAAACTAATATGATCTTAGTCTGCATTGAAAAAGGCATAGAGGGAGATGGTAGTCCCACTACACTGTGGTCGGGCTCTCTCTGCATTACTAGTTCATTTCTGGGCACCATATTTTAGGAAGAATGTTAACAAGCAGGAGGACTAAAGGTCACTAAAATAGTGAGGAGACCAGAAACAATACCATATTGTGGTAGTCCCAAAATATTTCTGTTTTTTCAGGCCTACTTTTCTTTTTTTTTATGTATTTATTTGTTTTTATGTGTATTTATAATCTAGCCTTTCCATCACCCTCCCACTAAATTGTTCAGTAATAAAAAGAAGAAAACCTATATCATAAATATGCAGAGTCCAGCAAAACAAATCCCCACATTGGCCATGTACAAAATGTGCGTCTCTCTCTGCATTATGTTCTTCACCTTTCTGCCTGGAAGTGAGTGGAGCGTTCCATCTTTATTCTTTTGGACTTCCGGTTTATCTTTGCAGTGATCAGAGTTCTCAAGTCTTTCAAAGTTCTTTTTCTTGACTGTGTTGTCACTATGTAGATTGTTCTTTTTTTTCGGCTCACTTCTCTCTGCGTCAATTCATTGAGATCTTCTCAGTTTCCTCTGAAACTCCCCATTTCATCATTTCTTATGGCACAGTAATATTGCATTTTATTTATGTGCCATAATTTGTTTAGCCATTCCCCAATGGGAATATAGCTCCCTCATTTCCCATTTTTGTTTACTGCAAAAAGAATTGCTATCGGTATTTTTATACATATAGGTCCTTTTCTACTTTCTTAGCTTGGGGGTGGGGGGACAGATAGGCATAGTAGTGGTATAGCTGGATCAGAGGGCATGCACAATTTAGTAAATTTTTTAGCATAATTCCAGTTTTGGAAATTGTTTTCCAAAATAGCTGGACTAATTCAGAGTTCCACCAGCAGTACACCAGTGTGTCTATTTTCCCACAGCCCCTCCAATATTTATCATTCTCCTCTTTTGTTACCTCTGTCAGGCCTACTTTTTCTTGAGATAGGCTATCTCTACTCTAGACACTCCACCTTCTCCTCCCTGGAACCACTTCCCTTTTCTGACTTTGGCTGAGAGTCTTCTTTGCTACAAACTTCCATTTCTCCTGCAACTTTTTGATCTTAGTGTATTTCTATCTATGATATCCAAATAAACCTGAATAAGATCCCAGACTTTCCCATAAATCCCCATCCTCTGTGGTTTAGCTATTGCTCCAGGAAATGGGCTGCCCAAGGCTGCCCTGGTATATAGTTGTATGTAGTTGGTATATAGACTATAGTTGTACAGACGCTGAGTGGGGCACCAGTTTTCCTGGACCCAACGTAGCAAGGTTAGTGTGCTTTTCTACTAGAGGAGATTAAACCTCAGCTGTAACCCTCAATAGTTAAGAGGAGTGATGGGTGAACTAGGGGCACAAAGACCCAGAAATAATCTCTCTTTTGGACCATTAATAAACTCCCTTCTGTCTCAAGCCATATTGAAATCCCAGATCTTCCTGTGTATCCTGTATCCTGGCCCCTTCTAGATTCTGGCTGAATCCCTTCTTCCACTTCTTCATGCCCTTGGCTGTCTACAGTTTAGCTTTCCCTTCTGAGTTAAATCTTGTTGAACAAAGAACCCCTTGTCTTGCATTCCTGCCCCATCTCTTTCTTCTTCTCCATCTAAAATGTAAGCCTGAAATTGAACACATTTATCTATGTGAGGCCTTTCCTTAGTGTGGGTACTGTCCATACTGATGCAGATTGTAACCCCTCTGTAACTTAGTAGATCAAAGTTTGGGCTTCACTAGGGGTCCCTGGATAGATTTTAGGGAGAGTGTGAACTAAAATGTTTTTTTTAAGTATTTCATAGTCATATTTCAATATAATTGTTTTACTCTGTAAAGTGTAATTTATGTACTTAAAAACATTATCCTATCCTAAGAAGGCATCCATAGGCTTCACCAGACTGTCCAAGGGGTCCATGGCATACAAAAGGTATGCCTACTACATGGGTAGTAGATGGTCTTCAAGAGTTTCTTATAGACTAAAAACCAAAAATTTCATTGCCCTATGAACAACCTAATGATGATTTTCTACTAAATTAGCTATACCTGGATCCCATATGCAAGCCCATCACCAGGCCCATCTTGAGAGAACCTGGCAAAAATGCTACCCAGCTGGCATAGTCATCAACAAACTAGAGTCAATGCTAGGTCATGAGGAGACACCAGAAAAGGAATTCAGTAGTGATGCTTTTATAATTGCAACCTAAGATCTCTAAGGTAACTTTCTTCAAAGAATCCCTTCATTTCCACTTCACCAGCCACCTCCTCTTTCTTGATTAAAATTTGGTCTGTAATAATACCTCCTTGCTTCCTTTTGGACATCTTCCATGTTTTCAAAAGATGAGACAAGATAATCAGAGGTCAACCTGTTTCTCCTTCTGTTTTAATTGTTCATTCTGTTTTTTTCATTAATGAAATCATCTTCCTTTGAATGTCCATAGCACTTTGTGCCTCTTATGGAGTTATTTTATATTCTAGCATGTAAGTTGATCAATCATAAACAAACATTTATTAAGTCTTTACCATGTGCAGATTGTTGGGGGACATACAAAATATAGAAAATACAGGGTTCTTACCCCCAAGGAGTTCGCTAGCAAGTACAGGGATAAAACACATACAGAAATAATTATAATATACAATATCATTTGATAAGTATATTAGAAAGTTATAAAACAAAGTGCTATGTGACATTGCGGAATTAGAAAGGGTTTCCTGGAGGAATTATTGATGTTTATATCTTATCCTTTCCCACTAAACTATGAGCTCAAGATGTTCTGTACATGTTTATTGAATGAATGAATAAATGATACCCAGTGAGGCAGATCCACTAGGTATACTCAAATGAACAATATAGATTTCAAATGAAAACCTATGCCAACATCTTCAATCACTCCAAAACTCCCCCTCATCTTTGGGAACAAACAAAGGAGGTTTGTGTCAAATGTTAGTAAATATCAGTGCTACAATAATGGCCAGGGCAGGGATTATAATGCCTAAATCTTACAGTTGGGGACACTGAGGTCAGAAAGAAATTACTAAGGTAACACAGCTGTTTTGGCAGAGTGGGGGTTAGAGAGAGAAGCATAAATCTTAGGATCTCAGAGTTAAAAGGGAACTTATAGGTTACCTGGTACAATTGTCATCCACTGTGGACTAAAACTTCTGGATGGCAGCATTTCTTTCTTTCTTTCTTTTTCTTTCTTTCTCTCTCTTTTTTCTTTTCCTTCCTTCCTTTCTCTTCCTTCCTTCCTTCTTTCCTTCCTTCCTTCCTTCCTTCCTTCCTTCCTTCCTTCCTTCCTTC
>NW_020954641.1:2727843-2808342 GCF_900497805.2 Vombatus ursinus | reverse complement strand
TTCCTTCCTTCCTTCCTTCCTTCCTTCCTTCCTTCCTTCCTTCCTTCCTTCCTCTCTCTCTCTCTCTCTCTCTCTCTCTCTCTCTCTCTCTCTTTCTTTCTTTCTTTCTTTTTTCTCTTTTTCTAAAACTTAGGAGAGAGTGGATAGGTGGCATGGTGGATAGAAGTCTGAAATCTGGCCTCAGACACTTAGGAGCTGTGTGACCCTGGGCAAGTCACTTGACTTGTTTGTCTCAGTTTCGCACTGTGCTAGGCACTTTATAATTATCTTAGTTGATTCTCACAACAACCCTGGGAGGTAGGTGCTATTATTATCCTCATTTTACAGATGAGGAAACTAAGGCAAACAGAGGTTAAGTGACTTGCCCAGGGTCACATAGCTAGTAAGTGTCTAAGGCCTGGTTTGAATTTAGGTCCTCCTTTCTCAAGGCCCAGAGCTCAATCCACTGCCCCACCTATTTGTAGAAATAGGAGCTTAACTAGTGTTTCTTCAATTGAATTAAACCTGTACTTGAGCTTGAATCATCTCTACAAATCTGACAAAATTGGGACAAGAACAAGGTCTTGCCACCTTCAAATTTGTCTTCTTGAGTTCAGAAGAGCCTGAAGGTCATGAGAAATGTTGTCTCAGAGTGTCCTATCCTTATAGTATGAGACCCCACGATGGTGTGAGAAACAATCTGGGCTGTGAATCAGGGGATCTGAGTTCTAGTCCCAGTTCTACCCCTGATTCACTGGGTGGCCTTAAGCAAGTCAATTCCCTTCTCTGAACCCCAGTTGTCCTCTCTATAAAAAGAATAGGTTGTGAAGCCATGATCTCCAAGGATTCTTCCTTTTCAACATTCTTTGAGGTTGATTTCTGCCTTATATAAGTAAAAACCTCCTAAGATTCAGAGCTGTCCAAAAGCAGGAAGGGCTGCCTCACAAGGTGGTGAGTTCCCCCATCACAAAGGTGATCTTTGATTGGGTGATCCTTGATTGGAGATGATGCAGTGAAGATTCCAGCTTAGAGAGGCATTGGTCCAGATGTCCTCTGGAGGTGTTTTCCAGATCCAAAATTCTGGGATTCTACAGCGTAATAACTCATCCCAACTCCCATTCATCAGCTATGGGCCTTTGGGGGGAAAATTTACTTCTCTCTGACCTCAGTTTCCCTATCTGTAAAATGTGGATAATGATCCTATCCTGGCTCACCTTACATTTACTGGAGCAAATGAGATAAAAGATGTACCTGGTAAAGTACACAAATAAAGGATGGTGATGGTGATGGTGATAACTTCCATTTCTTTGGGGCTTTTAAGGTTAACAAAATACTTTCCTTTGTGACCCAGAGATTCCATTATCCCAAAGAGGGCACTAGTAAAAAAAAAAAAACAAGTCCACATATATACCAAAATACTTATAGCAGCACTTTTTGAGATAGCAAAGAACTAGAAACAAAACAGATGCTCATCAGTTGGGGAATAGCTAAATAAAATGTGGTTCACTACATGAATTTAATGGAATATATCTGTGCTGGAAAAAATGATGAAGGCAATGAATACAGAGAAGCTTGGAAAGATCTACATGAACGGATGCAAAGTAAAGTAAGCAGAGCTTAAAAAAAACAATATGCACAAGCACTACAACAATGTAAATGGGAAGAACAACTGCCAAAAAAAATCAAAAGCGAATGTTGCAAAGTAATAAAAGATATGCATGACTGGAAAGAAGAGACAAGGATACTCTCACCCCATCCCTTTATAGAGGTTGGAAGTTCACAAATGTTCCACATTGCATATATTCTCAGACTTTTTCTATGTATTGATCATTTATGCTATTTTTTCCTTTTCCTTTCCTTTCTCTTTTTTTCTTAAAAATATTTATGTGGGATGGCTTTTGGGGGTGGGGAGGATGGAGAAGTTCCTGGGGGAAACTGGTGGTGTAAATAAACAAAACACATTAAAAACTTATTTAAGAAAAAAAACAACAAAGTACTTCCTTCAAAATTCTGGGAGTCATGTAGTACAAAGAGTATTGTCCCCCCTTTATGCATGAGAAAACTATGTAGCAAAAAGGGGGAAAGGACTTTCTCAAGGTCCTTCAGGTAGTTAAATATCTGAATTTATGCTCCAACTTCTACTGGGCTCTCACTGCTGCTAAGCAATCCTATACCTGCCTCATCAACCTACTATCCCACTCTCCACAGTAGTTCTTCCAAATCTTTTTATCCAAACCTCCTCAAATCTTTCATAACTACCCTTCCTCCTCAGTTGAGAGACCCTTGCCTAATATTTTACAGAAAATATTGAGGTCTTTCACTATGAGCTCTTTCTTTCCCCCTTCTTTATCTTATATCACTCAGAAGCCTTCTAGCACTAACTCCTCCTTCACACACACACACACACACACACACACACACACACACACACACACACACACACACCCCATCATCTCATATGATGAAGTGCTCTACTCCTTACTAAGGCTAATCCCTCTACCTGCTCAAGTGATATCAACTCATCCTATCTTTTCCAACAGATTGTCCCCTCTGTCATCCTCACTTTATTGCTTATTTTCAAACTCTTTTTGTCTATTAGCTTATTCCCTGTTACCTGCAAACATGTCTATGTCTCCCTTATTCTAAAAAAAGAAAAAAACCCTCACTTGATCTGTCCATCCCTGCTAACTATATTTTTATATTTCTTCTGCTTTTTGTGGCTAAATTCAAAATGGCCAAGTGCTTCCACTTTCCTCTCATTTTCTTCTTAACTCTTACAATCTGGCTTATGACTTAATCACTTCATTAAAACTGCTCCCTCCAAAGTTACCAGTGATCTTTTAGTTGCCAAATCCAATGACTTTTTCTCAGTACTCATTCTCCTTGACCTCTGCAGCCTTTGACACAGTTGATAACTCTCTCCTCCTTTATACACTCTTCTCTTTAGGTTTTTAGGACATCACTCTCTTGATTTTCCTTCTACCTATCTGACTAATCCTTGTCTGTCTCCTTTGCTGGAACTTCATCCTGTGTCCCACAGGGCTCTGTCCTGAGACCTCTTCTTTTCTCTCTCTATACTACTTTACTCAGTGGTCTCATCAGCTCCCATGGATTTAATTACCATTTCTATTCTGATGATTCTCAAATCTACCCATTCCGCCCCACCTTCTTTGCTGACTTCCAAACTCACATCTCCATCTGCCTTTCCTCTCAAACAGGATTTTCAGTAGATATCTAACATGTCCAAAATGGAACTCATTATTTTCCCCCTTAAGACCTTCCCCACCCACCTTCCCTAATATTGTGGAGAACAGTGCCATCATTCCAGTCCCTCAGCCTTCCTCAACTCCTCAGTATCTTTCATCCCCCATATCCAACCCATTGTCAAAGCCTGCCAATTTCACCTTTGCAATGTATCTCAGATATGCCCCCTTCTCTCCTCTGACACTACTTTCACTTTAGTACAGACCCTCAAAACCTGTTGGTGGGTCTGCCTGTCTTAAGTCTCTCATTACTCCAATTTATCTTCCATTTAGTACCAAAGTGATTTTCCTAAAGCACACCCATGACACCTCCCCTTCCCTCCCACCCCGACTCAATAAACTCCAATGATTCCCTATCACCTCCAGAATCAAATACAAAATCCTCTGCCTGGTGCTCAAAGTCCATCAAAAGTTAGCATTTTCCTACTGTTTCAGGCTTCTTACACCTTACTCTCCACTATATACTTCTTGATCCACTATATACTCTGTACTGTTCTATGAACAAGACATTCCATCTTCAAACTCTAGGCATTTTTTCTGACTATCCCCCATGCCTAGAATGCTCTGCCTACCTACTGACTTCCCTGACTTCAAGTCCCAACTAAAATCTCATGTGTTATAGGAAGCCTTTCCCAGTTCCTCTTAATTCTAGAGCCTTCTCTTTGTTCATTATTTCCTGTTCAGCCTGTATGTAGCTTGCTTCGTATATATCTGTTTGCATGTTATCTCCCCATTAGATTGCAAGGTCCTTCAGGGCAAGTTCTGTCTTTTGCTTCTTTTTGTACCACAGTACCTAGAATATAGCAGGCACTTAAGAAATGCTTATTGATTCATTGAGCTGAGATTGAACCCAAGTCTACTAGGTTAACTTTAATCTGAGGTTAGAACTCATTCCACTCCTCTCTCCTAAATAAGAGAAACTAGTTTGTCATGAGGATTTTAGCTAAAGATCCCTGTGGATTTCTCAACTTCACCTCCAGCCTACACTTTGCTCTATGACTGGGGCCTGCCCAGTAGGGTGCTCTTTATTGGCCAGTGGCCCTGCCTCCTGTCTCCTCTATTCCTCCCAGAACTCATGCCCCCGAGCATCTTACCACTGTGCCAGCCTGATGTTGGCATCTGGATGAAAGCCTCCCTTGTTTGGCTCAGCACAATGTTGCTTCTGTCCCCTCTCTCTAGGGAAGTAACACACACACTCACTCTGCTTGGCTGAGGCCACAGAAAGCAGATATCTGAGGGGCATCTACTAGAATTGAAAAAGAGGAGGAAGTTTCCTTCAGTCTTCCTTCAGAATTCTGCTCTGGGTTCGAAATAGTTCACAACTCCTCCTCAACCAGAGCTCAGTCTAAGTGTGTACCAGTCCATTTGACGTATCTGAAGGAAGATATTTGACATATCTGTGTTCTGAGCTCAGGACTACCGAATTCCCTATCCTTGCTTTTCTTTCCATATCTCTGATCAGTGACTGTTGTAGTTCAGAAAAAGACTTTTGATTTCTCTATCCAACTGTCTTCTATATATATTTTTTCTATCCATATATGTCCTAGCCACACCATCTCTTCCTGCCTGGTATTATATCCCCCTCTAATCCCATTCCTTTCCTAGAACTCTCTATGTCTGGTATCATCTCTGCTTGAAACCTTCCAGGCTAGAAATGTTCAGTTGTTTAGGTGATTGGCACTTCCTTGCCTGTGATCTTAGGCCAATCGGACTCACTTGAGGAGGATCCCTCTCTTCCCTATGAATCACCTGAGTTATCCTAAAGCATGGTGTGAAAATGGATCAAGGTTTCTCAAAGAAAGCCTAGGATCATCTTCTCTTGGGACTACATACCCCTGATTCCTCCTGCCATGGCTTGAAGACCATTGTGCTCTGTGGTGATATCCCTGATTTTATCCCTTCCCAGTTCCACTTGAGATGTGTCAGTCTTTGCCATAATGTTTCAGTTGCCACCCCAATTTGGAAGATTGGTGCTGTCTTGGTGCCTCCTTTGGTGTCTTAAGTTAAATCACATGGCTATCCCTAGACAATGACAAATAAAAAGACCTATGCTTCCAACATTGATAAGTTCCTCCAATTTTTCTGTGAAATCCCTTTAATCTTGGCAATGGACCTGCTAAATCATCTCCTAGCATTGTTTCCTACAAAGCCCTGCTTGGGCCAAAGGTGCAAAGGAAGCTAATACCACATTAATAATAATAGTAATAGCTAACATTTATTATTTATTAGTAAGTAATGTTTACTATGTGCCAGGTACTGAGCTAAACATTTTACAATTATGTCATTTAATCCTCACTACAACCCTAGGAAGTAGGTGCTATTATTATCACCATTTTACAGATGAGGGAACTGAGGCAGAGGTTAAGTGATTTGGCCAGGGTCATACAACTGGTAAGTATCTGAAGCTGAATTTGAACTCAAGTCTTCCTGACTCCAGGCCCAACACTCTATCCACTGTGCTATGTAGCCGCCCCATTAGGCTGCATTAATAGAAGCATAGTGTCAAGAAACAGGAAGATGATGGTCTTGTTATACTCATCATCGTTCAGTCATTTCAGTTGTGTCTAATTCTTCATTGACTGCATTTGGGATTTTCTTGGCAAAGATACTGGAGTGGTTTGCCATTTCCTTCTCTAGCTCATTTTACAGATGAGGAAACTGAGGTAAACAGGGTTAAGTGACTTGCCCAGGGTTATACAGCTAGTATCTGAGGTCAAATTTGAATTGAGGTCTTTTTGATTCCAGGCCCAGTGCTCTATCCACTACACCACCTAACTGCCCCTTATATTCATCATAGGATCACAAAATCTAGAGTTGAGGAAATATGATTACTATCTTCAGATATTCTGTGGAACAGGGGGAAAGCATTCAAGCACTCTCTAACCCTTGAATCCTTTGTAGCTCAGATTTTGACAAATGGAAGCCCTGGGTCATGCCCACCATCTGCCTTCACTGTTTCTACCTGAATGCTCCTGAAGAAGGAAGCTTCATGCCATGCTGAGTCTACTACAAATTTTCCATTATCTAGGTAAACCTTTTGCTTCAAGCCTTCTACCCCAGTTCAAGCCACCTACAACTACTTCCTGACCTAGTACTTCCCCACAGAGGACCTCACTTCATACTTAATAAGGGAAATAAAGACTTTACTTCAATCCCACACCTCAAATGAATCCCTATTCTCTCTCTCTCTCTCTCTCTCTCTCTCTCTCTCTCTCTCTCTCTCTGTCTGTCTCTGTGTCAGTCTCTTTCCTTCTAGTCCGAGGAAAAAGTGGCCCTTCTTGATAAGGCCCACCCCTCTACCTGTACCCTTAATCTTATCCCCTCCAGCCTCCTCCTAGAGTTTGCCCCTTTGATCATCTCTCTTGACCCCTCTTCCAATCACATTTAAGTTTAAATCTTTCTCTATTCATTAGCTCCTACAAATATACCCAGATGGTCCCCATCCTTAAAATACTTTTATTTGACCTTGCTATCCTCTTAAGCTATTTACCTAATATCTTCCCTTTTTCACAACCAAACTCCCAAAAAGTCTACACTCTATATCTACACTCATTGCCTCCACTCCTTCACCTCCCAGTAAGTGCCAACGCCAAGATTCAAACCCAGGTCCTCCAGCTTTAAGTCCCAATTCTCTTTTGATTACATCATTCTAACATTCAGATGACTACCTAAATGGAAGGTGGAAAGAAAAAAAGACAGATACCTCCAAAAATGAGTTGGCTGACCCCTTTCAGGTGGTTTGGCGAATTGGAAGACTGAGTGAATTTTGCATGGATGTACCTCCTGCCTCTCTTCCCTTTCCAGATTCCTCTTTGGTTGGGGGGAGCAGTGGATCAACCATTTTCCCTCATAAATGTCCTGAATTCTTCCTTAAGGATGATGAACCTTTGCATATTTAAGCAACTATTTCAAGAACTTATAAGTAAACTTGGCTAGACTAGACAGGCAGCATGGTTCAATAGTTAGAGAACATTTTACATTAATATCCAGTTAGAAAGACCTGGATTCAAATCCTGCCTCTGGTCTAACAAGTCACTCAACTTATCTGAGTCACAGTTTCCTTCTCTATAAAATGGGGTTAATAATGCCAGTATTACCTACTTCAGAAGGTTGTGTGTAACTGAAATTAGATTAATGTATGTAAAAGTGCTTTGCAAACTCTAAAGTGCCATAAAAATTCCCATTATCATTACCTCCATAGATGTATCCATTTCATAGATCATCAGAGTTGGAAGGGGCCACAGAGCACAGAATGTCGAAAATGGAAGGAGATGGAGAGAACATCAGATTCAATCCTTTTCATTATACAGTTAAGAAATGGGCTCAGGGATGGGAAAGTCACGTGTTCAAGGTCACACAGAGTGTGCTAAGTGGGGAAAGGCTCCAGATCTCTTGATTACCAATTGACAACCTGCCAAACTGTGTGTTGTGATGAAGGTGGCAGCCATGCCCTAAGTATATTATGCCTAGCCTTAAAAGCAAGAGCTAGTGGGTAGAAGGTAGATGAATGTCCCATTGTCTCATATCACTGGGAAGCCCACACCAGCCTACACTGCCTCCTACAGACCTATCCACTGTGCCCCAAGGAGCATAAATGGGAAGAGATTGACCAATGGAGGCCTAGGTTCTTTGGCTATGAGAAGTCTGTTCTGTATTTTCCCTGTTGAATCTAATTCCACCCAGACCAGAAAAAAAAAATACAGGAGGGCATAGGGCTTAGTTGAAAGTATGTGTTTTATGGAGAGGGAAAAAGCCAACAACAATAACCAAAATTAAAAAAAAAATCTTTCTAAATTATCAGAGATCAGTGATGAGATCTCAGCTCCCAAGGTGGCTTCTGGCCTGGACCATGCAAGCCAAGAAGGTCCCAAAAAGAAGTGAGGGTGTAATACAGGTTAGAATTTCAAATGATAACATTGAATGTTAGTCTTTAGATTTCTTTTTGCAGGACTCTGCAGGGCCCAGCCTTCTCCTCAGTTAACACAGGCCCTGACAAACTCTTATCAAATGGAAGAACCTTCATCATTCCACCAACAGGAACCACATCGAAGGCTTAGGCTCATCTCTTGTCAGTCCTATGTGACCTATGGACTTAGGTTATGCTCTGTGTCTCCTTGGAGAAGCCATCCCCCATTGCAGCACAGTTAAGGAAGAAAGCAAGGGGCTTCCAGGAATATAAGCCGTGATATATCTCTGGCTCCTCAGAGCATCACTCTCTCAAGAGAAAGAAGGCAGGTATGAGAGTGAGAGGCATCTGCTTTAAAGGGCAGAGGGACCAGTTAAGGGAGAAAGCAGAAGCAGGGGGAGTCCCAGGAATATAAGCCATTATATTCCACTCAGCAGCTGCTTTTCCAGAGCCAGCCTGGTGAACCCCACCCACATTTAAGGAATGGAGCCAGAGGGCCCAAGAAAGGATAGTGCTTACTTACGAGGAGCAGGTGTCAGGCTATAAATCTTCCTTGGAGTGACACAGACTTTCTTAGAATCATGAAGAGGAATGATAAAATCATCCCTGTGGTGTGTTTGAGACATGAGGCACATTGAATATAGAGTTTAGAATTCATAGGAGTTTAGGGGATCAGTCTACCCTGCAGAGGGGAAAGGGTCAAGCAGTCTAGAGCAAGAGAGAAAGGTTAAGTGCTCCTTACTGTGATTTCTAGGCAAAGGAAAGACCATGACTGAGGAAATAAATCTGGAGGGAAACAAGGTGAAGTCATTCCTTCTAGGGCATCACTATTCACTGATGTAACTGGTTGATGTGCAAAGGGATAGAATAAAAGTATCGGACCAGAGGAAGAGAATCCTAGAATCTTAAATCTGGAAGGGAGCTTAGAATTCGTCTAGTTCCCCATGCCTTACCCAGTGCAGAAATCCTGTCTCCACTCTTTCTGGAAGGTGTTCGTCCAGTCTCTGCTTGAATACGTCCACTGATGGTGAACTCACTAACTCATGAGGCAATTTATTCCATTGTTGGATAGCTCTAGTTATTAGGAAGTTCTTCCTTAGAGAATAATAGAGTATCAGAGCTGAGAGGGACCCCATAGTTTATTTGGTTCAACCTGTACCTGAGCAGGAATCCCCTGTACTTGTTCACTCCACTAGAAGATTTCTAGTGATGGGGGACTCATTCTATAAAGTCTACTTAGGCCACCTCCCCTTTCCTTCCAAAATTTCCTAATTACAAACTAAACAGTGAAAAAGTCTTCTCTCTACTCAGTCAGCTCCCAGAGGGACTCAATGATGCTGGAGAGCCCTGTGGATCACTCCGTGGGAGTATCCAATCAGGGGTCTGAACCACAGCTAGAAGGCACCTTAGATATAATCTAGTCCAGCCCCCTCATTTTGTGGAAGAGAAAACTGAGGCCCAGAAGAGTTAAATGGTTTACCCAAGGTGACACATGTAGTAAGCAGCAGAGCCTGGATTTAAACCCAGGACCTCTGACTAGAAATCCAGTGCTCTTTCCACTTCACCACGTGAGGCACACAGTGGATGCTTGGGAAAGAGACAGGAGATCGAACAGAGGAGAGATTCCCATGGTCTCTCTTGGTAGAGAGGACTGGGACTCTGGCGGGGGTTGGGGGAGCCCAAGTTACCACAAACGAGATGTTTTTGTATAAAAAAGGCCCTAGTGAAAGGGCTAGAGCTCCCTGAAAATCCTTCCCCGGATCTCAGTGCACTTAGAAAAGAGGAAATGAAGAAGTTAAAAACTTTTGAATAACTTAGAAATTGCCTGACAGTCCAGAAAAGCAAATATCCCTGCAGGCAGCATCTCTTTCTGTATGACAGTGGGTTATACTGAGCTTCAATATAGAGATTTATACATATATCTTTATATAAATGTCTATTTATAGATTTGTGATCTCAGAAAAGCCGGGCTTGTTTCTTCAGTTCGTTCCTCTTCCAGAGGGCCAGTCGGTCAAATTCAGTGATGGTCATGCCAAAGATCTGATAGAACTCTTCTTGGGACAGGTGACGCTGGAAATAGGGGGACAGAGAAAGGTAGAATAGCATGAGTGGGAGAGGGCAGCTTGGGGACTGTATGGGGAACCAGGGGCACATACTCCCTGGAAAGAGCATTGCATTTGATGTCAGAAGACCTGAATTCAAATCCCAGTTGTTACTTACTATCTGTATGACCCTAGGTATATTGCTTCTCATGTGGCCTTCAGTTTTTTCATTTGTAAAATCAGGGAGTTGAATGAAATAAAGGGGTTGCATTAAATGATGTCTGAGGTCTTTCCCAGCTCCAAATCCTATGGTCTTGGGAAGTTTCCATTTTAGTTGGCTTCTGTCTGCCTGGCAATGCCTGGTGGTCTTCTTATAACAGAATCAAAGGATCATAGAATATGAGAGTTGTAAAGGCCTTCAGATAACAGTGCATAGAATGTTAGAGTTGGAAGTGATCTTAGACAATAGAACACAAATAACAGAGAAGACCACAGGCCACAGAATCTTAAAACCAAAATGGACCTTAGAGCATAGAATGTTGGTCCTGGAAGGGAGCTTATAACATAGGATGTCAGTTCTGTAAATGCCTTTAGAACATAAGATATAAGATGGAAGAGCCAGAAGGGCTCACAGACTATAGAATATAAAATGTTAGAGATGATAAGGACCTTAGGACATAGAACATAATATCTAGAGAGAACCCTAGAAATAGATTGTAAGGTGTAAAATTGTAAGGGATCATAGACTATTCATTATCACTGATGGTAAAGACCTCAAAGATCATCTATTTTCAACTTCTACCTTTTATAGATAAGGAAACAGGGACCCAGAGAAGGGAAATAACTTGCTCATCATTACAAGGTTAGTAAGTAGTAGAGTTAGGATTTGAATTTGGGTTTCTGGCTCTAAGTTCAATAGTCTTTATCCTCTCATTCTAACCTTCACCAAAGCTGCCCTTCATTGTGCTGAGCAGCCTCACTTCCCTCTGCTCACCATTCTATTCCTTCACTGCACTGCTTGAAACCCTCCTCCTCTGTCTCCCTCCAATCCACCTCTTCTCCTTCAGCAGTTTTGTAATTATTAACGTGTTATTTTTTCTCCCTTTTTGTAACCCCAGTGCTGACCATGGTATACAGTAGACACTTAACAAAGGTATATCAGAATGAATTGAATACATGCAGATGAAAACCATTCACTTCTATAGCATGCTTTCTAACATCTCATTCGATATGTAAAATGGGCATGTTAATACACTACACACAACAGCAGGGTTGTTATGAGGAGATTAGTCATGGCCAACATTTGTAATACCCTTGAAGGTTTATAAAACACTTTCCTCATAATAGGGCCATGATGTAGGTAGTAATAGAATTGTTATCTCCAAGTTATCAAGATGCACACTTAGGGCTAAGGGTGCTAGGGAGCAGGGCTGGACCTCAAAACCCAGGTCTCCAGTTTCCTGTTGCAGTATTCTTGCCCCTATACTACAAACTCCTTGAAATCTTGTACTCAAAGTGTATCTCCAATACAGACCAGTTACTAGAAATAATAGATTACTTTTGGAATTGACTTGGAATTAGGATTGAATCAACTCTCCACTCACTTCTAAACGCGTCCTGTCCACATCTTTGGGTAATCGGTTTCTCCCCCTGGTGGTCACCAGAAGCAGTTCATATGGATAGATCTGATGAGCAAGCAAGGAGAGATAGCTTATCATGGAGGATTAGGTGAGCTCTGTTGCAAGGGAGGAGGTATAAGCTTGGAAAGGAATCTCCTGCTTCCTCGGCTGGTCAAGCAGGTAGAACACCCCTCCAACCAAGCTCTGAGCTCAGGGAGGGGCTTACCTCTCTGCAGAAGGACCAGAGGTTCAACTCTTACAGATGGAGCAAGGATGGCTTAGGAAACCTTGGGGGAAGTGCTGTGCATTTGCAGTCCTATGAGCCCCTGTAATGATCCTAGAACTAGGCTGCTCATGGATCTGAATGGTGGCTATTAGAGTTCAGAGTCTCTGAATTCCAAGTTCAGAATGCTGACCTTGGAGTCAGAGGACCTGGGTTCAAATTCTACCTCTGGCATTTATTATTTGTATAAGCTTGGGGAAATTATTTTGTCTCTCTGTGCCTCAGCTTCCCGATCTGTAAATGAGGGGAGGGGATTAGATGAGAGATTCCTTATAACTTTAGGTCAGTGATCCTATGATCTAATATTCTGTTGTCCCCTAGGGAGTCCTGAAGTATCAGAATCAGAACACCTAGTCCAACTTTCTAATTTTACTAAAGAGGGAACTGAGGCCATCAGAGAGGTGACGCTCACTTGGCAATGGTCACACTCATCTGATGAGTGACAAGGTCAGGCTATGGAACTACACCATGATGTCTTTCCCATTTAATTTGCAAAGGCAGGATCCAGGGAATGCATGGTGAGTTCTGAGGGTGGAAGATAGAGGTGAAAAGAAAGGCCATCTTTGGAAGACCCTAGGAATTCCGTATTGACACCGCTATGAAGAATGGCTAGCACAGCTATTCATTGGGTAGGAGATAGCCCTGGCAATGTGGGATGGTTCTTACCTTGTACTCTGCAGAGAGAAAAGAGAGAAACAAACAGATCAGTGTGCATTACCCAACTCATTCTCACTTTGCTGCCTCATCCCTCCCCACCTTTGGCAGGTTTTGCACTAGGAAGGCTGTATCTGCTACAGAGGACTTTCCCCTCTATACCCCTCATCCTCCATTCTCCACTCCTGAGAGGCATTCAGGAGGTAACCTTTGATGTGAGGTACATCTTTCTACCCTGACACACCTCATGGGAGCCTGAGGAAGAGACTGGAGAGTACTCTTGGCAGCTAACTCAGTCCCACTGGGCTCCTGGCTTCAGAAGGAAGGGAATACATATGGACCTGGTGCTTCTCCATGTAGGAGAGGTTGGCAGGTGTCTGCAAAATGGGAATACTCTGTGCCACATTTGCCTTCAAGCAGTAGTCAGACTCTTGTTTGTGGGTTGTCTGGAAATCATTCAAAGGGGAAGAGCTGCTGGTGAGGGGCAGGACTGAGGTTGGAGGGGTCTGGGACCAGAGGGCTGGCAAGATGAGGGCAAATGAGACTCAGATGATTCAGAACTAGAGAGAATCCCAAGGATCATAGGATCAAAGTAATCTGAGGCCGGAAGGGCCTTTAGAGATTACCTAGTTTGGTCTCCTGAGCCCAAAGATTTTAAATGACTTGCCTAAGGTTGAAGAGATAGTCCCAATCCTCTTATTTTGGAATCCTCTTATTATGGAAACTAAGTTATTAAATGACTTGTCTAAAGTCACACAAGTAACACTAAAGCATCCATTTTATAGATGATAAAATTGAGACCCAAAGACATCAAGGGACTTGCCCAAGGTCACAGAGCAAGTAAAATGACAGAGTATATTTACAGCTAATAAATGTCTGAAGCAATTTTTAATCTCAGATTTTCTCAACTTGAAGTGAAGAGGTCTATCCACTAGGCCACCTAGCTTCTGTGTATACTTTGTATTTACTTTTTTTTTGTGTACAAAGTGTATTCCCAAAGTAAAAGATAAGCAACTTGAAGATAGGGTCTGGCCTATTTTTGTCTTTACATCCTCAGGGCCTGGCACTTAGTGGGATCTTAATCTGTGTTTGTAGAACAGAATTAAATTGATTATGAGAAAACAGGAGCTAGATGATTGGATGGGACAGGACTGTGGGGGCAGGCCATCTCTCAGACTATTAGCAGGGATGGAGGCTGAGTTTGTACTTAGGGAAGTACTATCTTCAGTGGAAGCAGTGATGGAGCTCCATGAACCAGTGATGAGGGCATCTCCCCTATCAGAATCCAGCTCTGCCTGACTCACCTCGCATCCCCCAATTGACGGCATTCATGCTGTCATAGTGAAAGAGATCTGCACTGGGTGTCTGCAGAGAAGAGAAACCACAAGGTTGGCTTCCTGTGATGGATCACCAGCCTCTTCCTATAGCATCCCATGCCTTCCTTATTGCACGTATGTGCTCACTCGCACACAGACACACACACAGAGAATAGTGTGACTTTTGACCCAATTTTGGGAGGTTTCTCTGCACAGTGATGCATTACCAATCATAGTCTCCCAGCTGGCCCCATGATGACTGAAAGGGGCCTTAGAGAGCATTCAATCTAACCTGGGCCTGAGGTGGATTTCTATCTCTACAACGCTTCTGACAAGGGATGGCCTTCTGGTTTCCCCTTGAAGACCTCCAGGGAAAGGGCGTCCACTGCCTCCTGAGGGAGCCCATTCCACTTTGGGATGGCTCGTCAGGCAGTCTTTGCTGACATCAAATCCATATCTGGCTTGCTGTAATATCCACCTGTTGCTCCCAATTTTGTTCCCTGGGGCCAAGCAGAACATGTCTAATCCATTTTCCACATAACAGCGCTTCAGATATTTAAAGATAGCTATCATATTCCCTCTCCCATGTCTTTTCTTCTCCAGGATAAATATCCCTTGCTCCTGTGAACAGTCCTCATATGGCATGAATATGCCTTCTTAAGGTCCAGGGCAATCATGATGAGGGACTTCTCTGCTGACAGGCCCCAGTTCTAGGGTTGTCATTCCCACATAGTCCAATCTCCTAGCCAGAGGGAATGGCTTCACACTAGGTCTCTAATTCCTTTACCATCCTTGCTGTTCTGTGTATGTGCACTAACTTGTTACTGTGCTTCCCCAAATGTGGTACCCAGAACTGGACACAGTGCACCAGATGGTCTAACCAGGGCAGAAGACAGCAGGATTCTCACATCCCTTGCCCTGGACAGTACGAATCCATGCAACCTAAGCTTCCATTAATTGTTATATCTGCCATATCATATTATTATTCACTAAACGGTTATCTATTATGCCTCTCATTTTATCCGTTTTTCCCCCTCTGGGATTCAAATGGTCTTAACTGTAATACCAAACAAACAAACAAACAAAAAAACCTCTCAGGTAAGTCTTCCTCACCCATTAGCATCCCTGTAGCATTGTCAACATTTTACTCATAAAAAACCCAAATAATAAATAAGATTTGTGAGTAATATCGGCCCCTGGGACAGATGTGACCACCTGGCATCCTTACCCTGTGAAGCCCATTTCTCCGGTAGGCAGGAAGGGAGGCTGACTTGGAGATGAGGGGATCTGAAAAGAAAACATCAGGGCTGTCACTTGTATCTTCACCTCAAAGACCCCCACCCCCCAATCTAGGGAAGACAGTGAGGAAATTCAGTCTATTAAAAATCTTCCCCATATCCTTGAGTGTAGAACTATAAACAAGGTAGGAAAAGGCCTCAAAAACTAGGCTCTTCCTTCATGTTCATAGCATCTAGAGGTGAAAGGGACATTAGTGAGCATTCCTCTAACTCCCTCCCCTCAACCTCCACTTACAGCTGAGGAGATGGAGGCTCAGAGAGGGGAGATAAGTTGCTCAATTTCATAAAGTCCATTAGAGGCTGAGTTGGGGTTTAAACCTGGGGCCTCTAAAAAGGATCATAGGATTCAGAACTGGAAGGCAGAGATTATTTACATTAGAGATTATCTACTAAACTCCCTTATTTTACAAATGAGGAAAATGAGGCCCGGGGAGGTCAAGTGGCTTGCTTTAAGGTCCCACAAATAAGTACAATATAAATATAATCTATAAATAGCAGAGTTGGGATTCAAACCCAGATCCTTTGACTCCAAATCCAGAACTTGCTTCTACCTACCTTGGCAGGGGTAAGGACAATAGGAGACTCTAAGATTCATGACCTTCTCTGTTTTAAGGGGGTCTAAGACCCAAGCTAAAGACCATGCAGCACTACCTCCACATACAAGTTGGCATTCTTGCCCCACCTCATTTATCTTCCTGTTTTGGGAATAGGCTCCCCCTTTCCCAACTCCACCTATTAGCTGTGAAAGAGAACAAACAGTAACAGTGAATGGTATCTTTTTAAGGCCCAGGGAAATTATGATAAGGGACTCAATTGTTACCAGAACTCAGTTCTAACTGACTCACCCCATGTAGGCTAATCTCCTAGCCAAAGGGGGTTGATAAATCCTAGGGTAAGATAGGATGGGAAGGTCTTTTGGTAGACCAAGGGGCAGAAACTCTACGTACCACTGTCAGCCAGGTAATGGGACCGGGGAGCTGCAATCAGAGAAAGATCAGGTCAGCACAAGGTGGCCTGCAGGGCAAGACCTATCCCACTAATAGATTTAGCCCTTGGAGTTACACTGTGTGGCTTCCCTGTGGAGTTACATACTATGTGGTACCCATATTCCCAATGACCAATTTCCAGACACTTCACCTATTGCACTATTGGCAAAGTGGGTTCCCAGGCCAGCGACCAGTGCTGAGTTGCCAACCAGTGATCAAACTATAGAAATAGTAGAGTCTACTCTTAAGCTGATTCCCTTTTGTGCCTATTCTCAGAACTATACAATATTAGGACACAGATTCTCAGAGTGGGAAGAGACATAACACAGAACATAGAATGTCAATATTGGAATGTACCTTAAAATACAGAATGTCAGAGATAAAAGGGATCACCAACACAGAGTGCCAAAGCTGAAAGGGACCTTACAGCATAGGATGTCAGAGCTCAGAGAAGGGTCCTTAGAATTTGGAATGTTAGAGCTGGGAGGGACCTCAAGACACAAAATGTCTGAGCTGGAGGAGTCCTGAGAATTTAGAATATTTGAGCTGCAATGGGCCTTAGAACACAGAATGCCAGAGTTTGGAGAGATCATAGAGCTTAGCTAGCCTAATCTCTTAATGTTATGATGGAGGAAACAGATCCAGAACAGGGAAGGGACTTGTTCAAGGTCAAATGTGGATTGAATGGCAGAGCTTGAAATCCAGTTCAGGTTCTTTGACCCTTAACCCAGTGTACTTTCCACTGCAAGACTTTATCCCTAGGTTATATTCATCCTGCTTCAAAAGTCCCATTTCTCTTGCTTTTTGAACCTTTTGCCTCTCCCATTTTCTTTTTTTGAGTAAATTGAGGCTGAAGGGTTTTTGCCCATTCTGTTAGAGTTGTCTTTTGCCTTCCCAGCAGTCTCTCAGTGTTTACTCCCCCTCTCCAATGGGTAAGATAAGGACTCAGTTTGTCATATGGGATGGAGGAAAATTACCACGTTCTCCCCCTACAGCCTTGCTGATCAGATTCTTCTTAGTGGTGGTCTTCCTAGTTCCCTCTGGTGTGTCTCTAAGACTCAAATGACGAATTGTGTGGAAAGAAGTCTATGCAAGGTTTCATTGTATTGCAAAGATCTGTGATTTCATTAGTGTAAATCTTTCTTTCACTAATGTAGTTCCCAAACCTTTCATACCATAGCATTCTATCATCATTAGTCACCGTAGCCAAAAATATCCATCGCCTTGTGGTCAGCCCCCCTAGTGATGGGTCTCGCCAAAGATAGCTACTCTGATCTTCAGTTGACAGACACAGAGATCATTGCTGAGCTGCTGGTACTCCACTAAAGTCTTATTTGAATGCCTTATTGTGGCTTGGAGATGGTTTGGGTTCTCTAAGGTTATGCCAGAAAAACACAAGCTCTGATAAACTGGAAAAGGCCCTGAAAATAGGCTTATCTATAATTTTGTATAATCTAGGTCACTGACATAATACCCACTCAAGGAATCATCAGATCAAGAATTAGAGCTAGAAGGTACCTTGGGGGTCATCTAGTATAACCTCCTCATTTTACAGAAAGGGAAACTGAGATTCAGGGAAGTTAAGTGACTTGCCCAAAGTCACACAGGTGGTAAGTGGTAGAAATGGGATTCAAACCCGGGTACTTGGACTCCATATCCAATAGTCTTTTTCCCCAAACCACACTGTCTCCTCTTAGAGTTAGGTGGTTCTAAAAGCTCTATTCTAAAGGTTCTATTCTAATATCTTCATTTTATAAATGAGGAAACCAAGACACTTATACAGCTAGGTGCTACTTAAGTAGATAGAGTATTGGACTTGGAGTCAGGAAGACCTGACTTCAAATGCTGCCTCAGATCTTTACCAGCTGTGTGATGATGGCCAAGTCATAGCTTTTCTTAGCTTCAGTTTTGTCATCTGTAAAACAGGGATGATAATGACACCTACTTCACAGGGTTGATGTATGATACCATACATAAAGAACTTTGCAAACCTTAAAGTGCTATTATGATGATGATGACGCAACTTGCCCATGGTTATCATATAGGTAGGGAGCCAAACTCAGTTCTCCTGACTCCCCATCACTGGAGGTAACTTCCTGGCCTGAGATGCAATGAATACGTGCATTTAATATGCAAAATAAATGTGAGGAACACATGGCTAGAGGGAGAAGTTGAAGAGGATCATTCAAAGCCAGAGGCTTCCAAGATCACTAAGGGAATTTTGGATGGACTAAGGATGAACCTTATATCGATGTTCAGAAAGAGGGAATGATATTCTTCACTAAGTAAGACACACTGGAATCTTGGACTAGGTGCTCAAGATAGAAGAAAGTGGCAGGCATAATATTGGACTCTTAGAGATAATTTGCTAACTCAGGAGCCAAGGTTCAAGGTGTTACTGTATTTCTTTTCCTATATCCTAAGTCCCTCCTAACTTTTGAGTGGGCCTTGGGACATCTAACTCTGAGAGTTTAAGAGAGCAGGAACCCCTCAACCCCCACCCCTCTTGCCCTTACAGCCATTGAGGGAAGTCTCATAGCCAGCAGTGTGCAAGGCTTCTCTGCTGCTGGTAGAGCTCCGGGGAGGGGTCCAGGGATCTGCATAGGAACTGGAGCGAGCCTTCATCTCCTCCTTCAGAATCAGCCGTCCAATCCCACTCTGGATCTGGGAGGGAGCAAGGGGAGAAGAAGGAAGAGGGAGGAGGATAAGAGAAAGGAGGGGAGGAGAGAGATAGAAAAGAAACAGGAGGGAAAGAGAGAAGGGAACAAAGTAGGGAAGGAGAGAGAGAGAGAGAGAGAGAGAGAGAGAGAGAGAGAGAGAGGGAGTAGGAAAGCAATAGAGAGGGAGAATGGAAGAGAGAATTGGGCATCAGTAAAGGGAAAAGGGGAGAAGAGAAGAGAGAGTAGGGAAAGAGAGGGAGAAGAGAAGAGGTAGTAGGGAAGCAAGAGAGACAGAGACATGTTGAAAAGAGGGAGAGAAAGAGAGGGAGAGGAGGAAGAGGAAAGAGAAAAGGGAGAAAGGGGAAAGAATAAAGGATAAGAGGGCATACATTTTACATTGGCATGGGGCATGGATGCCACTTCCTGCTTGGGAACTATTGCTGGTTATCTTTTCCATTAAGAGATCCAAGAACTGTGGTCTGAAACTCACACTCCTGGACCAAAGGCCCAAAATAGAATTTACATTTTATTTTGCACAAATCTTCCTGTTGAGTTTCAAAATAAAGACGAATTACAGCAACTGACTACAATACTGTCTTCCCTCCATTCCCATCCACTTGTTTCTTGAAAGAATAGTTTCAAATCTAGAAAAACTCAAGCCCCACTGTTCAGGAAGTCATTCCAAGTTACTGAAACTTGGTTCCCACAAAGATATGCTCAGGAAGGAGGGAATGAACCCCAGGCCAGAGTCCTTAACCAGTCAAGGGTCCTGTGAATAAAGTACTTAGGACAAAATAAAATG
Source organism: Vombatus ursinus (assembly GCF_900497805.2). Classification (NCBI taxonomy): domain Eukaryota; kingdom Metazoa; phylum Chordata; class Mammalia; order Diprotodontia; family Vombatidae; genus Vombatus; species Vombatus ursinus. The sequence continues at coordinate 2,788,534 of NW_020954641.1, read as the reverse complement.
CAAGTTCTTCTTATTAACACATAAATTAATAATGAAAAAATGATGAATCTTGAGTAAAATGACCAAGATTTTATGGTTCTTATTTTTTACCTAATTGTGAGATCTAGGGCAAATCATTTTCCATCTCAAAGCCTCACTTTTCTCCTTTCTAAAATAGGGATAATAACACTTCATATCATCCACCTTACAGGGATGCACCTGAACAACATTTTGAAGTGTAAAAAGCTTATTAATGACCACACAAAGGTCCTATATACCAGATTCTCAGGAGTCTAAAAGAAATTCATTCAGTCTATGTCATACATAGAAACCTGAAGACTAATGATTTAGCTGTGAGTGAAGACTGTTAGCTTAAGATTCAAGATTTTAGACTGACCTGACACAAAGATGATGAAAAATAGGCTTTATTTTAACAGTGGTATTGTGTGACATGTTATATGGTAGAACTAATTACAGTCAACATTCAGGGTTACAAAAGGGGAAAATAAGCACAGAGAAAGAAAGAAGGCTTCTCTTATGTGATTGGAGGGCATCCATCAGTCCTACTTCCCAACTGAAGGTCTAAGGCTGCTTCTTCTTGCTTTCAGAGAGACAAAAGCACCTGGCATACAGAATCTCTTGTGCAGGTTTGGACTTTCTGAATCCAGAACTTCTTTATAGAAGTGTTTTCAATGTGGTAGAAGCCCTTGGTGGGTCATGGGGAGCTGGGGCCTTCTCAGGGGGTTTCTCATGCCCTTGAGTCTTCCCCTCTTACCTGATGACTAGCCAAGCTCCTGAGCTCCCCCTTCCCCAACTTGGAGACCTAATGGAGGCAGGTGTCACAGCAGCTCAGGGGGTATCTAAGTTTATCTAAGAGAACTGTCCCTCTTAGTGAGTGTTTGAAGCTCACAACCCTGTGGTCTAAACTTGAAGGAAGTTTTGGAAGTGATTTGCTCAAGGTCACACAGGTAGTTAAGTAGGAGACCAAGAATCTGAACGCAGGTGCTCTGGTTCCAATTCCAATACTATTTCCACCACACCATGCTGCTTCACAGATGATGAGGGGATACCAGCAAAGAATAAGAAATACAGAACCAAGGATACAATAGGATATTGATCAGACTGGTCTCAACTGATTGGAGGACAAGGAATGAGGTAAGGTCAGATGTCCAGTTCCATTTTTCCTCAGTTCTCCAGGGCTTGAGATTCTCTACCTAAGAGAAACATTGGCCTACAGTCCATGCAGGGCCAATGGAAGCTGCCCACAATGGTGTTACAGTGTGCTCACAGATCAATGAGGCAAAGTGTTGCTCACCTTATGCAGACCGCGGTCAAAATCATCCTCTTCTCCTCCGGCTGAGAACCTCCGGGCTCGGGGCACTGGCAGGGGACAGAGGCAGGGTAAATTCCATGAGCGTCTCCACCAGGGTACACTCAGCCTTCCAGGGCCCATCTAAACAAGGTTGCCTAACCATGGCCATTTCCCATCTCCACATTGAAAAGGGCCAACATGGGTTCGAGAATTGAGAGGGATCATCTGGAATGCTTCAAGAGACAATTCTCCCTTTGAGGAGGGTGGGAAAGAGTGGCTCATGAAGCAAAGCATTCTGGTCAAGGTCTGTCTGAATGCCACTGGCTTTCCAATGGCTACTCTCTGTTGTACAAACTCTCTGTGCTATCCTACTGCCATGTGACTAGAATGACTTCCTTACCTTTCTTTACCTGGTGAATTTCTACCCATCTTTTAAAGTTCAACTAACATGCTACCCTACACTGCTATAATGAGCTCTTCTTGGGCCCTGGTTAAGTACCATAAAATGCGTAAGGTGTCAGGGGAGATGGAGAGCCCAGGGCATGGAGGTCACTGCCAAGAGAGAAAGTTAGACAGAACTGGAGGTCACCTAGGATATGGCTGCAGGTCAAGAGGAAGCAAATCATCAGGTAATTTCCTATTTAAACTTTTTTCTTGCTCTCTAGGTGCTAAGCTTAGGTGCTTCTACCTGTCGAAGGAGGACAGCACTGTCAGCCCTCTAAATTTCAGCACCTCAGAGTGCTGCCTAGTACAAAGTACAAGTCCTTCTGCCCTAGTTATGTCTCTGCTTCCCTATTCCCTTTCCAATCTGCCCCCAATCTCCCAACAACCTTTCTCTGCCTTAAGCCTCACCTAGTATTTTGTCCAACTTCCCCAATACACATCCTATGAAGAGGCAGCCCTTCTCAACACCAAGGCCAATCTCTCTCCATGTACAAGTAGATTCCATTCCATTTCCTTTTCTCCTGCAGATTGCCCCCATAATCATCCCTACTCTTGCACTCTTCTCTAATCTCTCCCTATTTACTGACTGTTTCTCTACGGCCTATAAACATACAGAGAATGTCCTCTATCCTCAAAAAACTTTCACTTGATTCATCTGACAGCTATCATCCTATATCTCTTCTCTTTTGTGGCTAAATTCCTTTTGAAGTTATCTACAATTGATGCTCCACTTCGTTTTCTTTCACTTTTTTCTTTCTATAATCTGGCTTCCAGCCTCATCATTCAACTGAAATTGCTCTCTCCAAAGTGACTAATGATCTCTTAGTTGTAAGATACACCAGCTTTTTCTCATCTTCACTTCTCTTGAATTCTCTGCAGCCATCAATGCTGTCAATCACACTCTTCTCCTTGATACTCTTCGCTTTCTAAGTTTATGTTTGATGTTCAAAGCCCTTCATAACCTGCTCCTCCTCCCACACCCCACCCCAACTTTTCCAGGCTTCTTACCCTATACACCCTCACTTTGGCCCCCATATACTATGCAACCCAGTGATCCTTGCTTCCTCACTGTTCCTCAAGCAAGATACTCTATCTCCTGGCTCTGAATGTATCTTCTCTTTCACTTTTATGGCCTAAGAAGAATGTACAAGATTGCTGTATATAAATGGGCATTTTTACTTATCGTCCCTCATGCCTGGCATGCTCTCCCACATCTCTGCCTCCTGGCTCCTCTGGCTTCCTTCAAGTCTCAGCTAAATTTTCATCTTTTATAAAAAGCCTTTCCTGATCCCCTTTAATTCTAATGCCTTCCTTCTTTTAATTATTTTTAATTTATCCTGTCTGTGTCTTGTTTGTACATAGTTTGCATATTGTCTCCCCCATTAGATTGTGAGCTCCTTGAGGGCAAAGACTAGCTTTTGTTTTTCTTTGTATTTCTAGTGTTTATCACAGTGCCTGGCATGTGGTAGCTTTATAAATGCTCATTTACTGGTTGACTGACTGACTAGTGTTAGGGGAGAAATAGCTCCTCTTTGAGTTTGCTTGGTGGGTAGCTGCTACCAAATACATATAAATTATTTGCTACAATGAAGAAAACATGGAGGTGAAAACCTAGGTTTTATTATTATGTCCAAGCCTAAGTTCAGGCCTCAGAGGAAACCTGAACCACTATGAGAATTCTGACAAGGCTTTTTAAAGGAAAAATTGCATCAGAGTGACAAAGAAATAATTCATTTACATATTGCAATCTCATACATTCTTCTTAGGCCATAAAAAGTTAAAGAGAAGATAGATCCATAATCCTATACTTTCTTCAATGTCATAAAAGATGAACAAACTCAGTTACACAGTCATGATTTCACACATCCCCTAAGGAAACAAAACTTGTCAAACAAACTGTATAAGTAAACTAAGTCAGGTTACAGATTAAACTACATTTAGAGGATTCACAAATAGGCTGATCAAGGAAGAAGATTTACATGTCTCCAAGGAGTCAGGGACGGTTGAGATTCTTTCTATAGCTTCTTATATAAGAATGTTTAAGGCTGTAAGTAACTTTTCACATCCCATGGGATAGGTTTTGGTGAGATGAGGTTAATATTAACCAAAAGTTGCAGGAAGAATAAAAGGAAATAAAAAATTCCCATTACACTACTGTTTTTGCATTATAGTTATCTGTATTTTTGTTTCACCTCTCTCCTAAACTGTAAGCTTCACAAGGACAAGGATCAAGCATTATTTAAATTTTCTATCTCCCCCGGGTGTCTAGTTAAGTTCTCTGAACATAGCAATCATTTAAGAATATTTCTTATTGTTAGACTGCTCCCCCACCTGCCTTTAGGTGAACTATGGAAAGTTTTGAGCTTTGATTGTGGTGCCTCTGTGTTACTGTTGAATTAATATTCTCCCCTTTGCCCTGGATCACTCTGTGATCAGCTTCATGGAGACTGAGAAGTATGGAGCTCCAGCCGTAGCCACCTATCATCTGGCTAAAATAGGGAGGGTGGTTGAAAGGAAGTGAAATGTCCATCCCTAAGCTCTCACTGTAGGACTTAGAGGGTCTCTAGGGACTGAGTTGAAAAAAAGTAGGAGAAAGAAATGGGGAGAAATAAGATTGGGTCAATTATACATATATACAATGAATATTTATTAAGTACTTCATGTGTTTAGAACATTGTGCTGGGCACTAGGGAAAGTACAAAGTTAAGATTAGAGAGTCCCTGCCTTCATAGGGTTTACCACCCTGGAAGACAGGGTGAGACATAAGTATAATCAGAAATGTATCTCAGCCCTGAATATCTATCTTGCTTTGCTATATTCATTTATTTGATGAGATTTTTGTTTATTTTCTCTGCATCTGTCCCTTCCTTCTCCACTCCCACAAGTCCAAGTTTTCACCTCTTCCTGACTAGTCTGTTTTATTAACCTCCTAATTGGTATCCCTACCTCCAATTTCTCCCTTCTCCAATCTGTCCCCTATCTCACTATAAACTTCCTAATTCATAGCTCTGATAATGTCATTCCCCTGCTCAATTCCCTACCCACTATAGCCTAAAGTCCAATAACCTTAGCTTGTAATCTAAGGCCCTTCACAATCTTATTCTAACTTACATTTTCAGATTTATTTGAGCTGGAAAAATTTTAGGATTCATTTGGTCCACTCTCTTCACTTTACTTATGTGGCTACTGAGACCCATAGAAGGTCAGTAACTCATCTCAGGCCACACAGGTAAGAAATAGCTGAGCTAGGCTTCCATGATTCTCCTTTATACATCCTATGTCTCATAGGATAACTGACTGTTTCTTGATCTTGTCTTACCCTTTCTTGTATAGTGTATATTAGAATGCTTTGCTTCCCTTATTTCTCTCATGTCCCAGCTAAAATTCCATCTTTGCAAGAAGCCTTTTCTCATCTCCCTTACTGTTAATGCCTTAATTATCTCCAGTTTATGTTGTCTATATCTTGTTTGTACATAATTGTTTTCATATTGTCTTCTCCATTAGATTGAGAGCTCCTTGAGGGCAGGGACAGTGGGTTTTTTGCCTTTCTTTGTATCCCCAGTGTCTGGCACATATAAAGCACTTAATAAATGCTCATTGGCTTCATTTAGAATGCACTCAGTCTTCATCTTCACCTTGTGAAATTTTCTTTTTTTTTTCCAGGGCCTCGTTGAGGTGCCACTGTCTTCATGAAGACTTCACTGATCTCTCTAGGCTGAAAGTGATTTCTTCCTTCTCAAATTTCTTGTAGCCCTTTGTTGGATCTCTATTGTTCTTATCCCCATTCTTCCTGGGATCATGTCTATTTATGTACAGGTCAGTCTCCTTTAGATTATTAACTGCTTAAGGACAAGGACTGTGGTAGTTTTTTGTTCATTTGTTTGAATTTTTGCATTCTTGGCAAAGAATGGGCCTATATGGGACCCAGCCCATAGTACTTGCCTAATAAATAGTTATTGAATTGAATTATCTGATTCCCCAAAAGGAAGGGACCTCTCCCTCACGGCACTTTGTACTCACTCTCTGCTTTGTATTACTGATGTATATCTTACCTCTTCTCTAAGATTGTCATCTCCCTAAGGATAGAGACTAAATTTTAGCTAAACTTTGTGTTTGCTCAGTACAGAGAAATTGCCTAAGAAATGTTTGTTGAAACAGTTCCTGATCTGGAGGCTTCCCTGATGTCCAAGAGTAGACTGGAACAGTTTCTTTTTTCTTGACTTGAGGGGAGCCTGCTGTGGGCAGGCAGCACTTGTCTCCCTTTTCCTCTCCTCCCATGTATGCACTGGACCACCTAGCATGGAGTGCCTGCATCAAAGAAGGCTCTATGAGCAAAGCAGAATTTCAGTAGTTCAAAAGAGAAGTGAGATGTGCAAATTTAGAGACATCTTCCCAAATGTTCATCCGGATGATTTGTGCCCCACTTGTAGTACAGCCTTCTGAGCTCATATTGTTCTGATCAGCCACAGTTGGACACACTGTATTTTGACCCCAACATAGCAATGCCATTTTGGTCCTCTTCGGGTAAGAAGGACAACAACCAACCTCTCCTCCTCTCCCTTCCAGGCTGAGCCACCTACCTTTGGGGGAGCTGTGGTAGGTCCAGAACTCAGATTCTGAGCCATAGTAGAGGTCTGGGGAGTAGGCTGGAGCATACTTGGAGGACTGGGTGATATCTTCACTGGTTTTGCTTTTCGTTGCTGCCAATGATTTGCCTGTAGAGGTGCCCACAGGACAGGAAGCTCAGGAGGGTTGTGGGGGAGGGGGTGGTTTATCTAATCAAAGGCTAGAGGAAATCTTCTTGACATAAAACAAATGAAGGCCTTGGGTAGTCTGCAGTTATTCAAGCATTGCCCCCTCAAAATCCCCAGCCCCAGCCCCCTACAATGACATCAGGGTCACAGGGACAAGAGAAGAAGGAAGATGGAGAGGGACAGTTACTCTCAGTCTGGCCTCTGACTAGGGCTAAAAATGGTTCCCATGTGTCAGCCTAGTGGCTGAGATAAGTTTTATTTTTTCTCTAATATATATTCATAGTTCTGTTCCAGCTCTGACATTCTATATTCTGGGTCTTTCTACCTTTGACATTCTATGATTTAGGTTCCTGCTAGCTCTGACATTCTATGTGCTCCAGTCCTTCCTCATTCCCATTCTATGGTCTAAAGGCCCTTCAAATTCTGACATTCTATGCTATAAGGTCTTTTCCAACTCTGATAATTCTACTTTCTAAAGTCCCCTCTAGTTCCATATTCTAAGGTCCCTCCTATTTCTATGATCCTAACTGGTTTCTAGGTAAAGACTAAGATCTGCATAAAACCATGAAATTGATGATGGGTATAGTTACTTACAACACAAGTGGTGCAGTAGAGGTCAGAAGAGGTGGTGCCATGCAACCCAGGGCAGATCAAAGCCAGTAGAAAAAAACAAAACAAAACAAATACAAGAGATATCATTATCATTACAGGACAGAGAATGCTACAGTCACAGAAACTGAGACCGCTTAGACCAAGAGCCACCAACATGCTCATGCACTGATCTTTGCATGCTCTTTTCCCTTCCACCCCAGGGTTCCAGATGAACCTCCTGTCTCAGTTTCTAGCCCAAATCTTCACCTTCATCATATTTTCCCTCTTCAATCTTAAGGTTATTCTATCAACCTATTCTATGACCTTTAACTTTATTCTAAAGCTAGAGTATCTTTGGTTTGACAGGTTCTGTTCTTCAGTTTGGGGGCTGATACAGTCTGGATTTCCTCCCTCCAGAGGATGGGTAAGGATGGTGGAGACATGTAGACAGAAATAGCTGAAATGACTGATGAGTCCATTAAGTATAGCCAGACGTATCTGACCTATTTCTGATTGGTATATTCAGAGGTGGTCTGGGTCTACTTACATTGGATTGGTGCATTTGTAAAATGCTCGGTCTTTTTGTCTACCTCAATATAAAACTTTACAGACTCTGCCTGCTCTGGGCTACACAGAAGCAGCCTGCATAATTCTGTGCAGGGCTAGTCATCTGTGTTTATGTGTATAGCTTCATTTCCTTAAACTAGAAACAACCTTGGGATCTGGGTGGCTGTGAGTTAGTCAGGATCTATGTTTCCTCAACATTTTTTAACCACAAGATTGATTTGTATATTATCAAGAAACCTATGAGACTGTACTATACAGATGGTTTTGTGCATTGCTGTGGCCAAAAAAAAAATCATCACCTGGTGGCCAACCTCCTGGTCATAAGTCTCTCTATACTTATCTAGGCTGGTCCTCAAATAGCAGACACACAATCCATCACCTTACTTATGTATCCCTGTACTGTATTAGTAATAATGTTATATTTATTATGCAGCATGTCCTTAAAGTCTTAGGGCAATATGAAGCTTTAATAATTTCAAAAGTCAAAATGCTAAAAACCTATGAAAATATCATTTGAAAGTTTATTTAAATTTCTTTCATACTTATTTAATTTTGTGAATTTTGAATAATATATTTTTAATTTTAACCAGGTGGGCACGCTGTCCTTCTGCAGGATGTATATTTTACTATGGGACACTTTTTGGATGACAATTTCACAGACTGGTATATCAGTAGATAAGGTCCCTTTGCCTGACCACTTCAGTCACCTGATTTATCTCCATTAGTCTTTTTATTGTAGGGTCATGTCAAAACTGTCATGTATACATCAAAACTTCATTCTTTGGATGATCTTAAGGCTAGGGTTACAAGTGCAATGCTTTCAGTCACAAAACAGTAGCTGATGAAAGTTTTTACAAAGTTTGAAAACTGACTAAAGCCACGTATAGCACAATATGATGGTTATGTTGAATTTTAATAAGAAATATTTCAATATTAAAAAAGTAATTCACCTTTCAAGTATTGTGTTTTTTGGAAGTTTGAAGCATTTATGCTTTTGAAGTTATTAAAACTTAAAACTGTACTAAGGCTTTTGGGGTACCTTGTATATTTATAGATGATATTATTATTATTATTAATAATAACTTATATTCATATAGCACTTGACCCATACTTGATTCTTATGATAACTCAAAGCAGGTAAGTACAAAGACTTTTAATCCTCATTTTATAGGCTGGAAGACTGAGGCTTGCTGAGAGAAGAGAGACTTATCTGAGGTCACACAGCCAGCAAGTCACAGAATAACAGAATCTTAGAGCTTAAAGTGACCTCGGTGGTCACCCTATTCAACCTGAATCTTAAGAGAATATCTTTTACAACCTCCCTGACAATTTGCCAAAAAAAGATATTGATATTTGTATAGATAGTGTTTCAGGGTTTACAAAGTGCTCCCTTCACAACAACTCTTGCGAATTAGATCCTGAAAGCACAATTATTATTATTACAGTTTTGTGGAATGGGAAATTAAGGCACGGAGTAGTTGATTTGCACTACAGTGACAGGATTTGAGCCAGTTTTTTGAATCCTGGAACAATGCTTTTCTTATTATACCTGACTACTTCCTATAAGGTGCCTTTTAAAGAACTCTAGTGCCCAGAAGCCCATTATTTCTAATGACTTTAGACACCTTCTATCCATCATACAGGGAGAGGCTGCAGTGTGCATCTTCTCATGTTCCATCTTAAAAGTTTCTGCCAACCATACCCTGACATACGGATGTGCTGCCCAGCCTTCCTAAATGAAAGACTCGTAATGGACCCTGACTCCGTACAGGCCAGGGCTCACACAGAGATGTGTCTTTTCACAGAGAAAGACAGAATTTTAGGCTTCAAACCATGCTGGAGACTTCAGAGGAATCTTCTTGGCTCTCCTGAAGTTGCACATTATTTCCCCTATTTTTCCCAAATGTCATCTGAGAAATGGGCCATAAGGAACAACCACATAGGGCTAGGTGAGACCTTGGAGATCATCTAGGCAAGGGGTTCTTAACCTTTTTTGTGTGTCATGGATCCCTTTGGCTCTCTGTTGAAGCCTGTGGGTCTTCAGAATAATGTTTTTAAGTAATTGAAATAAATTACTTTGTTAGAAGTTACTGCAAATAAAGGTGTAATTTTTTTTCCCCATTCAAGTTTAAGGACCCCTTAAAATCTACCTATGGATTTTAGGTGGAGAATGCTTGATCTAGTCCAACCTACTCATCTTACAGATGAGGAAACTGAGGCCCAGAAAGGGAAAGCGATTGACAGAAAGCGATATCACACAAGCAGTAATAGCAGAGCAGGGATTCAAACCCAGCACTCCTGCTTCAGGGACTATCCACTGAGCTGCCTTTGAGCTCATTCCCTTTCTTGGGCTGTAGCCGTTCTGAGGCATTCTGGTAACTGCTTGAGCTCCAGCTAGATGTTCATCGCTCCCTGTTAGACACAAGAAGTAGAATAGAATATAAACTCCCAGAAGCCAGGGAACTATTTTGTTTTTGTCTTTCTACCTATAGCACCTAGTGTTGTGCCTGGCACATAACAGGTGCTTATAAACACTTGTTGATTTATACCTATCATGAAGTGTTGGAATTTGAATTCTAATTCAGATTTCCTGGCTCCAGGTCCAGTACTCATTTCACTAAAGTGCATTAAACTAATTTACCAATAACAATATTTGTAAATTATTAAATATTTCAGAGCTTCCCTGGCTCTACATACTTGAAATATTCCACTCCTCCATAACTATTTCCATGGGTCATTTCACCTGCCTTAGCTTTTCTCACAAAGCCACCACCCTAGTTTAGGCCTTCATTGCAACTCATCTGGATAAACTGAATAGCCTCCTCATTGGTATCCCAACTTCCAACCTCTCCCCTCTCCAAGCCATTCTCCACACACCTGCCAAATTTATATTCCTAAAACACAAGTCTGTTGCTCTCTCTCCCCTATTTCAAAAAGCTTCAGTGACTCCCTACTGATAAAAATTGTTGTTTAGTTTTGTCTGACTCTTCATGACCCCAGTTTTTTTTTTGGCAAAGATACTGCAGTAGTTTGCCATTTCTTTCTTCAGTTCATTTTACAGATGAAGAAACTGAGGTAAAGAGGGTTAAGTAACATGTGCAGAGTCACACTGCTAGTGTCTGAGGCCAGATTTGAACTCAGGAAAATGAATTTTCCTGATTCCAGGACCTGAGCTCTATCCACTGTGCAACCTAGCTGCCTCCCTGATAAAAATCCCAAACTCCTTAACCTAGTATTTAAAATACTTCACAATCTGGTTCCTAACTAGCCTTTTCTGCCTTATTTCACATTACTCCCCTTCACATTAGCTATTTTCCACTCAAATTGACCTACTATCTCAACATGCCATCTCTCATTTCCATGGTTTTGCATATATCCATGTGTGGAATGAGATGCCTCCTCATCTCCTCTCAGAAAGCTTAGCTTCCTTCAAGATTAGCAATTATATGGTACAATGGATAGGGCACTGACTAGATGAGTTCAAATACTGCTTCATGTTTATACTAGCTATCCAAGTCATGTGATCTTTTGGCTTCAGTTTCCTCATCTATAAAATTGGGGATAATAACAGCACCTACTTCAAAGGGTTGTTGTGAGAATCAAATGAGATAACATTTCCTTTGCAAACCTTAAAGCACTATAGAAATTCTAGTTAGTATTATTATGAAGGTTTAGTTCAAGGAATAACTCCTATAAGGCCTTTCCTTTCTCTCCTAGTTGTTAGTGCCACCCCTTTATATATTTGTCAGTCTATCTATCTGTCTATCTATCTATCTATCTACCTACCTATCCACCTATCCATCCATCCATCCCTCCATCTGTCTATCTATCTATCTATCTATCTATCTATCTATCTATCTATCTATCTATCTATCTATCTATCTAATGCTGTGTCCTCTCCTTCACCAATGTTAGCTGCCCTAGGTCAGGGACTCAGATTTGATTTTGTTTTTTTGGTTTCTGTATCTTCATTACTATAACACTTTACCTTACACATAGTAAGAATTTAATGTGTTTGCATTGTATTGAATTTAAAGTATTTTATAAACCTTAAAGCAACCTATAAATATGCATACTTTTTTATTTGGAGGGAGGGGCATTAGTGCAAATTTCCTTGCCCCATCTTCCCAAACCACAGCTGAATCCAGTATCCTTTAGCTGCCCCTCCAGAAACCTCTCTAGTCCACTGGCTTCCCAAAGACCATACCATGTCTTTTGTAGATGGGGGGTTTCCGGTAGATGTTGCTTTCTCCAGCAGCTGCCCATTGATGGAGGTAGAGTTGATGAGAAAGGAGAAAAGGAGGAAAAGGACAAAGGAAGAAGCACAAGTCAATTTGTCTGAACAGAGAGATCTACTTGATCACCTGAACTAAGGGTCCACCATCTCTTCCTCTTGGGGAGACTTCTTCCAAAATCAAATTCCTAACCTTGTTTCAAGCAACAATCAAATAAGGAAGAAGACTGTGGGGGTGTAGGGTGGGGAGGGGAGAGGAGGAGCGATGGGTTCATCGGAGTATGTCAGACAGTGATGGAACATACCTTAGGCCCTGGAGGGTGGAGATGGAGGCCCAAGGTGTGGAGTGAACATGCATAGCGTAAACCCCATGCAGAATGAATGCATCAGTTAAGATATCCACTGCCCTTTCCCCATGCCCACAGCTCATTCTGCTCTAGGACCCTGTATTCTGGGTTTATCACTAACATTTCATTCCTACACCACCCCATGCTGTCCTCCACTGTTGGTTTTGGAGTAGAGGTATGGATTTGATGGGGCTAAGAAGGGTCCCAGGGAGAATAGGGAGGGATAGACCCAGTGGTGTGCTGGTATAATTAGTAATTAGCTCTGAAAATGTGACTCACTTTCAAGTTTGATCATCATTATTAACATATTGTCCATCACTTTCTTAAATCTAATCTCTAGCCAATCAACAGAACAATAAGTCAAGCCCTGATTTATAGTGTTTGCCAATTCCTGAGTTTTAAATGCTCACACTGAAAATTTAACAACATGTTCTTGTGAGCTGGTAAAAGCTGGCTCTAGCACACCCCTAGATAGGCTCATCCCAAGTTCTGAGATGGAAAAGGGGAGGCATGTGGTTAGTGAGTGAGGTTACTCTTGAGGTATTAGTGGAGCTGTCCAAGCTGAACTAAGAAGCTTGTCCAAGGCCACAGGGTGCCAAGCTTCATGGAGATGTTGACCTGGGGAAGGCTGGCAGCCAGTGGGAGGCCAAACTTCTTAGAGCTGGAAAGGACTTCAGAGGGCTTCAAGTCCAATCTCTCGCTTAGGCATCTCTCTGTGGCCTTCATGACAATGTGTCATCAATCCTCAGCTTAAGCTCTTCCTGTCCAAGATTACTGTCTCCTAAGATATCTGTTCTATGTGCAACAGCTCTTCTTGTTGGGAGATTTTTCATATTGAGCTGAAAACTCCCTCCCCTCAAGTAAAACCCACTGTTGCTCCCTTCGCCCTCTACGGCCCCACAGAATGCTTCTTTCATAGGATATCCCTTCAGATAGTCAGTGATCTCTGTCCCCTAAATCTTCTCTTCTCTTGGACAGACATTCCCAATTGCTTTAGCTATTCTTCCTGTGATATGGTTTGTAGTGCCCTTCCTGTTCTAGTGAAGTTAGCTGGGCTAAGGGTGAAGACTGAGACTGAGTGTCTGTCACATATGAGTTTAAAGGGAAAGAATAGGGAAGGATATGGGTAATCCCAGGCCTGATTAAGGTAAGAAAGGCTTCCTTGGCTTGGCAGGGCTACTGCCAGGAAAACACGGAATCTCATGAAGACCCCACTGAGCATGCACCCGGGCCAGGGCTTCCACAGCCCGCCTACCTGGAACATGAAAGTGCTTGGGAGCTTGGTAAGAGGTTGGAGTGGAGGACCTCACGTCTAACTGGCTATGGTAGGGTGAGCTCCGCCCACTCTCTGCACCTGGAGGGCAGAGGCCCAGGAGAGCCACAGGGGTCACAGAAGAAAAGAGAGGCACAGAGAGAACGAATAGGCATTAAGTCAGCAGGTGGTTAGATAAGCCGTGAACTGGTAGGGGGAGGTGTGGGCATGGTGACACAGAAATGGTGAGGACATTCCTTGGGGAACAAACAAAGGCATTTCTATTCCCCAAGTCCAGCTGCAGAGCAAGAAAGCATGATTTCTCTTCCATGCATGTTGTCCAAGGAAACAGGTCTGACTCTGTTTCCGTGTACAGGCCGATGACCCTAGTCATGCTCACCATGGAATATTCATCAACTCTGAGAGGTGGCTAAGACTTGTAGCCCCCTTCTTTTGATCCCTAACCCCATCCCATTGATTGCCACCCCCCCCCCGCCAGCCATCGCTAGGATCTTTAATACCAAATATATGCAGGTCTGTGACCAAGCTATCTTTGTAATTTATTGGAATAGTATTATTATAGATGACAAGTTGCATCAATCCCTGAATGAAGGAGAGTCAAATGACCCAGGCAAAGAGGCAGTCAGGATCCCAAGAAACTTGAAAGTAGGATGTGTCCTCAAAGAGATGAAACTGTACTATAGATTTTAAAACAGATTAATAGCTTAAGGCCCAGGAAGCAGGAGTCTGGATATCATCAGAGGCTGTGAGGGATCTGGGAAAGTGATAGGGATCAGGGAAAGAGAACAGGGGTCTTGAAAAAAAGAACAGGGAAAAAATTTTTAAAAACTTAAAAAACAAAACAAACAAACATACAAAAAAAAACAGGGACAAGGGAAAGAGAACAGGGTCCAGGGAAAGAAAACTTATCTTTCAAATCAAAAGGAATATTGGTCTGAGGTTCTGGGCCCATGGCCTCTGATCATGCCCCTAAGGTTCTGACCAGAGTCCCATGGCAAGTCTGGAGGGACATTTAACTTAGGTCTAGACAGATTTTTTTGTTTTTTTGTGAACCATTCTGTAAACCATTCAATCACTGCACTTGGCAGATTAATGTTTTGTAGCACTAAGTATGCTTATCCCCAGGTATACAGACTCTACTAATAGGCTTGGCTTCCCCGTCAAATCCAGTTTGTATTAAACTTGAATATAGTCTATTAATCATTGAATCTCATAATCAGAAAGGACCTCAGAAGATATTCAGTTGAGCCCCAAACTCAGGAGAGATCCCCTCCAACATGATTAGCAAGTGGTCATCTAATCTTTACTCGAAGACCTTCAGGGAACTCATTACCTTGGGAGATAGCCCATTCCACTGTGGGGAAATTTTAATTGTTAGGAGATTTTCCTAATGTTGGCTCACAATATTCTTTCCTTTAAATTATCCCACAATCCTCCCAGTTTTTTGTCTTTTTGGATCAAACAGAAAAAAAAATTCCTCTTTACATGGAAGCCTTTCAGATATTTGAAGACAGTAATCATGTATTCATTCATAGCTCTCTTCTTCAGGATAAAAGTTCTTTCTAGGGTGTACCTAAACATTTTTTTCTTTCCCAATAGGTGTAATTTTATGCCAATACTCTATATATTGGGGGTGATCTGTACTTCAAGACAAGTATTGCAAAGATCTGTGATTTCATCAACATGGACAAGACAACATGGCAGCCCCTTCCACACTTGAGGAGATTTATTTGAAAATAAATCATCCCCAGGTGACTAAACTTTTGATGATGAGACATTCTGCACTTAGCTAGGCTGGTTCTAGGTGACAAGACAAACAGTCCATTGCCAGGCCCATCCTTGGAGCCTCCTCAGCTTAGTTGGACAGTCCAGAGCTTGTGGTGCACTTCCCCAGCTTTTGAGAGCCTTGAAACTCCTCCATGCTTTTGTGGAGAAGGACCTTAGTGGTGGACCCAGTCCAAAACAGTCTATTAAGTATAACTCGAGTCCACAGTTCATAACTCTAGAGATGGAAGAGACCTTCTTGTAGGTCATTTAGTACAACCCCCTCATTTTATAAATGAGGAAACTGAGGCCCAAAGAACTTAAGTGGCTTGTCCAACACCACACAGATAGTAGGTGGTAGAGCTAGGATTAAAACTCAGGATTCCAAGCTCAACATTCCAACCAAGTTCAGTGTTCTGTCCACTGTACCCAATGCCTACTTACATTTTTCCCGCTTACTGATAAACCCTTTTACAAAGCATGCTTGGGTCAGAAAATGTGTCTTGGAGGAAATGACAAGGGCAAATGAGCAGATCCTAGCATCAGGATATTTGGCCATGGTAGTAGAGTTTTTGAGGGACAGGGCCAATGAGCAGAATGTGAGGCTTCCAATTGCCTAGAGTTCAAGTGAAGAACGACAGTATCAATCTGGGAGTGAGAATACAGTGAAAGAAAACATAATGTAGCAAAAAGAGCACTGTATCTATAATTAAAGCCCTTACTACATACTAGCTGTGTGACCTTGGGCAAGTCACTGCCTCTCTCTGGGCCTCAGTTTCTACCTCTGTAAAATAAAGGGGTTGGGTTAGATGAGTTGAAGGTTCCTTTAATTTCTATACCCCATGACCAAGAAATTCAAGACAAATTTTTCCCAATTTCCTAATTCCCAATGAGATCCAAGCCTTGCTGGGGATCTCGGTTTTCAACAGGTCCTCCCTGGGTTTAGGAAGACTCACAGGATTGACTCTGAACAATGGACCTAACCCATTGATCATTTTTTATAGATAGGAAAACTGAGAGTCAGAGAGGATTATTAGCTTCCCCCAGGTCATCTATCAAGTCATATGTGATTCAAGCCTACATGCCCTGACTTTCAGGGCAAAGACCTTTCCATTCAGTGAGGTTAGGTTTAAACTGCCAAGTTATTTTAAACATAGAGGCATCCTTCCTCCCAACTACCGAGAACCTGAAAAGACAAAGCTGTGAATGGGACGAGCAGAGGCCCCGGAAGAAATCGACTGTAGGCAGCCTGTCTAGTCCTGCGCGGGCACATTCTGAAGCTCACCACCTCTGCCTCGGGGCCTTATGCATCTTACCTGAGCGGTAATAATGGTGGGGTGAGCGGGGAAAGGTAGGAGACATGCCCTGGCGGCTGTAAGTCGGAGAATCAACGTAGCCTGGGCTGGAGGCTCGCCGCTGCCGGAGGTCTAGACTTTCAAAGATGTCCTACAGAGAGGAGAAGAGTCGTTACCTGGAAGTAGGAACAAAAAAGGGAACACCAGCACCCACGGAGAGCGGGGACTTTGCCCAGTGATCTCGCCCAGATGAGAGACAGGGATGGACAGAAGAATTCCCCACATCCAAGCTCTTCTCGAGGATCCCAATCAGGACAGCAGTTGCCCATGGTTTGTTACCTGCAGGGTGATGGCACAAGGTCTTCTTCACTCTCTCATGGGCAGCTGTGAGGGTGTGAAATGGGACCCTGGTGGCCTTCTTTCTAAAACGACTGCTGGTGTCTTTAGTCAGTGACCACAGAAAAATGGGATTGTGCTAATGAGCCCTGAAGCTGAAGCAGCCTATATTCATCTGGTGAGAATGGGAATGTTAGGGAACCCATTGTCATTGACCTTCTCCCCCCTGCCCCCACCCCAGCTTGGGGGAGGTAGGGAAGGAGAGCAGAAGGTCTTTGACGTAGGGTGGAGTCACAGCTACACTTTTTGGCAGGGGAGGAATGATGGAGCTGTTCACTACTTAAGGGTTTTATGGAAAGGGTCAAGTCTTTCCTTCAGGTTATGGAATTACCTGGGAATATGGCGATAAAGTTCCCATCGACTTAGGAGAAGTGCAGTAACGTATATCCAGGCAGCAAAGAAAAGAGGAAAGAGAGACATAGAGAATGGGGTACAATGTGATCGTATGACCCAGAGAAGAAAATGCCTTATTTTTTCCCCAGAGTTCATCTATCCTTCCTAGGCAGCAGATCCCTTTGGAGGTTAGGTTCTAAGCCTCAGAGGAATCTCTTTTGCAAGATATTCAAGGCCCTCTACAAATTGGCTTCCAGCCAAACCATCTAACCGTTATTTCACATGGCTTCCCTTCACATCCTACATTCCTGCCAAGATCGATTATTTGTTTATTCTCCAGTATCATCTTCTTTTTCTCTTCTGCCACTATATACCTACCCAAACCCTTCCTCATGCCCAGAATGTACCCCTTCTTCATGTACTACTGAAATGTTTCTCTTCCTTCAAGGCCCATCTTGTACATTACCTCTTCTATAAAGCCTTTCCTGATTTCCCCAACTGAAAGTATTCGCTCCCTCCTTAAATTTTCCAAGAGTATTTTGTCTGGATCTTTCCTTTGCCCAGATATCACATTCTACTTTGTATTACAAACATTTGTGTACATGTGTTATTCTCTGTAGTAGATGGTATGCTCCTAAGGGCAGGCACTACTACTCTACATCACTTTTTCATCTTTGTAATCCCTTTGTAAATGAACAGAGAACTCAGTACATAATAGATAATAACAAATGTTTATTGGATTGGATCAAATCAAATCAGATCATATTTATTGTACACACGTGCCTCACCTCACTAGATGGTAAGCTCTGTAAATGGCACAGAAGCTGTGCCAATTTTTTTCCCTTTGTATTTCCAACTTAGCCTAGCACAAAATCTTGTACATACTTCAAACACATCAGCAGTGGGTTAACCTGTCACACCACTGGTAATTAATATTTGGGGAACTGAATTGAAATGACTGAGGGGAACCTCTGTGAATGGCTCAGGAGTCTTATTTGGTTCTAACTAGTGTAATATAGTCTATATGGTGCTGGATCTAGATTTAGAGATGGGAGGGGCCTTTGAGATCTCAAGTCCAACCTGGTCATTTTACATATGAAGACACTGAGGCCTAAAGATGGTTAGCTGCCTGATATGCTTCAAGGGTGTGTGTGTTTGTCTCAGAGCCAGGATTTGAACTCAGATCTTTTAATTTCAGACTCAGTTTTCTTGCCACTGTGCTATGCTGATTTGTTCCTTGGGTTTGTTAATTAAGTTAATGCTTCATTCGGGGAGACACACATCAGTCCATTCCTGAATGTGCCTTCTGACTGACCATCAGATCTCGCCTAGCCTGCACTTCAATCACAGGCCACTCACAGGGTAGTTGGAAAGTTCCTGAGAGGACACATGGCCTCTTCCGTGACATACAGGCCCTTTCAGCATAGAGATGATACTTTTTGGGATTCCCTTACATGTAAAGTTTCCCCTCGTGCTGTAGGAATCACTGTGCAGGGAATGGGACATCAAGTCTGGGTCCAAAAACAAACTGCCCCTAAGCTGCCAAGCTGACCCTTTTGGTTTCCTAGTTATGGAAATGGAAATTAATCGGTCTTGGGTGGGCCATCTTGGGCTCGGGACTGCTCGCTTTAGCCAATCTGCTCTGGATATTTCCTAAGACCTCAGACTGATGGCCTACCATCTCCCTTGATATACAATGGCCCTATCTGTTTAAATCAAGAGTCTTAATAGGTTGAGGATCTTACATGTTTGTTTTTTTTTCTGTACGTCGTGCAGGCCTATTTTACATACTCTATATTTTTCGCAGGCCACCTGAAATCCTTTTGTGGACTACAAGTGGTGTGTGGGTTATAATTGGCCTGCAGGCCAAATGTTGTGTAGGCTTGCTATGTGGGATCACTTTAGACTAATCAGCGAAACTCCCATCTCCAAGGGGTGCTCAGACTCCTTATAGAGGGTCACTCAATTCAGGATGGAATGGTAATCATGGGATCATAGGATCTTAGAATATAGAACTGGAAGACATCTTAGAGATCATGAAGTCCTGTTCATTTTACTAATGAAGAAACTGAGGTCCAGCAAGGTTAAGTGATTTGCCCACAATTCCACAGGTAGTAAGTAAAAGAACCAGCATATATGAGTGTGTATGTACATAACAGACATATATATACACACATATACACACATGTATATGTGTGTATATATGTATATATGTGTATATACATATATACGTTCTTTAACTCTAATACCAGTACTCATTTCATGGTATCTATGACAGGTGGTCATCTGGTCTTTACTTGAATACCTCCAGAGGCAGGGAACTCACTTCCCTTTTTAGATAGCTTTAATTGATAAGAAAAGACATCATGGTGTACTGGACAGAATGTTGGACTTGGCATCAGGAAGATCCAAGTTTGAGTTTTGCCTTAGACATTGCTATTGGAGTATCTTTAATCAGATCACTTAACCTCTTTGGGTCTTGATTTCCTCATCTGTAAAATGAATGGAATGGACTTGACCTCTGAAGTCTTCCAGCTCTAAATCTGTAATTCTATGACCTTTCTATTGGCTCCCTGAAAATTCCATCGAAGGGTACATGTTTTGTGCTTTAGGGCCCAACAGAATGCTAATCCTTCTACATAACACCTCAAAGAGGAACCAAGAGTCTGACTTAACCTGGTTACGAGGTTATCTCTGTGAGAGGGATAATTGATCCACTTTTTCATCCTTCAAGGCCTACGGATCATCTCTGCCAAGGAAGGGACATTGGTATCCTGCCATCACAGGCACTCTAGCTATGTCTGTAGTGAAAGAGAGCCTCTAGTCTGAGAAATCCTTGCCTCTTTTCCCTTTCTCTCTTCCTCGTCCTGATTTCACTCCACCTCATCCCTAGAGTTACTTGCCTTTGCTTACGTGAAGTAAAATTTGCTCATAGCAAAAGTCTTGTTATTTTGAGCATCATTGGCTGGTTTGCTTCTTCTGGGGAAACCTCCAGGTCCCCCAAAAGGAGGTGCAATGTACTGAGACAGGAAGAAATGTGAAATGTCTAGAAAGGCAACCTGGAGCCAGATTGTAAGAGGGCTTTAAATGCCAAGCTGAGAAATGTGTATTGTACTTAAGCCTCTAGTGATCTCTTAATTGCCAAATCTAATGCTCCCCCCCTACCCCAATACTGATCCTTCTTGACCTCTTGGCAGCATTTGACACTGTTGATTTCTTTCTCCTCTGGAGAGATTTTATTTTCAATTTTGTGACCTTTTGGGTCTATCAGACACTTTTTTCTCCTAGTTATCTTAGATCCTTCTCAGTTGCTCTGGCTGGCTTTTTCTGCACCAAAGGTGGATATCCTGTAAAGCTCAGTCTTGGGCCTCTTCTGTTTTTGCTCTATACTATGTTACTTGGTGAGCTCATCAGCTCTGATGGGTTAAATTATCATCTTGATGCAGATGATTCCAAGATCTATTTATACAGTCCTAATTTCTCCACTCATCTACAGTCGTGACATCTCGAACAGGATATCACAGAGACATCTCATCCTTTCCCTCAAACTCTCCTCTCTTGTGAATTTTTATACTGTTGTTAAGGGCGCCACCATCCTCCTGGTCACCCTAGTGTTCTCCTCAACTCCTCACTCTCACCCTACATATGGAATTTGTTAGCAAGCCTTGTGTTTCTACCCTTATAACACCCTGTACATACATCCCCTTCTCTCTCCTCACATAGCCACAACTTTCAGGTCAGGCCCTTAGCACCTCCTGCTGGAACATTGCAATAGCCTTCTAACTGGTCCCTCTTCCTCTCTGCCCACTCCAATCCATCCTCATTCAGCTGCCAAGGTGATTTTTCTAAAGCATAGCTCTGACCATGTCACCTTCACCCCTGCTCCCACGATAACCAGTGGCTTCCTATGACCTTCAAGATCAAATGCAAACTTCTCTGTTCGGCATTTAAAATTCTTCATAATCTAGCCCCTTCTTATGTTTTCAATCTTCATCCACTTTGCTTTCTCCCATGCACTCTGAGCCAGCTACACTGGCCTATTTACAGTTCCTCTAACATGATCCTTCATCTCTCATCTCCATGCCCTGGCTATGCATGAAATACTCTCCCTGCTTACGTCCACCTCTTAGTTTCCCTGACTTCCTTCAAGACTTAGCTCAAAGCCCATCTTCTGCTGGAAGCTTTACCTGGTTCCCACAGTACTAGTTCACCTCAAAGATCCCAAAAAGAATATTTTCACTTATTTATTTAATTTGTTTTATTTATTTATTTATAAATTATGGCTATATTATAAAATAATATACATTCATTCATTCATTCATTTATGAGGAACCAGTCTTACTATATCACTTCCCTGTTAAAAATCTCCATTGATTCCCCATTGCCTGTAGAGTAAAATATAAACTTAACCTGACATTTAAAGTTCTCCTCAATCTGGCTCCTACTATTTTATTTTCCATCATAACATTATCCTTCATGAACTCTATGATCCAGCCAAACTGGGCTACTAGCTATTTCCTAAATTTACTATTCATTCTGTTCTCTGTGTGCTGTCTATCTCGTAGGCTGTCTCATGCTGTCTCTCATGTCAGAGGGCATTCCTTGCTCATCTCTGCTTTTCAGAACCCTTGTCTTCCTTCTAAGCTCAGTTCAGGTGGGTGTTATGTTCTATGAAAAGTTGTTTCTGATTTCCCCCCAGTCATTAATGCTTTCTCCCTTCTAAAATTATCATTTATTTATTTGTCTATTTACCTGTTGTGTGTCCCCCTACCCCACTTAGGAGAATGTAAACTCACTGAGAGTAGAAATCGTTTTGCAATTGTTACTGTCACTCTACTTAGTAGATGACTGATAATATTTGTTGAGTTATTATTTTTGAATTAAAGTGACTTGTCCAAGGTCACACTCACATAGATTGTGGCAGAATGAGGACTCAAACCTAGGTTTCCTGGTTCCCAGCCTCTTGTACTTTCTGGTATGCATCTGTCCCACTTCAGATCACAGGAGCATAAGAGTTTACATTACTAAGGTATTATACAGTAGCAGAGTTACCTTGGTCTCCACATCCAATGTGCTTCACTACACCAGCAGATCTTAATGACCCTTCCCCATCCCCTTAGAATATGTGAGGTATAGTACCTCCCCATAGCTATATCTCTCCAGCATCTCATCGGAGGTGTATCTGTGATACGGTTCATAGGAAATGAGGTCTGGGCGCTGGACCTCATAGATAGCCTTAATCTTGGGAAGAGCTGCCAGGTCTTTGTAATTAAGGATCTCGTTATCCACTTTGGCCTGGGGAGAGGGAGAGACAGAGACAGGCAAAGAGAAGGAAGGTAAAAGGAAAGGCAAATGTTTACAGCAGACAGGAGGTGAGGGCTGGGACTTACGCTGAAGTCCTAAAAGAGAAAGGCAGGGCATATTTCCAACTACGCACTTCTCAGAGATAGAAGAGGAGGGTTGAGCAGAATCTCAGAGTTCCAGAGCTAGACATGTAGACATGAATTTAGAACACAGAATGTCAGAGCTGGAAGGGACTTTAGGATAGAGAACGAGGAATGACAAACGAGGAAACTAAATCTTAAAACTGAAGATGAAGTACACTTCTCTCCTCTTAGCAGAGAGGTGGTGGACCCCCTAGATGCAGAATGAGGAATACATTTTCATATATGTCCAATGTGTTGATTTGTTTGTAATGTTCACATTTATTATAGGGGAGGCTTCTTTGCTGGGAGGAAGGGGATGGGTCATTGGAAAGTGACAATGATATTAAAAAAGAAAGGTTATAAATACAAATTTTCAAAAAGAATCTAAGGCTTAAGAGGGTAATTGTACATAGGGTGCCCCTGGGAAGGGGAGCAGGCAAAGGTATATTTGGATATGGAGGGATGCTCATATTCTAGAAATCCAGATAAATCAAAACTCAGACATTCCCCTAGGGCCTGTTAGAGTTTATTACTCTACTGGAGTATTCACTGGCTTGGTCCCTTTCTCCTGTCTATCACAAGTTTGGATTACTTTGGGCCCCTAGAAAAGACTTGGATAGCCCAAAGAATAAAAGATGACAGATATGTCTGTTTGGGATGACTTTGTAGTGATGCCTTTACTCAACTCTACCTTGTGTTATCTTATCCCCTGCCTTGGCCAGGGATATCTGTAGCCTAAATGTAGGTATCTGTAGCCTATTCCAAAAACTCATTTTCTTTTTTCCCAAATGTTCTTAACCAAAGAATCATGATTTAGAGCTAAAAGGGACTTTAGGGATTACATAGTCCAACTCCCTCATTTTACAAATCAAAAAACTGTGGCCCAGAGATGGGAAGTGATTTGCCCAACATCAGACTTACAAGCTCCTTGAGAGTAGGAGCTCTGTATTTGTATGCCCAGGGTAGAGCACACAACAAGCATTTAATAAATGCCTGTTGGTCAGTGCATTTGTTGACAGTAAGTTTATCTCTTCCTGGCCTTTGTGGGGTATATGAATGTGTCTGCCCTCTTGCCAATGATACTGTCATTGTCCTCAACCCACCCCCCAGCTGGTATCTTTGGAGTCCTCTTTACCTCTATTCTCTTTCTTTTGAACACTTAGAAAAAAGTCCTGGGGGACACAGAAGGGTTGGTGGAAGTCACATCTAGAAAGAATACATACGCAGATGACTCTGTTGGGGGACCCAATGCTGGAGCCAGGTGGTGAAATGGAAGTCTCGGATGTCCTCCTGTGCTGTGTAGAAAAGAGAGAAGGGTGAGGACTTTTGAATTCATGGCACAGACATGCTAGATCAATGGTCTTCAAAATGGGACACCATGATATGATCCCAAGAGGTGCATGATCAATTAGCTGGAAGGTGGGAAGACGGGTTGTACCCCACTCCACAATCACATTCGTTCGGTCTTCCAGGAGTGTGCTGGTAACTGTTTAACAAGTGACTCTCTGAAAACAGGACACACTTTTGGGTTTACTCTGCATTATTAATATTTTATCCATCACTTTCTTAACTCTAGACAGTCAACAAGACAATAAATCAATCCCTGATTTGTAGCATTTGCCAATTTCCAAGGTGTAAATGTTCACATGGAAATTTTAAAAACTGGCTCTCACTAGCCATTGCAAACTGAGTTCGGGACAGCCTTGCTGTCCCCTCTCATAGTGCAAGCTCCCATCCTTTCCTTTTCTGCCTTTGTGGGTCCCTCAGGGCAGTTGTGTCCCAACCTACACCCAGGCACCTACAACAGCATCTACACTGTTGGGAAAATCATATCTTGCCTCCCACCCCTCAACCCACATACACATCCTTTCCTCCAGATCATCTCATTAGCTGCAGCAGGTGTCCCCTGGCTCTCTCTGTACTTTGGGGCAGAGGCTGGTGAGCAAGACCCTCTTCACCACCTCTTTTCATATTTTGTGGGAGAGAGCTGCATATGCATCACAGATCTCATTACATTATCTCTGCCCTCAAACCAATCTCTCTTATTAACTTCCCTATTACTGTTCAGGGCACCACCATCTTTCCAGTCACCCAGGTTCAAAATCTCAGTGTCACTATGGAGACCTCACTCTCACTCACTCCACATATCTAATCATTTGTCAAAATTTTTTGTTTCTCTTAAAGTTTGTTGTTCAGTCATATCTGACTTTTCATGACCCCACTTGTTTTTTGTTTTGTTTGTTTGTTTTGGCAAAGATATTGGAGCAGTTTGCCATTTCCTTCTCCAGCCCATTTTACAGATGAGGAAACTAAGGCAAACAGAGTTAAATGACTTGTCCAGAGTCACACAGCTAGTAAGTATTTGAGTCTGAATTTGAGCTCAGATATTCCTGACTCCAGGCCTGGTGCTGTATTCACTGTGCCACCTACAACCACAAAATTTCTGCCATCTTTCCTCTTCTCTTTACTCACAAAGTAACCACTTGAGCTCAAATCTTACATCATTTCTAACTTGAAATATTGCAATAGCCTCTAAATTGGTCTCTTTGATTCATCTTTTCCCACTGCAATCATTCTCCACCCAGTGGTGGAAATGACTTTTCTAAAGCCTAGATATTTTCATATCACTTTCTTACTCAATAAACTTCAGTGGCTCCCCATTGACTCTATGTTCAAATATTATTTAATATCTACTGAATCCTTTTTAAATATCAGTTTTTGTGCTTTATAATGTATATAATTATTAGTATAGTAACACATACATATAACTTATAAATAAATAAATTTACATAATTAGAAGTGTACTCAAGAATACTTGGAGAATATTACTCTAGATTCCTAGCCACCTGAAGGTCCTGGCTTGTCCAGGCTGAAATCCTTCAAAAACTCTGAGATATTACTAAAAATCCTATGGAGCCAGTTTTATATTTTTCCTGCATTTTCCAACCAATTAACAACTAGCTATCAATATTTGATCCCTATCCTTATCAATATCTGAATATAAATGAGTAAAAATGAAAGGATCTAAATTCTGTTGAACAGAATTTAGATTTGTTTATGTTCTTAATCTATCACTGGACCCTTAATGAGGCCTTCCTTATGTTAATAAAAATGTCAAATGACTTACTCATTGGGAGTTAACCTTATGATCTCTGATCAATTAACAATACACTAATTCTGCCCAGCAGCAGAAAGAGCTCAAGACTGGTGACCCTGAAATCTGGTTTTGGATCCTAGATCTGCAATGTATTTGCTGTAGAATCCTGGCCAAGTCCCTTCCCCTCCCAGAGTTTCAATTTACTCATTTCTGAAATGGGGATAATAATACTAGCATCACCTACCTCACAAGGTTGATTGGAGAATAAAAGGAGAGAATGAACAGTGCTTTGTGAATTCTAAAACACCAGCAAGAGTCTTCATTTTCATCATCTTCATCATCATCATCACCACCATTCCCACCACCACCATTCCCACCACCACCTTTACTAATTAGTTAACATTTATTTCCCAGATGCACATACAATGAACATATATAATTTGATTAAATCTGATGGTAATTCTACACTTTACTCATTCCTCATATATATTAAAGAAAATGGGTATAATTATGTTATCTGTCACATAGAGTTATTGTGAAGGTCACATGAGAATATATGTAAAGAGCTTTGCAAATCTTAAAGCACTATGTAATATCAGCTATTATTATTACTGTGTGACCCTGGGCAAGTCTCTTAACATCTTGGCTTTAGTTTCCCCATCTATAAAATATGGATAATACTATTACTTAGCCCACAAGGTAATAGTGAGGAGCAAATGGGATAATATACGTGTGTGTATGTAAGTATGTATGTATGTATGTATATGTATATATAATACATATGTGTATATTATAATATAAAGTATTTTGCAAAACTTAGAACATAAGATAAATATTAGTTACTATTAAATACTAGCCATGTTGACCTATAAAAATCAATTAACCTTTCTGTCTGAGTTTCCTCATCTATAGAACAAGGATAATAATAGCATTTAACTCGCAGAGTTGTTGGGGAATCAAATGAGCTGCTATCTGTAAAATGCTTTGCAAACTTTAAAGTGCTAGATAATTATTATGTAATTGTATATAACATATACCAACATATATAAATCATATATAATATCATTATTATTTAGTGAAGGACTTTATGATATAAAAATCCACAGATCTCCTTAGGTTATGTCATCTATGTAATGACACATGATATCATTACTATTTAGCGGAGGATTTTATGATATAAAAACTTGAAGCATCTGCTTGGGAACAACTGTAAGGACGGCTCATGAGCTGGCAATAGTTTGACAGTTTCCAAAGAACATTGTGGGTCTGGCAGCTGCTCCTCCAAGCAGGGGAATTGAGAGGGAAGGATGGGTGCTGACTGAGTAGTCATTGGGTAGATACTGGGACAACTGGCCCCACACAAGGCAGCACAGTGAGTGTCAGTGGGGGCTTCCATTGCTGCGGCTCTTCCATATAGATGCTTGGGGAGCTCACTCAGAGAACACGTGCCATAGGATTACAGGATTTTAGGCTGGCAGAGACTTTTGGGATCATCTAGTTCCATCCCCTCATTTTAGAAGAGGAAAAAGATCCAAAGAGGGGAAACATTGTAAGGGAAGCAGAACTAGGAATCAAAGAAAAGTCCCCTATCTCTGGATTCAGTTGTCTTCCTTGCCTCAACTGTAAACTTCCTCTGATTTGCGGGAACGGTGGTTGATTCTGAGATTAGCTACCCCTAACCCCATTCCCCAAGCTAGGCAGTATAGTAGGTGGGACATTGTAGAAACCAGCAACAGGGCCAATGCTGATGGTTCTCAATGGTTTTGCTGAGGAGTTGCTGAGGAGGGGGTACTCTGGTGTATGTATAGAGTAGAGGAACTTAAATGATACTTGGAACCCTGAGGAAGTCTGCCACCATGGTGTTTAATGACAGTCCCAATGCTCTTCTTACCCATGAATGAGTATGCTGGGAGTCAGCACCTCAGGCCTTGGCCTCAAGCAGATGAATCTTATCTTCTATATTCCTGGGATAGCCAGGATCCCTAGTAGAAAATCTCTTTTGGTCAATGTGTATTGGTGAAGGCTAGTTGATGGGGGTGATAGTAGGGAATCGGGGGCTGTTCCAGGTTGCTCAGGGGCCACAAATGAGAACCAGTCCAGGTTAGTCTGGCTAGATTTATTTTGAGGACATGACTATGCAGATATCCTTTAGGGAGTGCTAATTCCCTCAAACACACTGGAAACTGCACTGGATCCTAGCTCCACCACAAAACAAACAAACAAACAAACAAGACCCTTTGAACTGCTTTACAAGGCTATTGTGAGGATCAAATGAAACACTGAGTAAGATGAAACCTCTTAAGCTAGAAAGTGTTCTGCACAGGCAATAGATTGCCACTAGTCATGTAAGATTCTCCTGTGCTGAGGAAGGGATAGGTCAATGGCTCAGCTGGGCTACTAAATAATAGAGAGGCAGGAATGATAGGAAAGATTATATCTACTTCAGCTCTCCTGTATCCAGAAGGGTTTAATAAGATTTAAATTTGGAAGAGATCTTAAAGAGTTTACTTTCAGATGAGAATATGATAATAATAATAATTGCTAGGATTTATATAATGCCTTAAGGTTTGCAAAGCACTTTATATGTTTTATTTCTTTTAATCTTCGCAATAACCCTGGAGGTAAGGTCTATTTTATCCCCATTTTGCAGATAAGAAAACTGAGGCTGGCAGCAATTAAGAGATTTGCTCAGGATCACATAGCTACTAAGTATCTGAAGTAGGATTTGAACTCAGGTCTTCCTATCTCCAAATTCATAAAATTTCTAAATCAAATCATGATCTCAAAAAATCATGTCCACATCTCTAATCTACTATGTCACCTGTGTAAGTAAACAGATCCAGGATGGGGAGGTGACTTGACACTGGGAATTAAGTAACAGAACCAGGACACAATTACTGATACTTTGATTCCCTTGTTGTTTCCACTAAACCATATGTACTGCATAAAATGGAGGTGAGTACTAAATTGAGAATACTAATCCAAGGATGTAAGACTCCTCTGGGTACACACAGTCATAGATTTAGCCTTGAAATAGACTTAGGCTACCTAGTCCATTTCCTTTACTTTACAGATAAGAGAACAAAAAATAGAGAGACGCAAAATACTTTGTCCCAGCTCACAGATTTAATGAGTAGCATTGGGTTTCTGTCTCTTCACCTACGTCAGGTACCAGGCAGGCTGTATCCATTCACATGGATTCAGACACTGGTTGGGGGAACCAGGGATACCTGTAGATCCCCATCACTTGGCATTACCTACATTTGCTTACCTTTAATTTCTTCTCTGCCCGGGCTGCCTGTTTACAGATTGGGTGCCATACCTCAGAACCTAGCAACCCAGGAGAACAACACACATTTAGAGATGTCCAAATTCATCCTCATTCTATGCTGTCCATCCCAATTCATTTATCATTGATTCACTCACTCATTTATTCATTCAACAAACTGATTGAGCTCATGTGATCTGAGGCTGAAGGAATTGAAGCCTAGCTTCCACTGTGGAGGTTGCGGGGGGTGGTGGTGACAGTCCTGTTATTCTCTCCCCTAGTGAGACCACAGTTGGACTGTTGTGAGCAATTCAGAGTGCCCGAATAGAAGAAATACATTAATGAGCCAGAGCTTATTCAGAGAAAGGTGACCAGGATGATAGGGGTCCTAGAAATCATATCATACCAGGGTTGACTAAAGGAAATGGGGGACGTTTAGCTTTAAAAAAAAGACTACTGGGGGAATGTGATCAATGTCTTAAATGATTTTGAAAGGTTGTCATACAGAAGAGGGATTAGGCTTGTTTTTTTGACACTAGAGGGCAGAACTAGGGGAGCAGTGTCTGTGCGAGGGGTGCTGTTGGGAGTGCCATAGAGAGACAAATCTTTGCCCAGTATGAGGAAACATTTTACAATTAGGGGTGACCCAAGTGCAGTGGCCTGCCTCAGGAGGTTGTGAGCTCCCTGTTACTAGAGGTCTTGGATGACTGGATATTGCAGAAGGTATTTCTGCTCAGATATATATTGGATAACGTGACTTTTGAGGTTCTTCCCTACTATGATATTCTTTGAGTCATAGGTTCATAGCATCAGATTTAGAGTTAGAAGAGATTGTGAAGATAATTAGTTCAAGACCCATATGCTATAGATACACATGATCCACTATATGTAGCCAGTCACAGACCCCAGACCATGTTTCACATACCATTGATCATCCTCCTTGGCTATCTTCTTGCCACCTGCCCTGCTGCTGCACATATGCTGTGCTCCCTCCTGATTTTCCCTGCTTTTTTATGGAAAGTCATTATAGAATATCACCATTGCTTCTGGAAAGAATATGGCGATTAAATCTGCTATGGTTCCACTCACCCACAAGTCTTGTGATTTCTCAAACCAAACACTGTTCATTCCCTCATTCTCTGGCCACTACTTTCCTATGTGTGTTGTAATGTGATCTCCTTGAGGGCTGGGAATTTTTTGCTTTTTGTACATGTATCCCCAGTGCTAACACACACCAAGTGCTTAATTATGATTTTTCCATTCATTAATGAAGAAACTGAAGTCCAGGTCAGGGAAGTGATTTTCCCAAGGTCACAGTGTAATAAATAGTAGAGCTAAGATTTGAATCCAAGGCCATCGATATAACGCCAGGCTCCAAACCAGGATAAAAATGTAAATAAGATGTGGTCTTGGCTTTCAGAGTTCTCAATTTCAAAGGGAAAATAAAACAAAGGTTCATATGTCTAAAATAAAAGCTAGCACATATATAGATATAAAGAAGATAACTACGGGCCAATGTGAAGGTTCATATGAAAGAGCAATCATGTGTAATTGGGAAGATCAAAGAAGGCTTCATGTAGGAAGTGGCATCTGAGCTTGGCTTAGAAGGAAAGAAGGATTTTTGCAAAGCAAAAGTTGTGTTAGGGATGGGGAGAAGAACATTTCAGGGAGATGGAACAGTTTGAGCAGATACAGATGCTGGAAATACAAGGTGTTTTCAGGAATAGTTACTAGCCAGTTTGGCTGGAGATTAATGTTAAGGAAAAGAGGTAGACTTGGGTGCTGAAGACCTGGTTGCAAGTATCAGTTCTATTACTTTCTAGCTGGGTGACCCTCAACACATGACTTTAGCTCTTTGGGGCTCAGTAAACTTATCATAAATGGTCATAATAGTACTTACACTACCTACCGCCATACAACTGTGGGAAAACAGTGATTTGTATACCTTATATTCCCTAAGAAATGTGTTATTTAATATTGTTGCTATTGTTTTAATTACAGATGTTCTATAAATAGTTATTTGAAAGATCTATAGTTTTATCAGCATGAGTAGTCAGTCTCTCCATACTTTAGCAATCCTTTTCATTAATACACAGGGGAGGAATTGGCAGTTATTACAGACAGAATCTCCCACTCTCTCCATAGAAACAACCAGAAGTCTCTCTGACAATAGTCTAGTATTAGCCATCACTCTATATACATCCCTCTTTCTTCAGGCCTTCATGTCTCTGGGATTTTTTCCAGGGTTGGATTCTATGCTTTTGTATTGTCCTTTCAGACGATACTAGGGAATTCTATGTCAGAGCTGGGAGGGACATGAGAACATAGAATGTTAAGGTCAGAAGGGCCCTTAGAACATAGAACATTAGGGTCAGAAGGGCTCTTAGAACATAGAATGTCAGTGCTGGAAGGGAGCTTAGAACATAAACCATAGCGTGTCATAGGCTGGAAGGGACCTTCAAACATATAGTGTTAGAATACAGAAAACACTACGAAAGCTATAAAAGACCTTTGAACATGAAACACTTAATTTTAGAGCTGAAAGGTATCTTAGAGTTCAATTTCAGACTTTTTTTCATTTGTTTGCTTGAGTGATCTTTTAAGCAGCTATGTGGTATATTTGAAAAAGCCCTGATCTGGGTATCAATAGACCTCAGTATTAAGCCCCTAATATGCCAGTAATCTTCTGTGTGGCATTGGGCAAATTATTTCCTCTCCCTAGGCCTCAGTTTCCTTATCTGTAAAATGAAGAGGCTGGGCTCTAAGGCCCCAGAACTATGGCTCCATTCTTCTAAGAGCAGGCACTTCTTAAATGAACAATGATTGCTGCTTTGAACTCTTCCCATGCCTTGTTTTCCTTGTCCGTAAATGGTGGAAATGAATACTGATGACCTCTTAGGGAGGTCATGTGGGTGACAAGCAGGAAAAAAAAAGGAACTTTGGCTACACCAGAAATAAAAGCCAAGGACCCCGCCTGTCTCTTCTCTTTCTGGCATCTTCCCCCTTCTGAAGGCATAACAAAGTAGAGACTGTTCCAGCCTGGTTCTGAAAGAACTTGCCCCCTTCCTGGCCCTTTTACAGTAGACTCTGGGGCTGGGAGTGGTGTGGGTAGTGAGGAAGGTCACTCTCTATTACCCAGGGACAAGTGGCATATGCAGAATATCCTGGAGTCTTCTGGATTTAGAATCAGACTTGGATTATAGAACGTCTGAATTTCAAGGGACTGTGCAGATGATAGAATGTTAGGGTTGAAAAGACCTTATTTCAGAGGCCAAAGGAAAGGTTCAAAGCAGCTCAGTTAGATGTATTAAAAAGCCCTCTACTGACATTCTCCCTCCTGAATAATGGGCTCCTTCAAAGTCATTTGCAAAAGATGTAGGCCTACCGTGTAAGCCGTGATTAGAGAGTGACTACCACCCAACCCTATTCTCCTTCCATATGCCCAGAGCTTACCTAGTGGTGGTCTAAGTAATTAATTGTTAAGAAAAACTGTGATTTCCATACTTGTAAACCTATGCAGGAGAGGCATTGGGTGTAGTGAATAGATATCCAACCTCTGAGTCAAGAAGACTGGGTTTGAGCCCTATCTCTGACACAAACTGACTTTGTGACCCTGGGCAAATCATTCAACCCCTCAATGCCCTAGGAAACATTATAAGACTACAAATTGCAGAGTAGATGTCATTTACATTGATAGCAGAGCTCTCTTGGCAGGTGTTTCCTATGACAAGGAAACCATAGGTCTGGTACTCCCCTCCTGCAAAAAAAAAATCATAGAAAGCAGGGGGTTCTTAACCTTTTTGGTGTCATGGACTACTCTGGGAATCTGAGGGAGCCTATGGACCCATTCTCAGATTCATGGTTTTAAATGCATAAAAATAAAATAATAGCTAGTTCACATTTATATATAGTTCTTTGAAGTTTATTTTTTACATATATTATCTCATTGGATCCTTACAACAAGCCTGCAAAGTAGGGGCTATTACTATTATCCGTCTTTTATGGATGAGAAAACTGAAGCCAAAAGAGGCTAAGTGATTTGCACAAGGTTACACAGCTAGTAAGTAGCTAAGTGTCTGAGGCAGGATTTGAATTCAGATCTTTCTGATTGTAATGTCAACACTATCTACCATGCCACCTATGTAGGATTACCAAGGAAATCAATTATATATATTGAGATACTGTTATCAAAATATTTTTTTAAAAAAAGGTTCATGGACCCCAGATCACATGCCCTTGATAGGTGAAAATAAAGCTTCCACCTGTTAGCTGTGGGATTTCTTGAAGTGATGCATGTGATGCAAGTGATATCTTGCATCACAAAGTGAAAAGAATCCTACATTAGGAGTCAGTAGACTTCTAGGTCCTGGGACTACCTCT
This sequence comes from Vombatus ursinus, assembly GCF_900497805.2. Classification (NCBI taxonomy): domain Eukaryota; kingdom Metazoa; phylum Chordata; class Mammalia; order Diprotodontia; family Vombatidae; genus Vombatus; species Vombatus ursinus. Next base: position 2,755,074 of record NW_020954641.1, on the reverse strand, counting down.
GCCACTCACTGGCTGTAAGACCTTGGACAAGTCATTTCATCTCCATGGGCCTCAAATAATTCAACTGCAAAATGGTGTACTAAATGAATGACATGGAGGAGTGGATAGATGGTTGGATTTGGATTCAAGAAGATCTGGGTTCAAATCTTGTCTCAGACGCTCACTAGCTATGTATCCCTTGTCAAGTAATTTCTTTGAGATCTAATTTTCACATCTGTAAAACGGGCATCATAATATCAGAAAATAACAGCACCTATCTCCCAGGATTATTGTGAGGATCCAAGGAGATAATGTAATCAAAGTACTTGCAAACCTTCAATGTGAGTTATTTTAATTATCATTATGATGTTCTCTGTGGTGTCTTCCAACTCTTCACAGTCTGTGGTTCGGTGTGCCTTCTATTTCCAGACTACCTACTATACTTATCAATAAATACATTTCTCTGATTATATTTGTGGTCATTGACTGTATATACAGTTGGATCCTAAATTAAGTTATGTGTGTGGTTAAATGCCAGCTTTAAACACAAGAACAAAAAGAGAACATTGAGTGTTAAAGTTGGAAAGACCTCAGAGATCAGGCTGTAACCTCATTTCCCAGACAAAGAAACTAAGGTCCGGAGAGGCTAAGCAATTTTTCATAGGTGCCATTGTGAGTTATTGGCAGAAATGGGGATCAAACCCTGTCTCCTTGGTTCTTTCCATTCATCCCCATTGCCTTCGATGGAATAATTTTCTTTCCACTGTTGGGAGTTGCTGTGTGGGCCCCAGTGCACTGGCAGTGAGAGGTGCCAGTGATGGTCACATGTACTGCTGCTGGCAAGGACAACCCTCCCTGCCACCCACACAGCCCCCGGAGCTGGCAAGGTACTGACAGATAGCCAGGCGAACACAGCCCCCATCCTCTGGGAGTCACTCTGCTTCCCCTAAGGCAGAGAGAGCCTGGGATAGATGAACTCGCTATGTGTGGGGGAGGGATATAGCCCTGTAATTATAGCCCCTCTCCCAAAAGCGAGAATGGTTGGGCTCATTAGGTGACAAACCCTTAGTAAATGCAGGGAAGAAAATACTTCCCACCCCCGAAGCTGTCTCTGGATTAGGTTTGACACTGGAATCTTGCACCCTGTTATAAAGCCAACCAGCTATATTGCATAGTTTAACTCTTTCAGCATCTGACTCCATCAGGAGTCAGCATCATACCATGTTTCTTTGGCACTTAGGACTCAGAAAGTAACAGGATGAATAAGACCAGGAAAGCTTGGGATCTGGAATCAAACTCCAGGGTCATGCCAAGGTTAGATGCAAGAATATGACAAAAAAAGGTCGAAAGTCAGTTGGAGGGACAGGAATTAGGGGATGTGAACTAAAGAGATATTAAAACCTAGGACTTGATTCACTTGGGAAAAGACAGGAGTTAGTCCTGAAGAAGAGCAGTGATTATATTATAGGATCTAGAACTGGAAGAGTGCTTCTAAATTGTCTAATCTAATGCCCTGATTTTATGAATGAGGAAACTGAGGCCCAGAATGGGGAGACACTTGTCCAAAGTCATGAATGTAATATATAGTAGAGCTGAGATACAAATCCAAGATCTCTGATACCTCCCCTCCCCCAATCTAGTGCTCTTTCCTTTATAAATTACATGCTGCCTCTAAGGCCGGGTACATTTAAAAGTTTGCTGGAAAATAGCAAGTAAACCAATTCTTCCAGCTCAAGTGACCTTTGCTGGATTTCTGTCTTGGACTGACTGACTTTCCCTTCTCTCTTGAATTTTGCCTAGGTTTCTCCCACAAATAATAACAGCTAACATTTATATTGCATTTTAAGGTTTGCAAAGGACTTAATTATCTCAATTGATCCTTCTAACAACTCGTCGAAGTAGGGACTAATATTCCCATTTTACAGATGAGGAAACTGTGACTGAGAGAGGTTAAATGACCTTCCCAGGTCACACAGCTAGGTAGAATGCCAGAGACAGAATTCAAACTCAGGTCTTCCTGACTCCAACCAAGTCCAGCATTCTATCTCTATCTACTGTACCAATAACTCACTAAATAATTTGGTTTCATCCCTCTCAGCCCCTTTGTACCAACTTCCTTATCCTCAGTGACCCTAGACTGACCTCTGTGGCACAGTAGGGCTTGGAACTCAACCATATCACTATTATATGTGAAATATGCCTTCAAAGTTCAGTCATTTATGTGATGGGCCATGAAGTTCAGGGGCCAAGGAAAAAACAGTCATGATGTTAGCACATTCAGGGAGACATGAAAGTTAAATGTAAGAGTAAGAAGGCAGCACTTTGTTAGTTGCTGCCAGTGGTCCCAACATGGGCATCCATCTCTCCTACTCTAAGGTTTCCTGTAAAAACCTTGTAAAAGCAGGAAAAACCTAGACCTTTGGGCTGGTATCCTCTAAAATGTCTCTTTATTGGCAGAACTGAATGTCTGATAAGAGAACAAGGTAAGACCTCCTTGTGACAGAGCATGCTATTCTAGTTCCTCAGGTGGCTTTTGTTGAGTGGTGGCCTGATGTTACCCCTTGCTCTATAAATCTGGGAAAGTCTTGTGCATTGAGTTGTACTGAGAACTGCCTTAGGTGTGTTGTATACACAATGACTAGATGATGATGATTTTTTTTTTAGGTAATTGGGGTTAAGTGACTTGCCCAGGGTCACACAGCTAGTAAGTGTCTGAGGACAGATTAGAACTCAGGTCCTCTTGAGTCCAGGTGCTCTATCCACTGTGCCATCTAGCTCCCCTGATGATGATGACTCTTTGACCCACGGTCAGTGACACCTATATCTTTACAGAATATTCTCTTGTCAGAGAGGATAGAGTGCTGGACTTCAACTCAGGAAGACCAGAGTTCAAATCATACCTTAAGTAATTTCTCTCAGCCTTGATTCCTATGGGAATAATAATAACACCTATCTTTCAGGGTTATTGTGAGAATCAAATGAGGTTATATTTCATATCTATCTATTTATCTGATTATCTATCCATTCCTCTGTCTGTCTGTCTGTCTATCACACATACACATTTATAAAGGGCTTTATGAACCTTAAAACAATACAAATATGGGTTATTATTATTATTATTACTTGGACACAAGTTAGAAGTCAAAGGAACTCAGCAATCAGCAGCTGAGATATCTTAACATAAGGTAGGAACAACCTAGCACAAAGGAGAGCAGCCTTCATCATATGCCTCTTGGAATCCCTCTCTCCCTTCAAGATAGCTGAAGACACACCTTCTCTAGGAAGCTTTTCTTAATCCCCCCTACTGGGGCTAATGCCTTCCCTCCCAAACTCCTTTGCATTATTTATAGTTTATTCTGTATATATTTACATATATCCTTGTTGTCTCCCTTGTTAGGAAATAAAGTCCTTGAGAGCAGGGACCATTTTTTCTTTATCTTTGTATCCCTAGATACTCATACAATGGCTGGCACAGAGTAGACTCTTAATAAATGCTTATTGATTGATTGAGACAGATTCATTTGACTCTTAGAGGGACATGTATTCAAAAGACTGTCTCAGGAAAGAGGGATTCAACACATTCTGCTTGGTGCCAGAGACGATACCTAGGACAAAGAAGCTTAACAACCAATTGGATGCATATATGTTGGAAGAAAAGGCCGCCTGTATGCAGAGCTGGGCCAAGGGAAAAACAGTCATGATGTTAGCACATTCAGGGAGACATGAAAGTTAAATGTAAGAGTAAGAAGGCAGCACTTTGTTAGTTGCTGCCAGTGGTCCCAACATGGGCATCCATCTCTCCTACTCTAAGGCTTCCTATAAAAACCTTGTAAAAGCAGGAAAAACCTAGACCTTTGGGCTGATTACAGAGTGATAGGGACTGCTCCTCCTCTTAGAGACTATTTGTTCTAGAAGTTCATAACATTTGTACAAAGCCGGGTGTGGGGAATCTGTGACCTCTAGGCCACATGTGGCCCTCTAGGTCCTCAAGTGGGGCCCTTTGACTGAATCCAAATTTCACAGAATAAATCCCCTTCATAAAAGGATTTGTTCCTGTAAAACTTGGACTTAGTCAAAAGGCCACACCCAAGGACCTAGAGGGCCACATCTGGCCTTGAGGTCAAAGGTTTCCCATCCCTTGTATAAACCCTCAGCTAAGAAATGAGAAGACCTGATTTATGTAGGGCTGGACCTATAGTCAGGGAGATCTAAGTTAGAATCTAGCCTTAGACAGTGACTAGCTGTGTGACCCTGGGCAAGTCATTTAACCTCTCTGTGCCTTGGTTTCTTCATCTGTAAAATGGAGATCCTAATATCACCTACCTCACAAGGGTGCTATGAGAATCAAATGGGACAATATTTGTAAAGTGCTATGTAAATGCGTTTATTATGATTACACTGAAGGAACCTAACATATAGGTCATGTACTTTATTAGAGCACCAGCTTATGCATTTGGTGTGTTCATTTTACTTTTTGATACTGTAATATATGAAACTTTTTTTTTCTTTTGAATTGGCTTTATAGTGGAAGGGATGGAAGTAGCAGTGAGATAGATTTTTGTTCCATGTAAACAAAGCAATTAGAACTCTTCAAGAGTATAATAAGTTATGTCAGTAGGTAGTGAAGTTTTTTTTTCCTTTTTGGTGAGGCAATTGGGGTTAAGTGACTTGCCCAGGGTCATACAGCTAGGAGGTTCATATTTTCAAGAAGATGCTTGAATGAGTACTTGTCAGGCCCATTGTAGTAGGGATTCTTTTTCAGGTATAAGACAGTCTAGAACATTGGTGTATTGACTTAGAAAACCACAAATTAACATTATCTAAGTTCTATTGTATTTTTACTTATTTTATTAAATATTTCTCAATTACATTTTAATCTGGTTTGGGTTGCAGTACAGAGTGTTCCAGGTCTTTGTTCTAGATGACCTTTGATGTCTTTTCTGAGGCTGAGAGGTTCTGATTCCTAGATTATTCAGTCTCATCTCCCATGTAGTACAATTTATTTTATTTTTTTAGGCAATTGGGGTTAAGTGACTTGCCCAGGGTCACACAGCTAGTAAGTGTGAAGTGTTTGGTCTGAGGCTGGATTTGAACTCAGGTCCTCCTGACTTCAGGGCTGGTGCTCTATCCACTGCACCACCTAGCTGCCCCCATGTAGTACAATTTAAAAAAAAAAAGGCAGCTAGGTGACACATTGGATAGAGCACCAGCCCTGGAGTTGGGAGGACCTGAGTTCAAATCCAGCCTCAGGAACTTACTAGCTATGTGACCCTGGGCAAGTTACTTAATCCCAATTGCCTCAAAAAAAAAAAAAAAAAGAAGAAGAAAAAGAAGAAGAAGAGAAAAGAAAAAACAAACCAAAGTTGAGGAAAATGAAGTGACTTGCCTGTCAGCACTGGAACTTAAATCAGAACATCAGAGCTAAAACAGATCTTACAGACTATCTAATTCAACCCCCTCATTTTATAGAGACCTCTCTGGCTAGTGGTATGCTGGTAAATATTTAACAACCAACTCCCCAGGAAAAAAGTGCTCATAACACTTACAAGCTTCACACTGAAAATTTAATAATCAGCTCCATCAACCTAGTTTGAGCTGGCTCTAGCACACTCCTATCTCTTGGTCTTTGTTTTGTTAGAGTGATTTGTCCAACATCTTGGAGCAAGACCTTGAGTGATTCCAGTGATTAGAAGCTTCTGAGACTCTAATCATTAAAATTCTTATGTTGACCTCCAATCTGTCTGTCACAGAATGATGCAATGTCAGAGTCTGAACAAACCTCAACAGTTGGCTAGTCCAACCCCTAAACAGGAGGCCTCTCTGTGCCACACCTGACAAAGTGTTCATCCAGCCTTTCTCTGGATACCTCTTCCTAAGGCAGACTATCCTACTTTGGGATAGCTTCATTGTTAGAAGAAAGACAGTGTGGTGCAGTAAACAGAAAGCCAGCCTTGGCATCAGGAAGAACTAAGTGCAAATCCTGCCTCTGACTCCTATGTGGTTCTATGGCCCTCTAACCTATGGGTGCCTGAGTTAACTCTCTAAGACCACGAATTAGAGCTGAGTTGCCAATGTGTATTGGTAGAGAGAGTTTCCAGACCAGGAATTCTTTACACAAATGAAATCCCAGATTGGATTCCTTCCTTCACTACCCTGTCCTGCCCCCTCCCTAACTCCCACATACACACAAACCAATGGTATGAAATTTTTCTTCTATTAAGCTAAATCTACCTCTTTGTAACATTTGCTTATTGCTTCTAGTTCTGCCTTTTAGGGCAAAATGGAAAAAAGTCTAATCTTTCATCATCTGTGTGACAGCCCTTTAAATATTTGGAGAAAGTTATCGTTGTCCATCAAGCAATTAACAGGCACGTTTGCAGGATCTACTAAGCACTAGGCACTGAGAAAGAGATAACAATTAAACAGTCCCTGACCTCAAGTAGCTTACCTTCTCTTAGGGGATATGACATTGACACATATAAGTATTGTGGTAGGGAAAAGGACTGGATTTTCTATGGTACAGGAAACTTCAAGGTAAGGGAACTCCTTCTACTAGTATATATCTGTACCTTTTCTTTCAAATACAGCCATATATATGATACTCCCCTACCTCCATTTTATCTATGTTCTTTGTTTTTAATAAGGTATACCTTTCCAATGCCAGATTACAGTCACAGGTCTTATCTCACTAAGACTCAATGAGCCCTTTGAACCTCAGTTTGCTCCTGTATGTTAAGCTCTTATTGTCTACCTGCTTGTTAACTTCAGCAGAAAGAAATCTAATTCTTCTTTTTCCACGATGGCCTTTCAGACATTTGGAGATAATGATTGTGATCCTCCTCAGATATTTACTAGGCACTAAATGAGATACAAAGAGGAGTAAGATCCAGTCCCTGCCCTCAGAGAGCTCACAGTGTAGTAGGGAGGAGGAGAGATAGACACAAATAACTCATACAAGGCAGAATGTGATTGGAACCAAGAGAGGTTCCTCCCATGTAGGTCCACAGGAGGAAGTGGTGGCCGTCACAATAACCAGTTGAGAAATGATTGCATTTTGGAGGCAAAGACAAGGACAGTGACAAATAGCGAATCTGGGAGATAGATTCTCCCTATCAGCCGGCTATTTCCCTCACTGCCACCCACTGCTGCTCCATCCTCTAGACACCATGCTTGGAGGAGCTAAGCCACTTGGAACTATCTTAGGCCATGCAGCCACCTCTCCTCCAGAGCATTTTCCACCCAGTTGCTCTGCAAGAGTTCCCTCCCTTCTTAGATTTCTTGCTCTGATAATTTTATTAAATCAACACTAATTTACCTCTGGGGGAAAATGTGTCAGTGGACTATTATATCATTCTACTCAACATCTTTCTGACTTCCCTGACTATAATTGCCTTCTCTCACCACCAGTCCAGATATCTATCTATCTATCTATCTATCTATCTGTCTATCTATCTATCCTTCAACACAAATAGTTCCATGTTGAAAACTGACTATGGTTGGTTTCTCATTTCTAGAATTTTTCAGTAAGGACACTGTATAAAATACCATGGCATATTACCTATTTAAGAAGGATCACATGTTTTTCTTAATTGAAAAAATATCTTATTTAATAGAAAATTACTGAATTTGGCTCTTTGTCTGGGTCTTTCTCTTGTAAGTTATCTATCTATCTATCTATCTATCTATCTATCTATCTATCTATCTATCTATCAATGTTGCTTCCCCCATTAGAATATAAACTCCCTGAGGGCAGGGACTTTTCTGCTATTGTATTTGTATCCTCAGAGCTTAGTACAGGTCTTGGCACATAGTGAGCACTTAATAAATGCTTTTCTTTTATTCATTCAGACACACACACACACACACACACACACACACACACACACACACAGAGCTTCTGTGTCCCCTCCCTTCTTCTGCCCTCCAGATGTACATACCTGTGAGGTACATCTCCTCTCCTTCTGTGAACATCTGTTGGCAGCGAACACATCTGGCACAGGCTGGGTGGTAATGTTTTCCTCCTGCCTATGGATATAGGAAGATAAAAGTAGGCTTCAAAATGGTGCAGGGTAGCTGATGAAAAGGGCAGCTGGAACCTCTTGTGTGACCTTCATATGTGGGCTGCTAAATATTTCAGACTTCTTGGTCCTGTCTTTGAAGAAACAGGAGCTATCCAGGATTACTTCACTAGCCTATGGGACTTGCAACAAACCCAAGGTTGTTCTACACAGTGGACTCTTGTGTTAGACTCATCTCCCTCATGCCAACCCTGGTGGAAGAGCACAATTCAGAGGAACAATGGTTAGAGAATTCTGAGCTGAGTTGGACCTTCAGTCATCCAGTCTGACCACCTCATCATACAAAGGAAGAAACTAAAGTCCATTTAAAGGAAGTGATTGGTTAAAGGTCACAAAGCTAATCCACTGCAGAGCTGGGACTAGAACCCAGGTGTGCAAATGCCTAGTTCAATACTCCTTCCGCTGCACTGTTTTGGAGGCACTCCCACACCCATCTTGCCACACCTCTTTACACACACACACACACACACACACACACAGCCCATCCTAATTCTTACCATCCTTCTATCTCCAACATTATTTTAGAGAAAAAGATGAAGATCCCCAAGAAGAGTAAGCCCCAATTATACTTCCTGGAGTTCCTGGTAGGGCCATTTCTCAGATGGTCAGGATTGCCCAGGGAGTAAAAAGCACCAAAGAAAAACCAAGGAGCTCAACAGGAACATATAGTACTATTAAATCATTTCCCATTTCCCATGGGGCACAAGCTATAAGCCTGCTTTTATTGACTATCGTGTCCATCTTCATGAATTTAGAGCAGTTGTTCTTAAAGTTTTTGGTCTTAGGATCCCTTTACGTTACTAAAAATTATTGAAGACTCCCCTATGCCCCAAAGAACTTTTGTTTATATGGATTTATTTTACTATGTTATAAATGAAAAAGTCTTAATATCATGAAAATAGTTTTGATGTCATAGACCCACTGAAGTGGTCTCAGAGACCCCCTAAGAGTTCCTGGACCACAAACATTGAGAACCACTACTCTAGAGAATCCTATAGCCAGGCATCATCCCCCTGCAGTAAGACTACATTAGAGTAGTTGAAACAGTATATGCTTCTAAATATCTCCATTCAGTTTGGAACCAAATATGCCTACTAACAACTGTACACAGTCGTTTCTTTTCTCCCATAATATTAGCCACAGGGATTCAATTCATAAGGTCATAGATTTGGAGCCAGAAGAGACCTTAGAGGTAATTTAGTCAAATTCTCTCATTTTAGTGATAAGAAAACTGAGGCCCAGTGAGGTTAGATGACTTGCCCAGGTCACAAAGGTATTGAGTGATACAGCTAACAGAGCACATGAACCCGTGTACTCTGGTCCCAAATCAAGTATTCTTTTCATGCTGCAGTAATTTTATACACATACACACGTATACATATACACACTCAGAGTTGCAACTTACAGCTTTTTAGAGTGCCCTATCAGTATATACTTGACTTTGCAACAAATTACTTTGAAGATTGTTTTTAAAGAATTTCACCAGGTCTTGAGATAACTGAAGCCATTCTGGTTAGGAACTTCCAACTATGGACCAGAGTCAGTCCTTGGTTTATTTTCATCTGCCTAGAAGAAACTTTTCTAAAATGAATCATCTCTTAGGGGCTCTGGTTCAGTTACTGTTGTTCAATCGTTTTCAGTCATGTCTGACACTCTGTGAATCCAGTAGGGGTTTTCCAGGCAAAGATACTGGAGTGGTTTGCCATTTCCTTCCGCAGCTTATTTTACAGATAAGGAAACTGAGACAAACAGGGTTAAGTACTTGCCCAAGGTCACAGCTAGTAAGTGTCTGAGGCCAGATTTGAGCTCAGGAAGATGAGTCTTCTTGACTCCAGGTTTGGCACTTTAACCACTGCACCACCTAGCTGCCTTAGGAGCCCTGGTATCTGATGTTAAATCCCCTTTGTGTCACTAGCTTCAAAACTACAACCACATTTTAAAAGAATGTTTTGTAGCAATATCATAAAAGCCTACCAGATGAAGATGTCACTTTGAGAGCCCTTTTCATTGTGGGTGAACCATGAAGCAAAAATGAGCACAGTACTGATGGCTCAGCCAGATGGAGAATATGGATGATGCTTTTCAAATGAAAATCACAAAACTTGACAGGAAATTTTAAACCTGAAATTCCAGCTACATGTCAAATGTTAAAGCCCTCATCTCATGTTTCAATTGTGACATGAATGTGACTGTAGGTTCTAAGAGGTTATGTTAGTGAAGTATAATTTCCAGCAGGCCCTACCAACTGGAAAAGTTTTGAGTATAGGTCTAGTGACAGAATGAAATCATTCATGGAGCAGACAATAAATGCAGAAAGGTTCATAACTAGATATATGGTGATCAGGTGATGATTTTTTAAAACCTCATTAAAACTCAGTTTTTAAAGAACTCATTAAACCAGAGGTTCTTAAGCTTTTTTTTTTTTTTTTTGTATCACGTACCCTTATGTCAGTCTGGTGAAACCTTTGAGCTCTTCTCAGAATAATGTTTTTAAATAATGGAAGGAAATACTATATTTCAATTAGAAGTTAGTGGGGGAAAAAAGATGTAATTTTTTTCCATTCCACTTCACAGACCCTTCCTAATATCTATCTTTGGACTCTGACCCTGAATTAAGAGCCCCTAAATTAAATAATCTATCAAAGTGGGAAGGCATTGTGGTGTGTGTCAGTGAAATACCTGTATCATGGAAATTATGAATCCTTGAAGTCTAATTTTCTTCTTCTACTTACTACCTGTGTGATCTGGACAAGTTCGTTAGATTCTATAATCTAAAGTCTCCTCATCAGTACAATGAGGGGGCTGGGTTAGATAACCACTACGCTCCCTTCTGTTCATCCATCCATCCATCTATCTATCATCTATCTTTTATCTACAGTATATTTATAAGCTCCAAATATATATAAGTGCATATGCTACAGTGCATTAAAGCTACAAATACAGAGTGCAATATAGTATATATATACATTATACTTACATATACTATAAACATAGTATATATACACATAAATGTATATATACACTATACACATAGTGTATATATAATATATAATATATACACTGTGTATTTGTAACTTTAATACACTGCAGCATATACACATATATTTTGGCTTATATATACTATATATCATATACAAAGTATATATATAGCATATATAAATAGTATATATACATTATATTTGTAGCTTTAATATACTGTAGCATATACACATACATTTGTAGCTTATATATACTATATAGTATATATACTATATATAGTATACATATAGTATATATACACTGTTTTTGTTAGCTTTATAGTGACATAAAACTTCATATATATTACCTCATTATATACACAATCATAGAAAACACAGAGATCATAGATTTAGAGCTGGAAGGAACCTTCGAGGTCTAATCTCCTCCTTTTACAGATGAGGACTAGACGGGTTAGATGACTTGTCTAAGGTCAATAACACTTTTAATCTTGTTATCCTTGTCAATGTCTTATCCCCTTCATCCTGGATGATTCTCTCCTTCTGTCTGTCTTTCCTGGTCCTGGCTGTCTCCTGTTCCCTTAATCAGTCATAATGTGGAACAGATAATTTAAAAAAATATGCTGTTTACATTTTTGAGTAAAGCCTCACGTTTTTCATTCTTAATTTTAAAAATAGGTGAGCCAAACCTTTCCTATTTTTCTTGATCTGTAGACACTCTAGCATTCACAACAACCTCAAAACTAATTAATTGATACTTGGGCTTTGAATCTTGTTATGAAAGAGCTGTATGATCTTGGACCAGACAGTCTCTTGATTCTGAGCTACTTTACTCTCATCCTTAAAATGGGTGTCATATTCATGCCCTGAAACAACACAGGGCTGTTGTGAAGACTAAATAAGGTAATAAATGTGAATGCTATATAAAAGCGAGTTATATTATCAGAGTTATGCAGGGACCTGATTAAGTTTTTGATGGATCAGTGGCCCATAGGATAAAGGTTCTTTTCTCTCCTCTCACCCTTCCTTCCCCTGCCTGTAACTGACACTTCTATTGTATCTTAAAGGTTCAGAAAACACTTTCCTCATAAGAAGTAGAGGAAGTAGGAAGGACAGGTATTATTATCTCCATTTTAAAGACAAGGAACAAGACAGTGCGAAAAATTAAGTGGCTTGGCCAGGGTATTTCTGTTGATTAATGGCAGGGCTAAAATTTGAAAGCAGATCTCCAGTGTGCTATCTACACCATGCTCACCCAGTGAGTTGGAGGAATAATGGCTGCACAAGGAGGTCAGAAAAGATGGAGAGACAGAATTTTCTTATCTAGCAAGGACTCAGAGAGATCACACAGGCAAAACTACAGAGATGAGACAGTGCAAGGCCTGTCTGGGAGACTGGGAGACCATCTGAGCCAGAGGGGAAGGGCAACAGGGTAAGGAGACAAACCCGACAATGTATTCACAATCATACTTGAACACTTTGAATGACAGGGTCAGGAAGGAATTTAGCATAGTAGGGAAAGCAGTATGGTGTAACAGAAACAACAACAACAACAACAACAAAGTGGGGGAGGTGTTATAAAATGGCATTAGCATAGTCTTTGGAGTTGGAGGAACTGAATTGAAATATAGGTACCTACTATCTGTATGAATATAAGGGATAAACATTTATTAAGCACCTACTATGTGCCAAGCACTATGTTACTAAAATCTTATGACCTTAGACAAGTTATTGCCTCTGTTCCTTCATCTGTAAGGGAGGGATTTAGATTAGATGAGTTCTAAAATTCCTTCCATTTCTAAGTCCTATGAAACTTACAGTGTTGAGCTATAGGCATGATATATAAACTGTGGTTTCAGAAGGCTAATGTGGCATTGTGCTTTATTTTGTTAGGACATCCTTAAAAGGGATGCTGAGAACATCAGCCAGAGCATATTAATTTTACTACATTGAAAAACTCCCAAATTGTATATCCTAACCCGGTTCTCCATCCTATTGAATAAAGCTGGTTTTTGAGAAATTGACAATGAAGCAATCACCAGGCATTTATTGATGGGAAGCCAGGTAACCAAGTAGTGATCAGATGGTGGAAGGCGGGAGGGTGTGGGAGGGTGACTGGGTCTGAATTTTGTTCTGTTACGGCATAATGTGAACCCCAGATCTCTGGCATAAATCTTACTTCTCAACATGAGTTTAGGATGTGCAAATTTACATGCACCAAGTAATTCTGTGGGGAGAATATAGATATAGAAGTGCACATTTATTCATTATTTCAATATTTCAAATGATCTTTGATTTCATCAGAGTGGAATTATCCAGCTCCCAGACTCTCCATAACTTAGTAGAAAATATTAATTGCAACTGATATTTATCGATAGCTTTAAGGTTTGTAGAATACTTTGTGTACATTATTTCATTCTACCCTCATCACAATAGCCCTGTGAGGTTAAGTGCTCCAAATGCTATTATCCTCACTTTATAGGGGAAGGAATGGCGGTGAAAAGAACTTAAATGACCTGCCTGGGACCACACAGCCAGTAAGCATGCAGGCTTTTAGGGCCAGCAGTCTATGTGCTATACTATGCTACTTCTCTAAATAGTTCTTTGCCAACTGTTGTGTCCAAAAATGTCACCACCTGGAGGCCAGTCCTTAGGTGATGAACCTGTTCACCCTGCTGAGTCCAGAGAGTCCAGAGAGTCCAGAGAATCCAGTTCACCCATAGCTCAGGCACCATGAGCTGAGCCAGCAGGAGGGAAAGACTTCCTTTCTCTGCTCTCCCTCTTACTCCCTTGGCTCTGACATTTCTTTTGGCCTGGGGGTGTTTGTTTCTGCTCTGGGTTATCTGTCCTTCTAAGTTTCACAAACAAGTGGTAATCCCTACCATGCCTGAGAGTCCAGTCCATGACATCCTTGGAGCCAAGATTCCAGGCAGGATATTACAGCTAACTAGCCCATCAGGGAAGTCCGGAGAAGCCAGGGTGCTTGGACCTGGAGCCTGAGGGGGTGCTTTGGACTTGAAACTTGGGACTGCTCTCCACAGGAACCAAGCTAAACTGTGAATTAATCCCCTTCCCCTCTCCACAGGCTGAGGTGGTGCAAGGGGGAAGGATTAAGCTCCACATGTTAGAGGAGTAATTTTCTATATTTATGAAGATACTTTTTGAAGTAAATATTCCTTTTTAAAGGCAAATAGATGGTGCAGTGTACAGAGCACTGACCCTAGAGGCAGCAATACTTGAATCCAAATCCTATCTCAGATACCTGCAAATTGTGTGACCCTGGGCAAGTTAACCTCAGTTTTTTCAACTGTAAAATGGGGCTAACAACAGTACCAACCTCCCAGAGGTTAGATTTGTAAATCATTTAGCACAGTGTTAGCGTGTAGTATTTGTTGCTCAGTTGTTTTCAGTTGTATCCAACTCTTCATGACCCCATTTGGTATTTTCTTGGCAGAGATACTGGAGTGGTTTGCCATTTCCTTCTCCAGCTCATTTTACAGATGAGGAAACTGAGGCAAACAGAGTTAAGTGATTTGCCCAGGATCATACAGCTAGTAAGAGTCTTCTGACAGATTTGAACTCAGGAAGAAGAGTCTTCCTGACTCCAAGTCCAGTACTCTATCTATAAAGCACTGGGCCTGGAGAGAGGAAGACCTGAGTTCAAATCCCTGCCTCAGATGTTTACAAGCTGTGTGACCCTGGGCAAGTTAACCTCAGTTTCCTGAACAATGGGGATAATAATAGTACCTACCTCCCAGGTGTATTGTGAGGATCCAGTGAGATAAGATTTGTAAATCACTTAGTGTGTCTCCTGGCACATAGTAGGTGATTAATAAATGCTTATTCCCTTCCCTTTCCTTAGTCTTATTGGACCACAGACACAAAATACCTAACTGTGAAAAGCTTGGTAGGCCCTTTTGGTGCTTTAGCTTTGGAGGCATTACCTTTAGGGACTCAGGTTGCTGGCACATCACAGTGAGGCCCAGGCCGTAGCAATCAATTGATCAAAAAGCATTTATTAAGCACCTACTATGTACCTGGTGCTATACTGTTTGTTGGGGGGCCCCAAAATGAAAGAGTTACTGACCTCAAGTCCATAGCAGGAGAAAACATATACACATACAAACATACAAAAGTATATGCAAAATAAACACTGGATTATTTAGGGGAGAGGGAGGCATTTATTTACATTGGGAAAAGCCTCACTGATTCTATGAATCCTGGTCTGGGAGTCAGGAGGCACGTGTCCCAATACCAGATCCACCACTGGGCCACCTTGAACAAATCAGGTCCCCTTTCCAAGCCCTAATTTTCTCATCTGTAAAATCAAGGGCCTGCATTAGATAGTGGCCAAGGTTTCTTCTAGCTCCTAGGTCCCTGAGACCTCGATTATATGATTCTTTTACAAGTGACAGAATATCTTAATGTGGTATGTTTTTAAGGCCTTATGATTCCATATGTGATCTTATTTGATCTGCCTATCTATCAGCCCCATTTTACAGCAGAAAACACTGAGGCTCAGAGAAGTTATGCGGCTTGTTCAAGGTCACAAAGCAAGGAATCGACATAGTTTCTGCCCCTCAGTCAGTTCTTCCCTGGGATGGAAGTTCTTTATTTTATTTTTTTTTATTAGAAAAAAAATTTTTTTAAGCAGATACTGAAAGTGAATCTGAAACTGGGCAGTAAGAAAATCTTTTGAGAAGGTGCTGCTCAATTAGAGGTTCATTTTTGAGGAGGCATTTGGGGCTGGCTTACCGTGTGGGGCTGCATGAGCCAGATGCTAAAATGTTTTATTTTGCTGAGTTTTAAAAAGCTTGTTAAAAATGCAGAGCCTTCCAAAAGGATAATGTGGATTATTACAAAATGAGGGAAAAGTAGATTCAGAGACTCTCAAAATTAAAGAAGACCTTGGAAGTCTCTAGACCAACTCATTCGTAATTGGGAATCTCCCTCCACAATGCCCCTAACAAGTACTCCACCTTAAGACTTCCAGGGAGGGGAAATCCACTTCTCCCCAAGCCAGCCTATTCCACTTTTGGACAACTCTGTTAATGAGTTCTTCTTTGTATGAAACCGAAAATCTGCCTCCTCAGAGCAACCATTCATTGGTCCCAGGTCTGCCCTCTGGACTGAAGAGGAACAAGTCTATCTCTCCATGATAGCCCTTCAGATATTTGAAAGTAGGGGTCATGCCCCGAGTGAGTCATCCTTTCTCCTACTTAAACAACTCCCTTTGTTTTGAACTAGGATCTCAGAAGTTCTGGATTTTTTTAAGCAGTAGTTGTTTCTAGGGTTCTGTGCCCCCCATCACTGAGAAATCCTACTCATCATCAAGGAAGGCACTGGAGCCCAACCCTTGGAGGCGGCATGCTGTTTTCCTAAACTGGGACCCTGCAGGCCTGATATTCCAGCCCCCTGACAGAAATAATTGGTCTAATTGGTAGCTTGCTCCCACGTTGTGTCTTCCCATCATCTCAATTACAGGCTCTAGGATGGTAGCAGCCGATGACAAAATGGAAACTTGGTTCCTTACTGAATATCATCCCTCCCCCCTCCCCCAACCACCAAATTCCTTCTCCTTCTCCCCCAACAAAAGGGTCCCTGGAGGAGGAAAAGGCTGAAATGCATTTATAGCAGCTGAGATTCAAAGAGGAAATCCTATACATCAGGAAATAAGGAGGAATGTTTTAGGGAGTCAAGGTCAACTGATCAACAAGAAATCAGAAAGATAGGTCCAGACGGAGACCAATAGGTGGAGTTAAGGGAATGAAGACCCACTTTAAGGGATTCAGTATAGGGCCTTTGCTGTGGGCCTTTTTGGTGAGAACATGGTAGGGGAAGAGAGGAAGGACAGTACAATCTCCTAGCAGCAACAAGTAAGAGCGCTTATGTTGGCAGTGGGGGGAGAAAAGAAGGAGGGCTTCAGGGAGAACTAAAAGTCATGGGATGGAGAGACAGAAGAAAAAGAATCCACAGTAATGTGAGAGTGAACATGAGTAATAGGTGATCCCGTGGTATAGTAGAAACAGAACCAGAGTGGGACCCAGAAGACCTCTGTTGTAGCTCTGGCCCTACCACTCACTTTGCTGGGTGTCCTCAACATAGTTACTCTACCTCCTTAGTCTTCCACAAAATAGGGACTTCAGGGCTTCAGTTTCTTTATCTTTAAAATGGGGGTGGGCAGATGGGATGGACTTAATGATCTCTAAACTTCATAGAAATCAGATGATCCCTCCTACCTCGCAGGGTCAGACTGAGGTAGCATGGTGTAGTGGAAAGAAAATAGGAATATTTAGAATAGTTAAAAGACCTGGGTTCAAGTCCCAGCAGCTCTTCTTCTTGCTAATTGTATTATCTTGGACAAATTACTTGACCTCTCTGGAATTAAATTTCTTTGTTGATAAAGTTAAGGGATCAGATTAAAGAATCTCTGTGTTCTCTTCCAGCTTGAACATTCTTTGGAATAAAATGATAAAATATATATAATATGTTCTATAGCCATGAGGCACAGCACTTCAGATTTCAAAGGGACCTTAAAGGTCATCTAGTCCAACTGGCTGCTGATGGATAAATCCGTTTTACAATATCCCTGACTAATGATCTTCTAGCCTCTGCTTGAACATTTTCAGTAATTCTAAGAGCTTACAATTATATAATGCTTTAAGATTTACAAGGGGCAGCTAGGTGGCTCAGTGGATAGAATGCTAGGCCTGGAGTCAGGAAGACCTGAGTTAAAATTTGGACTCAGCTACTTACTAGTTGTGTGACCTTGGGCAAGTCATTTAACTCCATTTGCCTCAGTTTCCTCATCTGTAAAAATGAGCAGGAGAAGGAAATGGCAAACTACTTCAGTATCTTTGCCAAATAAACCCAAATGGGATTATGAAGACCCAGAATTAAATATCTGAACAACATTAAGATTTAGAAAGCACTTTACCTACATGATTTCATTTGAGCCTCACAACAACCTCATGAGAAAGGTCCAACAGGTACTATTATTACTATTATTATTATTATTCCCATTTCACAGATGAGTAACTTACAGTTCAGAGAATAAAGTATCCAAGGTCACAGAGTTAGTGTCAGATGCAGGATTCAAACTTAGGTCTCTTCTGACCCCAAGTATGCCACTCTCCCTATTATGCTCCATGATCCCACGACATGGATTAAAATTCTCTCCACCTCCTGGTTGTTTTCCTCTGAAATGTTTCGACTTGTTAATGTCCTATCTAAAATGCATTGTCCAGAATGGAACAAAATACTCCCAGTGTGATCTGACTAGGGAAAAAGGCAACAGCACCATCACTCCCCTTATTCACTGTCCATTGATTAATGTTCTCTAAGATCACATTTGCCTTTTTGGTCACCAAATCAAATTAGTGACATATTTGGAGCTTGCATATCACTTAGACAGCTAAATCTTTTTTACATGTTCTCTTGTTTACCTAGGTCATCACCATCCTGAATCTTTGTCTATGGTCACCCTCTGCCCTAGCCCAGGATATATCCCACTTTTTGAATCATCAAATATTATTTTTTATCCCATCATTCTCCTGTTCAGAAGTTTACAGGAACTCTCTCAGATTCAGTGTACCAAATCTCAGCCAGTGAACCTTGGAGTCAGGGGCTGGCATCCACTGTTGATCTGTATTCAATCCTCATAACAACCCTATTATTATTATTACCCTAATTTTATAGAAGAGAAAACTGAGGCCAAGAGAAGGTAAATGACTTGCCCAGGGTCACACAGCTAGTAAGTATCCTAAGCAAGATGTGAACTCGGATCTTTCTGATTCAGGGTTCCATTCTCCATCCACTGTCCCACTTAGTTGCCTCTCTTTCATTGACCTTCTCTAGTCAGATGAATGACACTCAAAGAGTTAGCATTGTGTCTGGCACACAGAGGGTGCTTAATAAATGCTTCTTGATTGATTGATTGGACTCATGTATATGGTTTGCCTTGTCCTGACTGGATACCACTGCATGAGCTACACTGTACTCTTAGAAGGCCCTTTCTTCATTGCCCAGCCACATCTGTTAAAGGTAGTGTTAGAGTGCTGTATTGGGTGCTGTATTTGGAATCAGAAGACCTAGATTCAAATCTTGTCTATACCACTTACTACCTGGGTGATACTAGATAAGTCAATCAACTCCTCTGGGATTCAGTTAACTGTAAAATAAGGGGATTTGACTAAATTACCATTCAAGTCCTTTTCAGTCCTAATCTCTGATTTTATGATCCTGTGTTCTCCAACTACCTCAAAACTTAGCTCAAGACTCACATCAAATGGACATCTTGGCATAGTTGACATCATTTTATTGACTCTCCACTCCTCTACTGGGCACCTTCCCAGAACTGAGGGGTTCCCTTTCTGCCAAATGAATATGGACTTGATAAATTAATTGGGAAAAGTGTTCCTTTATTTTCTGCATATGTGTGCATTTCTCTTGATTCTCTAATCAGAATAATAGAATCTTAAAGTTAGAAGAGACATTAGAGGCAGTGCTATTAGTTTATTGGACAGATAAAGACAGAGATAGAGAGAGTAATAGAGATAGAGGTGACCGAAATAGTGGTAGGGATAGAAGTAGAAGTAAAAGTCAAGATAGAGATAGAGGCAGAAATAATAGAAATAGTGGCAGAGGTTGCGATAAAGACGTAGACATAGATACGTATGGATATCAACAAAGATATGGATATAGACAGAGACAAAGACAGAGACAGAGAGAGATATAAGAGACATAGATATAGACGATGTAGATATAACTATCTATAAATCTAGATAGATATTTATGTCTATATTATATCTATTTACCTATATAAAAAATAAAGATAAATATATGTATATAGATAGATGTCTATATCTGTCTGTCTATCTAGCTAGTTACATTGAGTTCTCTGGACTTAGTTTTGTTCCCTGGGGCCAAGTGGAACAAATTCAATCCCTCTTTCCCACTGCAAGTAGTGATTATGTCTTCCTCCCTCAAGTCTTATCTATATTAAATTTCCAATTACTCCAATCTGTTCATTTACATTGTGTTCTTGTCCTTCCCAAGATCCTTTATGCTATCTTCTCAACATGTTCCAACTCATCAATGCTATTCCTCAAACGTGGTACCCAGAACTAATTACAATGTTGTAGATCTGGTCTGATGAGGTCAAAAGATGGTAGGACCATCACTTCCACTGTCCTGGATATTACATATCAGGCCAAGACCACTGTTTTATATTATTATTATTATTATTATTATTATTATTATTATTTTGTCTGAGCCTGAGGTTCTATCAGTGTAAAGAACTCCCTGGTAAGGAAATTCCATTTATCAATAAAGAGTAACAGCTATTCTACAACTTATAGTCTTAGAGAATTAAAAAAGGATTATAGTCTTAGGGAAAAAAGAGAATAGTTTGGGCAACTGAAAAATTATTTGATTTGCCTAAGAGTCACAGAGCCAGTATGCATTAGATGGAGGGCTTGAACCTAGGTCATTCTGACCCTGAAGCAGGCTCTCTAACCACTAAGACAAGCTATTTCTCCATTGTTATCATCATTATAGTTAATTATTGATGTTGACATTAAAAATGCATGCACATTTTGATTTATTATTTTCTCCTTTATGTGTGTTAGTTATCTCCCTAGCTAAACTGTGATAACTCACATTTATATAGCTTTTTATGTTTACAAAGTGCTTGCTATATTACTGATAATAGTTCAAATTCACATAGTGCTATCCTTACAACCTTATGAGGTAGTACAAGTGAGAAATTCCTCACTTTACAAATGATGAAACTGAGGTTCAGAGATGGAACTGACTTGCTGAAGGTCATTCAAGTGGTTAAGCCAGGACTCATTCAGTCCTGGACTCTAGTCCATTATTCTTTCCATAGTACATCAGGTTGGTTGCTTCCCATTTTGTGGTACCAACATAAGTGCTGGCCAGTCAGTCCGCAACAAACATTTATTAAGTACTCACTAAATAAGTAATTGTGCTAAGTGCTGGGGGCACAATGAAAGGTAAAAACAAATCTTGTGCTCAAGGACCTTAATTTCTAATGAGAGAGATAACTTATAAATAAATAGGTACATAAAAGGTACATAGAGGAAGGTAATCTTAGAAGGGAAGCCTCTAGCAGCTGAGGGGATAAGGAAAGGCCTCCTGTAGAAAGTAGAATGTGAGCTGATTCCTAAAGGAAACTAGAGATTCCAAGAGGTAGAAGTAAGGAGGAAGAATATTCTAGGCATGGGGGTACAACTAGTACAAGAGCACAGAGATAGAAGATGGGGTGAGGTGTTGCAGGGCACAGCAAGAAGGCCAACGAGCTAGCTCATAGAGTATGGAGAGGAGGAAAGTAAAGGATGACCAGAAAGGTGGGAAGAGGCCAGGCTGTGAAGAGCTTCATATGCCAAATGGAGGACTTAACATTTGGGCCTGGAAGTAACAGGGAACCACTGGAGTTTAAAAAATTGGGGTGTGAATGACATGGTCAGACTGGCACTTTAAGAAAATGACTTTAGCAGCTGAATAGAGGATGGATTGGAGCAGGGAGAGGCTTGAGGTAAGAAGACTAGTCAGAAGACAAAGGGAGATCAGTGAGACTGCTAACATTGAGGAAGAAGTAGTACAGCTGTTCCTCATATAGGATTTGGGAGAGTAGTATGAACAAAGGAACAAGAAAAGGAATGAATCTGTATTGTATGGGAACAGGAAGGCCTTCCTGGTGCAAAAAGGAAATGAATGTTGTACAGCCGAGGAGGGGGGGACTGGAGAATGAATAGCTTTAGAAACCCGTAATTTAGAATTCAGGAACTGGAAGGGGGAGCTTAGGGATCACTAAATCCAATACCTTCATTTTAAAAGGAGAGGGATTGAGGTATAGAGAGCTTAAGTATATGATCAGTACCTGATGTAGAGACTGAGGAAGTCATCTCTTCTTACTTTCTTATTCTATAGAAGAGGAAACTGAGGACCAGAAGAACACACTTGTCTGATGTCACATGGTGAGTCATATAGTGACAGTCAAGACTTGAACCTGGCACCCCTGATTTCTAGAGGAGTGGTCTTTCAATTGCATTAAAGTTGTGGGCTATTATAGAAATTGCTATTAAAGTAATTTTAATAATTAAAATTATTAAAAATAACAGTAGTGATTGTCATAGTGATAATATATAAATTACTATAATAATAATAGCTAACATTCATATGCCACTGTAACATTTGCAAAGCACTTTACAGAAACTGTCTCATTTGAAACTCCCAATGACTTTTTGAGGTAAGTACTATTATGGATATATCCCCATTTTACAGATTAGGAAACAGGTTGAGAGTGGTTGGAGTGACTTGTCTAGGGTCCCACCACTAGTAAATAGCATCTTAGGATGAATTTGAACTCGTTTCTTCCTGACTACAAATCCAGCACCCAATCTACTATATCTTCAAAGATGTGTGAAGGCCTAGAAAACTGGTGAGACAAGTTAGGCCTTACAAAAGGTTTGGCAAACTGAATGCTGCAGACAGCAGCTGACTATGGCCACTTCCGCCACATAGAAACCTGAAAAGAAGATGCAGTGGAATTGTTGCCATGGTGATGGACCAGCAAGGAAATGGGTAAGGGTCAAGTGCTTAGAGAAGCCTATTTTGAAATAAGTACATTATATCATTGCCTAAAAAAAAGAACTCATATTTTACCTTTAATGCTCAGGTCCTACTGCACTTGTACCTGGGAAAAGGAATATCAACTTTCCCTTGAATCTACTCTTAGGGCACAGAGCTAGCTGGCGGTAGCTAGAGGTGGGCAGGGTGATCGTGGGCTTGAGTATGTGTGTGGGGGGTTTGTGGTGGCCATGATAATCTATTGAGAAGGAGGAAAATTTCAAGAATCAAGTAGAAAGAGGACCATATTTGGAGTCAAATAACCTGGGTCCAAATTCTGCCCTTCACTAGTTATGTAACTTGTAAGCTTGTCCCTTCCTGTCTCTGGGTCATCATTTTTTCCAATGCAAAACAAGGGGGTTAGAGTATCTGATCTCCAAGGATCCTGTGATATATCCTACCTGCTGCCAAGAAAGTTCTATTACAGAATTTCAGAGTTGGAAGGGACCTCAGCAGTCATACCCAAATCTCAGCTAATTCTAGCTCCATTTGTTACCTTTGTGACCTTAGGCAAGCCAATTAACCTCTGAGCTTCCAGTAACCTCATCTGTAAAATGGAGGGGTTGGATTAGAATCTAGTCACTGGATGATTTTGAAGGCCCCTTCCAATTGTAAATTTATGGACCTGTGATCTTATAATCATGGATATTTCATATATTATTCCTGCAAACAAGTAGACATCTAACATATAAGTGAAGACCTAAAGATATGTGCAACTCTCTAGGTCCCAAGACAGCTCTAGGTCCCAAGAACAGCCTTGTGGTTCTAATGCTTTCTCTCATACTGTGTCCAAGTCTGTCTACCTGCAGCTTCTGTTTATTACTCCTAGTTTTGCCTTCGGAGGCCAAGCAGAACAAGTTAATTCTTTTTCCACACGATAATTCTCCTAGTATCCAGGTAGGTGGCTCTGATGTCTTCCCCCTAAATCACATCTCTTCCAGGCCTCACTTCCCACATTCCATCCACCCATCCTCAAATAACATGGTTTTCAGGGACCTCTAAATGCTGTTGTTGTTCAATCATTTTAATTGTGTCTGACTCTTCATGATCCCATTTGGGGTTTTCTCAACAAAGATACTGGAGTGGTTTGCCATTTCCTTCTCCAGCTCATTTTACATATGAGGAAACTGAGGCACACAGGGTTGAGTGACTTGTCCAGGATCACACAGCTAGTAAGTGTCTGAGGTCATATTTGAATTCAGGGCTTCCTGACTAGGCCCAGCTTTCTATCCACTGCACCATACTCTTTAGCTTATCACTGACCTTCCTAAAATATGGCACCCAGTACTAGGCATATATTCCAGATGGTGTTGACCATGGCAGAAAACAGTGGGAATACCACCTCCCTTATTTATTAGAGATAACTATAGGATGGACTTTCCTGTGAAGTAGAGTAAGATCCTTCTCGCTAAATGCATGCAAGTAAAGGCTGGAATTTTAGAATTGGTATTACATTTTAGGAAGGACATTAACAAACATGGAATG
This sequence comes from Vombatus ursinus, assembly GCF_900497805.2. NCBI lineage: Eukaryota > Metazoa > Chordata > Mammalia > Diprotodontia > Vombatidae > Vombatus > Vombatus ursinus. Next base: position 2,730,905 of record NW_020954641.1, on the reverse strand, counting down.
TAAGCTCCTTGAGGGCAGAGACTGTTTCATTTCTGTCTTTGTATCTCTAGTGGTTAGAGCCACCACTAGCATGTAGAAAACACCTAATGAGTGCTTATTGATTGACTAATTAATTAAAAGGCAGTACATCCAAAAGACCATTCCAGGATGGGAAAGGAATCATGCCATGTGAGAATCCATTGATAGAAATGGGACTGTTCACTCTGGAAAAGAAAATACATGATCTTGGTCTTCAAACATTTACAAGGCTGTCATATGGAAGAGGGATTTGGTTTGTTTTTCTTTGTCCTAGAGGGCAGAACTAAGACCAACACGTGAAAGTAGCCATGACATATATCTTGGCTCTAAGACAGAACTTACTAACTTACTAACAAGGCAACAAGCATTTATTAATCTCTTACTACACGTCAGGCACTGTGCTAAGTATAAGGACCCCTATGAAACAACAAAAATTGTCATGAATCCCCTACATGACAGTAGAAGCGCCATTAGTATTCATTGATTGAGAAAATCTTTAATACCAAGATGATGCTTGGTGCACAAATGATTTTATGGATCCCTTGCAATAACTCTGTAAATGCTCAGTGGACTGAGACTCAAAAATTAGGAATCCCTGATATAGAAATGATCTCTGCACAAGTGAAGGGTAGGACTAGATAATTCTAAGGTCTCTTCTAGTTCTGAGATTCTATGATTATAATTACCATCCAAAGCGACCTAGTTCAACCTTCTACCCAGTGCAGGGACTACCCATATAGGCCTCCTGATGGGAGGCAATCCATCCTCAGATGAACTCCTTTTATTCTGGACAACATGACGAACAGTCATTGGGGTCTAGGGGCACTGAGTCCCAGCCTTTTGGGTCTATTCCACTTCAGCAGGAATAGAGCGGGTATAAAAAGAGAATTCTTTCCTGTTCCTCTGGGCCGCTGGTGCCAACTTACCTCTAAGACCCTGCCACTGATATAACGGTCACACGTCTCACACTTAATGCCAAACTGGGAATGGTAATCAGTCTCACAGTAGGGTACTCCATCCCTGTTGGAAGAATTCATGTAAGAAGAGAGGATGAGAGGAAAAATCAAAAGAAAACAACATATATGGAGTACTAGCTTTGGTCTTCCTTTCAATTTTTCAGTCCTTCCCTCTACCCCGATGTGTTTACAGATGCCCACCTGTCCCTTTGTAGGCTTTTCATTACTTATAAGATGCTCAATTAACCAAGAGTTCTTTTAATGTCCTTTAAGGAGAAGCAACTAGCTGAAGGCCCTAGAAACAAGGGCTGAAGGGGGTGAGATATATTCCCTTTCTCCTTATAATTTCCAAATTCTTTCCCATTCTTTAGTCCTTTATTCCCTCACCCTGCCCTCAGGCATTCTTCCACTTCCAGACTTTGTCCTAATTTTTCATACTGCCTCAACAGAGGCCAAGGCCAGGAAAGCTAGTGGTCACCCTAGAGGCTTCTTGTTAAATAACATAGACTGAAGGAGAGGAAGGCAGAGACACTGGCAAGTGACGGTCCAGGGAGATCCAGTGGGGACAGAATAGTTTCCTGTGCTACAATTCCATGTCTAATACCAATTTCTTGGTTTTCATAGTTGGCATAGTTTCTTATTTGGAGATAAGTTGGCACCAGCAGCCAAGAAGAGCAGGATTTAACTTAACAGGATTCTGGACTTAGAAAGTTTATTTCAAAATGGGCACTGTTGTTAAATCCTTTTTAATATGATTCTGGCTAATATTATAATATATAAGGATGGTTTAATGGGGAGATTAGAATAATGAAAAGGAGTCTGAATTAAGAAATCAGGAGACCTGGGCTGGAGACCCAACTCTACCACCAGCCTTCTCTGAGACTCTAGGTGAGCCATTTCCCCTTCTCTGGGCCTCAGTTTCCTCCTCCATAAAATGAGAGTTATATTAGGTGATCTCAGATAATCCTTTCAGGTCTAATGCTCCATGGATTAGTCATTGTTGTTACTGGATCCACCTATGGGTTTGAGAAGGGCTGCAAAGAGTAGTGCAATGCATCTCTGTTAGGTGCCTTGTAGTGACTGACAACCTCAGTGGAGCCTGGAGCTTGGCCTGAGCATTGGACTGGACCAGACCCCTGGAGTGGATTTTCCCTCAGCTTCCAAGTAACCTAGAGCATAGTCCATAGAAGGTCAGAGCTAGACAGCTAGAGCTAGGTCGGCTAGAACTGACAACGTTAGGCTGTCTGAACCAGTAGGGATTTGAGAGCATAGAATATCTTAGAACATAGACTGTTAGAACTGGAAGGTCTTCAGAGACCATTTAATCTAATGCCTTCACTTTACAGAGGAGGAAACTGAGGCTCAGAGGGTGAAAGTTCACAGCAATTTAGTGACACAGTTAAGGCTCCAACCCGGGGCTTCAGGGAGTGCTACCTCCTTCCCTGCTAATCCTCAGCATCTGTCTATCCACCCAGATCAGCCTCCTAGGTCTGGAAAGACCCATTGACCTTGAGGTCCCCTTGGGATAGGCAGGTCACTTGGAGTGGGGGAGTCAGACACCCACTTGCTAATATACTCCCCAGTGAGGACAGCCCCGCAGGTTTGGCATTTGAAGCAGCTGACATGCCATTGCTTCTCCAGGGCCAAGAGAGACTGGCCATGTTTGATCTCCTCCTTGCAGCCAGCACAGTCTGGAAAGATAAGGAGACACCACTGAAAGAAACATTCAGGGTCCCCACCGCCTTTTTTCCCATCAGATTACTATTGCATTTGTAATGATAAGAACATTTCATATCACATGCTTTTTACAGTGTTCAACTTATTATGAGGGGGAAGGAGAAAAAGCATTTATATAGCCCTCACTATGTGCCAGGCACTGTGCTAAACACTTTACAAATATTATTTTATTTGATCCTTGCCACAGCCATGTGAGGTAAGTGTTATTATTATCCCCATTTTACAGTTGAGGAAACTAAGGCAAACAGAGATTAAATGACTCACCCAGGGTTACACAGATAGTAAGTGTCTGTCTGAGGCTAGTTTTGAATTTGGCCTTCCTGACTCCAGGCCCAGTATTCTATCCACTGT
>NW_020954641.1:2701181-2727833 GCF_900497805.2 Vombatus ursinus | reverse complement strand
TCTATCCACTGTACCACCTGACTGCCAAAATTAGGAGAGAGATGGTGCACTAGAGAGAGCCCTGATCTAAGTCAGAGGACCTGGGTTCAAATATGGCCTCAGACACTTATTTGCTGGTGGGCAAATCACTTAGCATCTGTTGGCCTCAGTTTCCTTATCTGTAAAATTAGGGATAATAATAGTATCTAGCCGTCAGGGTTGTTGTGAAAATAAAAAGAGATAATATTATGAAGTGCTTTGCAAACCTTAAAGTACCTTATGATTATTATTAATTATGATTTTCCAAAACGATGGGACTCACAGGTATGGAGGTGATCAGGATGTAACTCAGAGCCAGTTGTGTAGGGGAAAGACTCCTGATTTTAGAGTCCCATGATCCAGTTCAGGTTCTTGCTCTGATGCTTATTCGCTGGGTGGTCTTAGGGAAGTTAAATTGCCTTTCTGGGACCCAGTTTCCTCATCTATAAAACTGAGGTTAGAAGAGTTGTACTCCTTGCCTCAAAGGGCCATAGTGAGGATCAAATAAGATAATTTGCAAGAAGTATTTCATAACTATAAAGTCTGGTATAGAGAAAAGAGCATTGGCTTTGGAGTCAGGGGCCAGAGCTCGATCACTGGTTGTCATTCATTATTTCTGTGTGACCCCAAGAAAGTCATTTCTTTCACAACCCTAGTTTTATTATCTGTAAAATGAGGGGACTGGGCCAGAGATTCTCTAAGGTCATTTCCAACTTAGACAGCTATGACTCTAAGTACTGGTGAAATTTGAACTATTATTCTATTATGGCGAAGATGATGACCAAGTCTTTCTTCAGTTCCTTAGCTAGTCATGGATGTTATTCCAGGAGAGCCTCACCAAGCTAAATAAGGTTTGAATAAGGGTCTGACTACAGATTGTGTATCTGTTGTCCAAAAACCAACTCAACTCAGTGTAGAGAGGCCCCTCATTAGACAGTTATTAATGATGAATTATTTTTTCCTCTATAGCAATTCATGAGAACTTTTACTAAGTTATCTTTATTGGAATCCCTTCCTTCAGCCTCTGTTCACTCTAATCTGTCTTCCACAAAGCCGCTAAACTGATATTTCTAAAGCCCAGGATATAACAGGTCATTCCCTGCTCATGAAGTGCCAGGGGCTCCCTTCTGCCTCTAGGAGGAAGTATAAACCCCTCAGCTTGGCATTTAAAATCATTTACTCTTTGGGTCTGGTCTACTGTTATTTAAGGTTTATTGCATATTACTTCACTTCACGCATTTTACATTCCAGGCAAACTAGCCTCCCTTTGGTTTCCCCTCTGGTACAAGCCACCCTTATCATTCTATCTCCCATCCTCATGCCTTTGTACAGGCTGTCCTTCATGTCTGCACTCTCTCCTCATCTCCACTTTTCAGGATTCCTAGCTTCCTTCAAAGCTCAGCTCATGCGCCACTTCCTACACATGGCCATTTTGAACCTCTCAGTTGGTAGTACCCACCCAACTATTACTTTGTATTTACTTTACAGACATTTTATATTTATAGAATCTGTGAATGTGCTGTTCGCTACCTCCAACAGAATATAAATTCATTGAGGGAAGGGACAGTTTTGTTTTTGTGCTCATATTCTCAGTGCCTAGCACAGTGCCTGGTTTAATAAATGTTTGTTGAATGAATGAATCAATGAGTGAGTGAGTGAATGAATAAGTGAAAGGTTTGAGATCTATCAGAAAAAAAAAATGTTTCCTGGATGAAAGAACGGATTCTTGAAATTTTAAAGAATATGATACAGAGGAATGGAGATACATCCAACAAAAGATCAGAAAAAAGGAAGCAGTCAAACTAGCCATGTAGCCACTCAGCACATTCACTTCCAAAGGCTGGGCACAATAATATAGAAATCCCATTCCCAAAGCAGATGGCTCCCAAATCTATATAACCAGTCCTTATCTTCTGAATGTCAGCCTTGTATATCCTCCATCTGTCTAATGGTAATTTCTATTTGGATGTCCCATCAGCATCTTAATCTCAGCATGTTCAAAATGTAACTCACTTCCCTCTTAGACCTACCTCTCCTAAATAACTTCTTTCTGTTGAGGGTACTAGTGTGTCAATGAGTCAGTCAACAAGCACTTTTTAAGTGTCTACCATGTAGACCAGGCACCATTCTAAGTGACAAGGGTACAAACAAAAGCAAAAGACAGCTTCTGCTCTCAAGGTATGTTGAGTTGTTTCAGTCATGCCTGTCTCTCCGTGACCCCATTTGGGGGTTTCTTGTTAGAGATACTGATGAGGCTTGCCATTTCTTTCTCCAGCTCATTTTACAGATGAGAAAATTGAGGTAAACAGAGTTAAGTACCCAAGGTAACACACTTAATAAGTGTCTAAGGCAGGATTTGAACTCAGGTTCTCTTGATTCCAGGGCTTATTTTATATATATGTATATATGCATATATATACATATACATATGTATGCATATACGTATATGTTCACTGCATCACTTATCTGCCCCTTGCTCTCAAGGACCTTGCCATCTTTCTGTTGAGAGTGTGAGTAAGTCATTCAGTCAATAAACACTGATTCAGTGTTGACTATGTGCCAGTTGCTTTCCTAAGTGCTGGGGATACAAAAAGAGACAAAAGATAATCTCTGCCCTCAAGCAGTTCACAGTCTAATGGAGGGAGAGACAACAAGCAAACATGTATATATGAACATGCTATGTACAGGATAAATAGGAAACAAGAGGAAAGGCACTAGAATTAAGAAGGGTTGGGCAAGGCTTCCTGTAGATGGTGGGATTTTAGTCAAGACTTAAAGGAAGCCAGAGAAGCCAGAAGGAGGAGATGAAGAGGGAGACAATTCCAGGAATGGGGGACAGCCAGAGAAACTACCGAAATGGAGAGATGGAGTGTCTTGTTTGTGGAATAGCCTGGAGACCAGCATCACTGAATAAAAGAGTAGTTGGCAGGGAGTGAACGACAAAACTGGAAAAGTAGGAAGGGGCTTGTTTATAAAGGACTTTGAATGTATTCAATAGTGACGGAGAGGCACTGGAGTTTATTAAGTAAAAGGGTGGGGTAACCCGGTTAGACCTGTGCTTTAGGAAAATCACTTTGGTGGCTGAATGGAGGGTGGATCTGAGTGGGGAGAAACACAAGCTAGGCAGACCCACCAACAGGCGAATGCAATAGTCCAGGTGGGAGGTGATAAGGGCCTGCACCAGAGTGGTGGCAGGGTCAGAGGAGAGAAGGACACATACGTGAGAGATGTTGCAAAGGTGAAATCGATAGGTTTTGGTGACAGATTGGACATGGGCTGTTGGACATAATGAAGAGTCGAGGATGACCCCTAGGTTGTGAGCCTGAGGGACTGGGAGGATGGGTTTGCCTTCAACCGAAGGACTGTTCCAAGTTCAAAATCTCAGTGATCCTTGAGACTTCCCTCTGCTCCTATATTCAAATAGTTGCCACATCATGCGGGCTCTGCCTCTACAACATCTCTCACATCCATTCCCTCCCCTCCACTGACGATGGCACCACCCTAATTCAGACTCTCATCACCTCGCACAGGACTCCTTGCACAATAGTCTCCTAATTGCTTTCTCTGCTTCTACTCTTTCCTCTCCCTGATCTATATGGCAAACAGATTTCGAAATATTTTTTCCTAAGGTACAATTCTTCAGTGGTTCCTCATTGACTCTGGGAAAAATACAAATGTATTTTGTCTGAGCTTTTAAGGCCTTCTTCAGTCTGGCACCGGTCTACCTTTCCAGCCTTGTTTCATACCACTCTCCATGAACTCTAAGATCCAGCAAAAGTGGACGACTTACCCATTTTCTGAACCTCATGTTTCATCTTCACCTCTGTGCATTTGCGCATACCCTGAACAGACTTCCTCCTCATCTCTGAATCTTTGGTTTTAAGAATCAGCTCAGACACCATCTCCACTAGTTCTTAGGGATCTATCCCTCCTCCAATTATCATATTTCCTTATCAGTTTACATGTTGTAACCCCCAGTAGATTGTAAGCTCTTTGAAGGCAGGAACTATTTCATTTTTATCTTTGAAATTTGTTGTATGGTGCCTTGCAAGTAGTGTGTACTTAATCAATATTTGCTTAATTTTCATTTGAAAGTGGAATGGGGAGTGCCTCAAAAAGCAATGATTTCCTCATCCGTGGAATGCAAGTGGAGACTGGATCATTAGAGGGGATTACAGGGTTGACTTAGATGACACCCCTAAGGTTCCTTCTATCTCTGAGATTCTACAATGCTAACACATTATAATTCTGTAAGGAATCTCAGAATGATGGAACTGAAAGACCATCAAACCTTCATTTGACCAGTTTAGAAATTGAGGCCCAGAGTCAGAAAGTAATGGATGATAAGTACCGTCATTAAGCTAGTCAGCAGCAGACCCAGGTTTAGAACAAAGGTCTCCCAATTTTCAGGGAGATAGAGAAGCATCCATGTCTTCTTAAACCAAAGTTCTTTACTTTGTTTCACATACAAAAACATGCTCCCAGTTGTCCTACTTTGGCTGTTTTTCAGTGTGTCAAAATCCTTCCTAAAATGTGCCAATACAATTTGACAGATGTGACCTGACCAGGGCATGAGGGAGTTAGTAGGGCTGTCATTTCTCTTATTTTGCATAACGTGTTTCTATTAATACAGCTTAAGACCATATTATTTTTTTCAGGTTGTTGGATCACAATGTTTATGCATATTGAGATTCCTATTCATTAAAAACCCCAGGTCTTTTTCACATGAACTGTGAACTGCTATCTAGTCATGTTTGCTTCATTCTGTACTTGCGCATTTCATTTCCTGAACCTACATGCAGGACTTTATTCTTATTCTATTTCACCATATTAGATTTGGGCCATTGTTCTAGTCTGTTGAAATCTTTTTGGATATAGATTCTTTCATTTGATGTGTTAGTTCTCTCTCAATGTTGTGTCATTAACAAATTTGTTCATTATGCCATTTAATCTGTGAAATGATATCAAATAAAATAAGTTTTAATAATGCTGAATAGAACATGATTGAACAAGAGCCCTTTGATTACCATTAAACATTTCCTTCAAAGGTGACACCACTGATCCCCCTCATTCTAGGGCCTTCCTTCTGTGGATTTTCTCCAATTTATCCTGTATATAGTTTGTTTGTACATAGTTGTTTACATGCTGGTTCTCCTAGACTGTTCCTTGAGAGTGGGTACAGTATTCTCAGCACTTAGCACAGTGCCTGGCACACAGTAGACACTTAATAAATGTTTATTGACTGACCGATCAATCACTTATTATTATCATTATGATTTTGTTTGAAAGTAATGGTTTAAAAATGGGTAAGAATTTTACAGGTTGAGGAGTTTTGATTAGTATTAGAGTACCCACATAATTTAGTCATGGATTCATCAACATATCATGGTCTTCATTTGTTCAGTAGTCAGTAGTTATTTTCTCTGACGTGGGGTTTGGAGAGCATACACACGGTCCATATACTCTAATTAGGCACATTAACCACAGACACACATCAGGCTACACTGAGAGAAATCTTTTGATTTTCAGGTTTCTAATGGGCTGTTCCAGCTTTACCTGTTACTTGGTGACAAGAAAATTAGCTTAATTTTATAATTGTCCTGACTGGGTTTGTTACAAAGGAAGGTAACGGGTTGTATGATCTAATTCTGAGAAGAGCAGGGAAAATTATGATTTTTTTCCCTACAAGTCCCCGATAATACATTTAGACAACATGCCCAGTCTCTAGTGGGGCCACACAGCAGGCAAGCATGCCATGAATGGGCAGTGTCCAGAGACAACAGAGTCTGGGCACGAGAGGGAACAGAAGTAGGCCTGCACTTACGGCTTGGTCCATGAACCTTGATGGGCTTGGCACTGATCATAGAGTTCGAGCACGTCTGGCAAACACATTCTTTGCCACTGAATGTCACTTTGTCACCGATGGGGAAAGGTTTCCTGTAAATGGGAAGAATAAGAAATTTCAGCACATCTTCTAATTATTCTCTGTCTAGCTGTCATGGAACTGAAGTAATAATAATAACAATGAATCACAGACTTAGAGCTGGAAGGAAACTTGGAACTCATTGAGTCTAATCCTCTCATTATATAGAAGAGAGTTAAAGTGACTTGCTCTAAGACACATGGACAATAAATTGCAAAGGTAGGATTCAATCCCAGGACCTCTAGACTCCGAGCTTTTTCTTCATGCTACACCTCCTAATGATAACACGTTTATATAGTGCTTTAAAGTGATCAGTTTACAGTATCTCATCTTAATCCTCCAAAATCCTATGAGGAAAGTGAGGCAAGCATAACAATCCCCATTTTGTAGATGAAGAAACAGAGACCCAGAGACAGGAAATGGTTTGTGATGAAGCTAATCAAGGGAAATGGAGAATAGAAACTCTGGTGTCCTTTTTCCCAGGCTGATGCTCTTACAATCACAGGATCTACAATTTGAAAGAGAACTCAGAGGTGATAGAGTCCAGTTCTCAGCCATGTTCAGGAATCTCTTCTATAATAATCTTGATAGGTCATTATCTCTCTCTGCTTTAACAGCTTTAATTCAAGGGAAATTTGGAGAGGGAAAATGACTTGCATAAATTTATACAGATGGTAAGTATATCAGGATTTGAATCCATGTCTTCTCACTCCCCAGTCATAGTGTCCATTGCTCTCCCCACTGTACCATACTGCCTCTTTAGAGCATGAACATACACAAACTATATCAGGAATATTCTGAGTCCTGTTGACCAGGAATATTACAATATTCATCCTTACAATAATCCTGAGAAAGGGGGTAGAGTTTGGGGAAGTATTTAAAGTATGGAAATACTGAGAATATTTTTGACTAAGAGATGGGAGGAAGTGGTGATCATGGCTTAATGAATAGTCTGGAATTGGTTCTATTACCCATTAGGTGTGGGCCTTTGGGCAAATTCACTTATTGTTTCTGTGCCTCAGTTTCTCCAGCTATAAAGTGACAAGGTTGGACTAAATTACAGAAATCTATAATCTCAGATCTGAGGAAGACTAGAACCTTAAAACACAGAATTTCAGAGCTAGAAGGACTTTGGAGACAATCTTTTCCAACCCCACAGGGTAAATGTAGTTTCTATGAAGTGAAGCTTTTAACTTCACTCCTTTTAAGAGAAAGATTTTGGCTCACCATAAGAGAATTTATTAACAATTACAGCTGTCTAAAAATGGAATGGATTGTCTCTAGAGGCAATGACCTCCCTCCCTGTGTCTCAAGGTCATCATGTTGATGCTAGGTAACCAACCACTTGCTGGTTGTGTTCTGGTGTGACATTCTAAGATTCAAGGCATTGAGACTTTTGAGAATATGTAGGAGCGAGATGTCACAAAAGATACTAGTTCCTCTATAGCTCCACCAAAAATAGAAATAAAAATGTCATCAAGGGAAAAAAACTACTAGAAATCTTCAAAATAAAGTTAGCTTTAGAAAAAAATACTCAAAGAAATAAACAAACAAGCATTCTAATACAATGAAAAACATAATCGCTTAAAAGAAACAGAGAAAAATATGCCAGAAGAAAAAAAGAAATTCAGACGATACCAAAACAAACACTAGAAGGAAAACTGAATTTTCTTAAGGCACTCATTAAAGGGACTAAAGGAAGAATGAGTATGAATAAGAAATTTCTGGATAATTTGAAGATGAAATGTAACATTTGAGAAACATCAGTGAAAATGTAAGCAAATAGAGTCTATTTAAATAAACAATAAAAAAAATTATTTCACTAGAGAATAGAATGGTAGAAATGCCAGTAAAAGCAGAAAACATACCATAAAATTATAGAAATAGAAAAAAATTTAGAATCTATGCAGATGAAAATGATGCATCAAGAGGATAGAATAAAAAGGGGAAAAATAATTTGTTTTTGGTTTCCTGAAAGAAGAGTTTAACTCTTTTACTAAATTGTACTAAAAAAAGTAGGAGAAATATTGAAAAAAAAAGTAGACAAAAAACCCCCACAAATTACCAGTCAGGATGAAAACCAAAGTAAACAAATTATTATCAAGCTATAATGGTAAGGAGATGATTTTACAAGCAGCCAAGAAGAAAGTTATTACAAACTTTCAAACCTGCTTAGATTATTCAAGATTTTTCTATAACATGAGAAATAACTAAAGAACCTGGAATATCATACAACAAAAATAGAGAGAGCTTCCATTCAAAAGGCAAGCATTCTTTCTGAAGACAAAAGACAGTCACTTAAGAATTCACAAGAGTTTGAACAATATGTGGAGGACAGAGCCAACCTTGAGGTTGGTTTTACTATGTATAACTAAAAAAAAAAAGAAGAAGAAAAAGAAAAAGAAAAAAAGCATAGAGCCAGAGATAAGTAGGAAAATCCACGGGCTCTTTACAGTTGTGATCAACTTGTCGAATTACCATGAGAGGATAACACAAGAATAATAACATGGCTTTGATCAAGGTTGGGGAACCTGGGACCTCAAGGCCACACGTGGCTCTCTAGGTCTTCAAGTGCGGCCCTTTGACTGAATCAGCCTCAAGAGCCACATGTGGCCTTGAGGCTGCAAGTTCCCCACCCCTAGCTTTGATTGACAACTGAATTATACAAATTTGTGGGAGGATAAAGGAGGAGAGGAAAAGAGAGGAATAGTATTCTGACTTTGGGCGCTACAGATAAAGACTGAAAGAAAAAAAGAGAATAAAATGAGTGATACTGGGCAGCTAGGTGGCACAGTGGCTAAAGGACCTCACCTGGAGTCAGGAGATCTGTGTTCAAATTTGGCTTCAGACATTTATTAGCTGTGTGACCCTGGGCAACTCAGTTAACCCTGTTTGCCTCAGTTTTCTCATCTGTAAAATGAGTTGCAGAAGGAAATGGCAAACCACTCTAGTACCTTTGCCAAGAAAACCCCAAATGGGTCACAAAGAGTCAGATTCAACTGAAAAGGACTGAACAACAACAACAAAGAAAATGGAGAAAGAAATTCCAGAGTAATTTCCCATTTCAAACAAGGGAATAGGTGAGGAAATAGAACTTTTGCAAAATTGTTGAGTTAATAGTATAAGATATAGCAATTATCTTTAGTGTAATGCATGTTAAAAGTTGAGATAGGATCACTATTATTGATACAAGGAAGATTATAGCATTATCATATATAAAATTATTTTGTTTCACAAAACAAATAGTTTAATAAAGTAAAGTAAGATTATACAATGTATATCTATCACAGTTATGGAGACATGGGAAATGTTTGGCTATTCAATATGTAAAAGAAATTATAGGAGACAAAATAAATGTATTTGATTGTATCTAAATGGAGAGTTTGTGCAAAACAAAAAGCAAAACATAGAATAAAAAAGAAAAAAAAAGATCGAGAAAAAAATCTTAGCTATAAACATTACTGATAAAAGTCAAATAAAATTGACACAAATGTATAAGAATAAGAGCTACTCCTTAATGTGACAGATGCTTAAAGGATATGATAGTTCTAGGAAAAAAACAAATCGCTCAATACCTGAAAAAATGTTAAGAAATGAAAGGCTACCTTGCATCTATTAAACTGTCAAATACAGTTTAAAATGATAAAATTTGATGTTGGCTAGACTACTTAAAAATAGTCTCACCAGTTTGTTATTGATGAAACTGAATTGGTGCAATATTTAAAAAAGAAATATAACATTATATTATAAGAATTTTTAAAACTTCTTATCTTTTCCTCTAATGATCCCTTCTCTTAGAATTATTCACCAAGGCTATTGGCAATAAAAAAAATACCTCTAAAAATACAAAAATATTCTTGGTAACATCACTCATAATAGCAAAACACTGGAAAAAATCAATATACCAAAGGACTGAGGAATAGCTGAAAAAATGATGGTAGATGAAGGTAATGGAATATCATCATGCCTTAAAAAGCAACAACTATTGAACCGTTTACATTCCTACATGGAAAGATGATCTTTGTAACTCTTGAGACCTATCTCAGTATCAGGGTAGTGTTGGAGGGAATATATATATATATATATGTTATATATATATATATATATACATACATATATAATACAGAGGGCACAGGGTGAGTTGAATATGAAGGGATGATATCTAAAAAATAAAATTAAGGGGTTAGAGGATTGTACTGGGAGAAGGAGAAAAGGAGAGGTAGAATGGGGTAAATTTTCTCATATAAAAGAGGCAAGAAAAAGCTTTTATTGTGGAGTGGAAGTAGGGGCAGGTGAGAGAGAATGAACGAGTCTTACACTCATCAGATTTGGCTTACAGAGGGAATAACATACACACTCAATTGGGTATGGAAATCTATTTTGCCTTACAGGAAAATAGGGGGGAAGGGAATAAGAGAGGGGAATGATAGAAGGGAGGGCAGATTGAGGCAGGGGGCAATCAGAAGTAAACACTTTTGAGGAGGCACAGGCTCAAAGGAAAGAATAGAATAAAAGGGGGGTGGGATAGGATGAAGGGAAATGTAGTTAGTTTTTCACAACATGGCTATTATGGAGGTGTTTTGCATGACTACACATGTATAACATGTATAGAGTTGCTTGCCTTCTCAATGAGGGTGGGTGGGCAGGGAGGAAGGGAGAGAATTTGAAGCCCAAAGTTTTAAAAACAAATGTTAAAAATTGTTTTTACATGCAACTGGGAAATAAGATATACAGGCAATGGGGTATAGAAATCTATCTTGCCCTACAGGAAAATTGAAGGGGAAGGGGATAAGAGAAAGGGGGGAGAGATGGAAGGGAGGGCAGGTTGGGAGAAGACGTATTCAGAATGCACATGGTCTTGGAGTGGGAGAGGTGGGGAGAAAATTTGTAACTCAAAATCTTGTGGAAGTGAATATTGAAAACTAAAAATAAATTAGTTAATTAAATTATTTTTAAAAAAAAAGAAGCAACAACTATGAAAAATACAGTTAAACACAGGAAGTCACATCTAGTGATTCAGAATGTAGAAATCAGGACCAAAATAACTATATTTACTGTCGACAATTACATAACAGCAACACAATCTGGAAAAAATATGCAAAAGAAAAAAATTCAGTAAGCAAACAAATGGGATGACTTGTTTCTTATTAACATTAATATACACTTTAATTTTTCTAAACCAGCTACAAATAAGAGGTTTAGATTCATTTGTTTGTTCCTTTTTTGTTCCTATTGTGTACTTGAATTTTGTTTGTTTGTGTTAGTAGGCGGTTACCATCCTGTTGTGAGATCTAATTCACAAATGACTGGTAGCTATTCAGTTTATACCAGAGACAGTGTGGCCACAGTGGATGCACAGACTCTGGGTCTGAAGTCAAGAAGCCAAGGTTTCTAAACCTGCTTCTGATACTTATTGGCTGTGTGGCCATGGGCATGCCATTTAACTCCTCAGTCAACTCTTTAGAACTTATTTATTGATTCATGGATGGGTTGTTCTTTGTGTTGCTGTTCAATAGCTTTAATTGTGTCTGAAGTTTTGTGATCTCATTTGGGATTTTCTTTGCGAAGATACTGAAGTTTGCCGTTTCCTTCTCCAGCTCATTTTACAGGTGAGGAAACTGAGGCAAACAGGGTGAAGTGAGTTGCCCAGGGTCCTTGTTGTTCAGTTGTGTCTGACTCTTTGTGACCCCATTTGGGATTTTCTTGGCAGAGATACAGGAGTGGTTTGCCATTTCCTTCTCCAGTTCATTTTTTAGATGTGGAAACCTAGGCAAACAGGGTTAAGTGACTTGCCCAGGGTCACACAGCTAGTAAGTATCTGAGGTCAAGTTTGAACTCAGGAAGATGAGTTTTCCCAACTCCAGATCCAGCACTCTATCCACTGTGCCACCTGGTTGCTCTGTTATTTGTTTATTAGGTTTGTAATAAATTTTTATTTTTTAAAGATCCTGGACTTCTAAGTTACACAGAAAATTAGGGAGCTGAGCTGCAAGGCAGAGCCAGGTTTCTAAATGCCCAGGCCAGTGATATTTCCGCTTGATCAAGTTGCATTGGTGGATTACCTTTAAGGTGGTCTCATTTGTGCTCATTTGTGCTGGAGCCAGCTTGAGTCAGCTTTCTTCAAAGATAGCTGACCGTTTAATTTTCAGTTTGAGCACCTACACTTCAGAAATGGCTAATGCTATCAATAAGGGCTTGATTTATTGTATCGTTGATTGTCTAGACTTAAGAAAATGTAAATAATGCAAAATAGATGTAAAAGAGTGTCCTACTGTACATCTTTTCAGAGGTCGTTAAACATTCACCAGCACAACCATGTTTCTAGGCTTATATTCTATGTTCTAAGTTCTCTTCCAGCTCTGACAATTTACGTTTTGAAGATCCCTCCTAATTTTTTTTTCTTCTAGCTCTGATATTCTCTGTTTTTTGTACTAAGATTACTTCCAGCTCAAATACTCAATGTTAGATGTTCTAAGGCCCATTGCACCTCTGATATTCTGTGATTCTCTTTCTGGGGGATGCCCAATCTTGTGTGGTTATCTTGCTATGAATTGAAATAGAAGATAGACTGGCCATGATCTGACCAAGAATAGCATATCTTGTTACACTCATAAGGAGTGGTGGAAAGAATAAGAGCCAGGGCAGCTAAGTGGTGCAGTGGATAGAACAGCGGCCTTGGAGTCAGGAGGACCTGAGTTCAAATCTGGCCTCACGTACTTATCAGCTGTGTGACCCTGGGCAAATCACTTAACCCTGATTTCCTTCTCTCCACCACCAACCCCCGCCCCCAATAAAAAGAAAAAGAGTCAAGACTCCTAGATTCAAGTTCTGCCTCAGACAAGTTCTAGCTATGTGATTCAATGTCTCAAGACCTCAGTTTTCTCATCTGTAAAATGGGATAGATAATCAATCCTTGTACTGTCTGCCACCTCACAGGAGTGTTGAGAATTTAATGTTTTGCAAATACTAAAGTGCTCTATTAATGACAGTTATTTTCTCCCTGATCCCATAATCCACCCTTCCTTCAACCTTTCTAGATGCTGCCAGATTAGATGGCACAAGGGATAGAACTCTAGACCTGGAGTCATGAAGACCGCAGTTCAAACACAGCCTCTGATACTTAATAACTGTGTGACCTTGGGCAAGTCACAACCTCTGTCTGCCTCAGTGAAGTCCTAATGAATCTTCAAGTCCCAACTCACCTCTTCTGTGAGGCCTTCTCTTGTTACCCTGCTTTGTAGCAATAAAAATAATAGTTGATCTTTATATAGTACTTTAAGGCATGCGATGCACTTTAGACTAGTTAAGGCTTCATAACAATCTCCTGAGGTGCTCTGTAAAGAGTTCATCATCCCCTTTTTATGAATGTAGGAATGCAGACCCAAGGAAGGACATAAACTAACTTGGCCATAGCTATGCGGCTGTAAGTGGCACAGCTGGGCTTGAAACCCAGGACTGCTAAGACCATGTGGGTCTTTCCACCACATCTGGTGAAATTCCAATTCCACCTACAATTCCAAAAGCAATGGCTCCTTCTCCAAACTCCCTCTTCTCAACAATCCCTTATGCTCCGAGCCACACGCTTGCAATTAATCATATCCTGGTCTGTGACAGCTCTCCTAATGCTGCTGTGAACCATGATTTATGTCTTTTACTGTTATTTCACTTTCCCCTTGTGTATGTCCCATCTCCCCTATTAGACTCTCCCTTTGTGACAATTAGGAACAGTCACCAACACAATGATTAATGGGCTCACAAAGGATTATGACATCCAATAACATCCTTTCCCAATGCCGTGGTGTGGAAGTGACCCTGCATTCTCCCATGCCAGCCTACTGCAAGCTGAAGGAAGTCCCACCATGGGGGAGGAACTAAGAAGATGGCCCCCGCGGGGGGGCGTTTGCCTGTTTTCCAAGGATCCTTCTCCCCACTCGGTTTTTTCTCAGGTCATTACCTTTGTTGTGCTATGACTTTGTCCCTTCTGAATCTTGACTCTGTATCAACTCCATACTAAAATCTACTGTCAAATCATGAGGCAGCTAGGTGGCTAGGTAGATAAAGCTCTAGACCCGGAGTCAGGAAGACCTGAATTCAAATCTAGCCTCAAATACTTGCTAGCTGTGTGACCCTCAGCAAGTCACTTCACTTCTCTGAGCCTCAGTTTGCTCATCTATAAAATGGGGATAATAATAGCACTTACCTCCTAGGGTTGTTGTGGGGATAAAATAAGATAATATGTGTAAAATGTTTTCCATACCTTAATGTACTTACATAAATGTTATTATTATTATTATTATTACTAATTATTACTTGCTTCCTTATCCTATCACCACTCATGACTTTTACCTTGAATTACTCTCACCATCTGCCTCCTGTGTTCCTGCTCATGTATTACTGAACAAAACTGGAGGAAGTCACTCACCAAGGTGTTCCAGATCTTTTCTTCTCAAACCTCCTAAATCTCCCCTCAGCCACCTTCTCAATTGATAACCTCACCTTCCTTGTACTTTACTGTGATGGAAACAAGCATTTATTAAGTGCTTACTATGTGCCAGGTACTGGGCTTAGTGCTTTATATTATTTCATTTGATCCTTACAACTACAGGAAATAGGTGCTATTATTATTCCATTTTATAGTTGAGGAAATTGAGACAGAAGGTAAAGTGACTTGCCCAAGGTCACACAGCTAGCAAGTATCTGAGGTTTTCCTGACTCCAGGCCCAGTGGTGTATCTCCTGCATCACCTAGATGCCTATTTTACTAGTAGAGGCCATGCACTGTGAGTTCTCTCTTCTCCTCTTCTCTTCATCTCAAAATTCCTTGACATCATCCCTTCCTCCTTCCTCCTTTTCTCTAGTCTCTGAAGATGAGGTAGCCCTTCTCCTCACCAAGGTCAAGCCCTCTACAAGAGCCCTCGTTCCCAGTTCCTCCTGTCTTCCCTAGCAGGTCATGTCAAAGTCTCCCACATTCTTGAAAAAACCTTCACTATACCTTCCTATCTTGTTAGGTTATTGTCCGATTTCTCTCCTCCTCTTCTCAAATTCTAGAAGCTATCCATTCTCGTTGCCTCCACTTACTCTCTTTTCGCCATACCTTTAGACCAAAATAATAATAATCACAGGCTATCCCCTGTTCCTGAAATGTACTTCTTTCTCACCTCAATGAAGTCTTAATTTCCTTTAACAATTAGCAAAAATACCACCTACTTCATAAGACCTATCTTGACTCTCCTCCCAGTTGCTAGGGCTTTCTCTTCCCCCACTCCTTTGTATTTATTTTTAAATATCTATGTGTATAGATTGTCTCCCCAGTTAGAATGTAAGTCCCTTAAGGTCAAGGGACCATTTCAATTATTATCTTTGTGTTCCTAACACTTGGCAAAGTGCTTGGCAAACAGCAGGTACTTAAAAAGTGCTTACTGATGGAAAATAATGATGATGGTAGCAGTAAGAACAGCTGATACGATGCTTCTGATGATGATGAGTGACATTTTTATAATTATATTTTATATCAATTTGCTTGCCAAGCATTTTACATAGATTATCTCATTTGAACTTCACAACCACTTTAGGAAGTAGGTGGATATTTCGTGTGAGTGTAATGAGGTTTATCACCAAGCCACTACGGAGTAACTCAGGCCATTTCCAGAGCCCTTCCCTTTCCCTAAAGGCTCATTTGTGTCAGAGGCTGCTGGATGCTTGCAGCCCCACTGCCTGTGTCTCAGGGCTCTGGTTATCACAAGGTCTGGAAAGAGGAGCACCAGGAGCAGGTAGACAGCCATTATCTGAGGAGCACAGGTCAGGCTGGAGCCATCTGAGCATCAATCATCTAGTTTTGTAATCAAAGATACAGCTGAAGGCCAGGCTGAGTTGCCCTGGAAATATTAGCTTTTGTCTGTTCAGGGGAGGCCCCCATAGGTCTCCTGTCTCCTTTTTGTCAGGTTGAATTTCTAACTTTACAGAATGAGGAACGGACAAAAGAACCTGGGTTCATAGGAAGAGGCTAATGTGGAATTTCCCTATAATCATCACGATCTTAGCCACAGCTACCTCAGCAGAGCTGAATGAGGAAGAGTTATAGCTACTGCAGACACTCTCTCCTACCAGGGTTTTCATGATATCTCATTACAGTGGTTCTCTTCCAACCTGTGCAACCAATCTTTCTTCATCTCCTTTGCAGATCCAGAATCTATATTCTGTCCCCCATGCACGGGTGTACTCTAGGGCTTTGCCCTGGGGTCCTCACGTCTTCCCCGACCCCCTACACTCTATCAGCTCTTGGAAAGCTCTTTTGCTGTCATGACAGATGACTTCCAGATCTTCATATCTGACCTTCATTTCTCTCCTGAGCTAGTCTTGCATCCCCAAATGCCTGCTGTAAGATCTTTACCTGGATGTCTCATAGGCACCTCCAACTTAACTGTCCAAAAGAATTCTCTCTCTTCCCCAACTTCACTCCTCCCCTTTACTTCCCTAATTCTACTGAGGGCATTACTGTTCTGCCAAGTCGTTCAGGTTCATGGTCTAAGAGCTGTCCTCACCTCTTCACTCTCTCACACACACTCCCTCTGATCAGCTGCCAGATCTTATTAGTGTTACCTTCTCTGTTTTTCCTGAATCTTTCCTTTTTTCTCTACTTACACCACAACCACCCTAGTCCATAGCCTCTTCACTTCTTTTCTGAATTACTACAGTTGCACTCTCTGCATCCAGTTCTTCCTCTGTCCCATCTGCACTCTACCAGCTGCCAAGCTAATCTTCCTCAAACACAGATCTGACCATACCACGGGATCTGCAGAAACTTCAGCGGCTCCCCATCGACTTCACGTTAAAATGCACACTCCTCTGTTAGGTGACGAAAGCTTTTCACACTCTGGTTCCAACCTATCTTTCCAGACTGATTATATGTTATTCCTCTCATGTGCTCTTTGACCAAACTAGCCTTGCTTATTACTCCTTGTACAGAATTTCTATGTATGTGACTTTGGCTTCTATCTCTCATCTCCAAACTTTATCATGGGCTAGTCTCTAGGCTTGCAGTGGTCTCCTCTCCTCTTGACCTTCACCTTCTGAAACCCCGACTCCCTTGAAAGCTAGATCTAACTGCTACCTCCCTTAAGAGGCCATTCCTGATTCCACCAGGTGTTAGTGCCCCTCCCTCAATATTTTTTATATATATTCCCTATTTATTTACCCATGAAAATGCTGTCTCCCCTTAGTAGGATAGAAGCACGTTGATGACAGACTGTCTCATTTTTGTATTTTTATCCCCAGCACTTAGTATAGTATATGTGGGACATGCTTCCTAAACGTTTACTGATTGACTGATTGTGGCCAATAGTCTTCCACCATAAAAAAAAAAATGCCCTCTTGGGAAGGAGTTTACATGAGACAGCTCTTCACCCTGCTGACACCACCTTCCTCCTGTGTTTTGTGTTTTCCCCCGCTTCATGCTGCTCTCCCTGGAGCTCTGAGCTCTTTCCCCACCTTCTAGCTGGCCCCTTTGATTTGGCTGCCCTGGGAGCTCTGGATTCTCCCAGTCCAGACTCCTCTTTACAGACTCACTGAATGGTAGACTTGGAAGGGGCCATAGAGATTATCCAGTTCAACTTGCTTATTTTACTGAGGAGAAAATTGGGGCCAAGAGAGGTCAAGGCTTGAATGCCTGGCAAAATTCAATAAGACAGAATTTAACAGGGCTAAACATGACATTTGGCTTCAAAAAAGCTATTGCACAAGCATAGCTTTGGGGGAGGCATGGCTAGAAAACAGCGAGGAAAATGAGCTAGAGGTTTTAGTGACCTGGAAGCTCAATATGAGTCAACAGGGTTATGGCAACAACAAAAAATGACATTAGTTATCATCTCTCTTATACTAAATTAATAGAATATTATGGTAGTCTGGCTGCCTTGGTCAGACTCTCTTTGGAGTATTGTGTTCATTTCCCTGAACTACATTTTAGGAAAGATAATGAGTGGGTCTAAAGGATGGCAATCGGGATGGTAAAGGGCCTGAGGTCAATGCCTTACAGGGATCAGCTGAAGGAACTGGGACTTACAGCCTGGAGAAGAGAGGACTTCAAGGGAACATGATAGCTGTTTTCAAGTGTTTGAAGGATGGCAGATGGAAGAGTTCTCCACACACACACTGCAATCAAGAGACACTGACTTTCTTTCTGCTCTTTGTGCACCACATTCTATCTCCTGAGTTTGTTCATTGGCCATCTGCCATTCCTGGAGAGTCTCCTCCTACCTCCCCTTTTGGATTCTCTGGTTTTAAGACTCAGCTGCAATCTCACGTTCTGTGAGAAGCCTTTCTGAGTTCCCTATCCAGCACCCTCCTGCCCCCAGCAAGTTCCTTCTGGGATTACCTCCTATTTATACTATCTTTTTTTGTACATAGCTGTTTGCATATTCTCTCCCTCATTAGTATGTGGGCTTCTTGGATGCAGGAGACCTTGTTTTTACTTTCTTTGTATCCCTAGTACTCAGCACAGTCCCTGGCACATAGTAAGTGCATAGTAATTGCTTATTGATCAGTTGAATTAGACTTGCTCTGAACTTGGGCCCAGAGGACTGTAGAGAATTAGATTTAAGTTCAACATGTCAGAGAAATTACAAATAATTAGAACAATCCAAAACTGGAATGGGCCACAGTGGAAGGCAGTAAGTTCTCCAGGCAGAGGATATATGACCATTAATTGGGATTGTTACAGAGAAGGCTTCTGTGTAGGTCTAAATGGGACTAGATGAACTCTGAGGAACCTCCAGATTCTAAGATTCTTCGATTCTGTGACTTGTCTGAAGTCACACAGCTAGTTTGTGACCAAGATCTCCAGGTCTGGCTCAAAACTCAGGCTTTCTAATTCCAAGGTCAATATAATTTCTGTTCTACCATATTGTTCTCTAAGATTACTACTCAAATATGGCCCTCTGGTCCTCCGTCATCAGAAAAAATTCTTTCTCTTGGACTATGCGAATTACTCCTAATTTTCTACCTCAAACACATCACTACCCCAAAAGAGGGCTAGTGATATGGGTTCAGAAAACTGAACTAGGCCCAAAGCAGGGGAACTTCCAAGACAAGAAACCAGCCCAATATAAGGATGAACTTCCTAACAATTAGATGTCCAACAATGGAGTAGATTCCTTTGCACTGGAAGTCTCTGGACCAAAGCTGGATGATCTCTGTAACTGAGCGGGGCTCTTGTACCCGGAGGAAGATTGAACTAGATGCCCTCTAAGGTCCTTTCCAGCTCTGAGATGCTGAATGGGATGAAACCGATAAAGGACAAGATGGAAATAGCTTCTTTCCTTGATGGCCACCACAGGGCTTGCCCCCATCCCTCCCCACCCTGCTTACTCACCTACATAAGCTGCACACGAAACACTTGGGGTGATAGGTCCTGCCCAGGGCAGAGATGACCTCGCCTGTGATGAAGTCCCGGCAGCTGTGGCAGCGGGTGCCATAGAGCTGCTGGTAGTCTTGGGTGCAGATATACTCACGGTTCTTGAAGAAGAAGCCAGATTGGGCCAGGTCACAGCCACACACTGGGGGGGGGGGGGGGGGGGGGGGGGGGTGGGGGGAGGGAGACAGAAAACACAGGGTTGGGGAAAAGACAGGGTTAGCCCAGCAAGAGATCCTCCAGGATCCTCACAGGGATACTTCAGAGTCAGTGCCTAGATCTACTACTCACACATCAGAGTAATAGGGATCATGGGAGTGATGGAAAGGTCCTTAAAATCAACTAGGCAGCCATGTAGAGGAAAGGAGCAGTGTGCCTGGGTCTGGAGGCTAAGGTTTGGATCCTGTCTCTGGCACTTAGCTGTGTGACTCTGGACAATCACTGAACTTTTCTGAATTTCATTTTCTCTTTAAAGTGAGCCTAATAATGTGTGGACTACCTAAATCGCAGGGTTGTTGTGGAGAACATGTTATATAAACCATTAAGTGGTATAGCAAGGTGAGTATAATTATTGGGAAACTGAGGTCTTTTGTTGTTGTTGTTCAGTCTTTTCTGACTCTTTGTGACCACATTTGGAATTTTCTTGGCAAAGATACTGGAGTGGTTTGCCATTTCCTTCTCTAGCCCATTTGACAGATGGGGAAACTGAGGCAAACAGAGTTAAGTGACTTGCCCAGGGTCACACAGCTAGTAAGAGTTTGAGGCTGGAGTTGAACTTAGGTCTTTCTAACTCCAGGCCTAGCACTCTATGCACTGAGCCACCTAGCTGCCCTCTAGACTGAAGTCTAGAGAAGGGAAATTACTTGTCTAAGATCATGCAAGGTTATTGATAGAACTCCAGGATTAGAACAATCATAGAGTCAGAAGGGCCTTGAGAGATTATCTATGTCCAACGTTCTTTGCAGAGGAAGAAATTGTGACCTAGAGAGGAAAGGGGTTTGCCAAAAGTAACATCTTTAATTTAAAATTAGAATCATTCATTCATTCAGCAAATAATTAAATATTTTCTTGCTGAAGGAAATGCAGATATATGTATAATAAGGCCCTTGCCCATAGGGAGCACCCAGTTTGTAGAAGACATAAGTAACATAGATACAGATCGTGGAAAGAGGTCAAATGTCAGAAAATCTAGATTCTGCTCCCTGCTCTCATACTTAATAGCTATGTTACTGTGGGCAAGTCAGATTGTAAATAAATACTTGCACTACCTACCTCACAGGATAGTCGTGAAGAAAGCGTTTTATGTACCTCAAGGTACTGCATAAATGTGAACTATTAACATTATAACACAAGGAGATGAGATAAGAGTCATAAGGAAAATATCTACAAAGTGCTATGGGGTTTCAGAGTGAGAAAGAACATATCGCTGGAGGCCCAGGAAAAGCTTCATGGAGGAAGTATTGAAAGTCAGTGATGACATTCCATATTCCATAGTCTATTGTCTATCCCAGTTCTAGCATTCTCTACTCTCCATTTAGAGGTCACTTCTGGCTATGAACATTTTATATTCTACGTTCTAATGATCTGTCTAATGCTGGCATTCTATGGTCTAAGATTCCTACTAGCTCTGGCATTTCATGTTTTTATGTTCTAAGTTCCCATCTATTTCTAACATTCTATAGTCCAAAGTCCTTTCTAGCTCTGAGATCCCATGCTCTAAGGTTGTTCCAGCTCAGATGTTCTGTGTTCTAAGATCTTGTCTAGCTCTGACATTGTGCAAGTCTATGAAAGGAGAAAGAGGAGAGGTTGGCTTCAAGCCTCCCCACATTTATATACAATTTTATCCAAATGTGAGTGAGACTTTGATGTCTTCAATGCCCACCCCACAGAGAGGCAGTGTGTGTGGATGGTGGGTAGTGATATGTATGTATGTGTGTGAGGGAGTATGGTGGTTGTGTCAAAGGGAGTGCTTTCTTTGATCAGACACTGTGAATGTGCATCAGGACCAAACAGTGCTTGGTCTCAGAGGAAGGCTGAGGAACAAATTGTTCTTGTGTGGGCAGATGTCATATCAGTTGACATCATGATTATGGAATTCATTAGGTCATGGCCTCCAACCCTGTTGGAAGCCGCTTCTGTTTTTTCCCTTCTTCTTCTCTCCTTTGTCCTTCTCCCCCAGGGCTACCTTTCCCTTCAGGGAAAATCAGGAAACCAACAAGAAAGCTTGGAACGGTGTCCTTTCCTCCATATCACCCTTTAAGGAACGGAAGTAGGGAGCTTTGGGTGGAAAGGATGAGGGGGCAGAACTGGTAAGCTTGAGGTCTAGTGGGGGTGAGAGGCAAACATTTCAATAGGGTCTGGGAAAGCCAAGGCCTCAGTCCTGATTAATGATGTGAAGAGGGTGATGAGGGGGATGGCGGCTGAAGAAGGGTGGAAAGATTCCCACTATAAAGCTAACAAATTGCCATGCTCCTTGCATAGACAATATTAGGAACACTCTAGTTAGGCAATCCAGAAACCAGTAGTCCCAGCTCAGCCCCTGACCTGGTGTCTGACTTGGGAAAAGTTACTTCCCCTATCCTGGCCTCAGTTGCCTCCTCTGTAAAGAGAAGGGAGTTGATTAGAGTGATTTAAGATTTACCAAGCACTCTCTCCATAGCAGAAGTGGGTAGCATCACTGTGATTATGTCTGTTTTACAGAGAAGGAAACAGGTTCATTGTGTGGAAATGATTTGCCCATGGTAACACAACTTGTAAGTGTTAGAGGCAGGATGTGGATCCAAGTCCCCTGGTGACAAGTCTCAGACTTTTCCCACTGTAGCACACTATCCTTCAAAATAACAGTTGATATAGAATCTTGCAGTTTGAGAAAACACTTAACACATGTTATCTTATTTGATTCTAACAACACTCTGAGGTAGATGGTATAAGAATTCATTATTCACATTTTTCAGATGAAGAAATCGAGGCTTTAGTAAGTTAAGTGACCTGCTCAAAATCATGTAATTAATAAGTAGAAAATCCAGGACTCAAACCCAGGGCTTTTGCTTCCATATCCAGTATTCTTTTCACTATCCCGTGTTTCTTCTATCTAGAGAGGTAGCCATGTTATGATGTACAGTGTTGGATTGGGAGTCAGGAAAATTGGGTTTAAATCTTGGCTCTAACACTAACTTACCACATAACTGTTAGTGGGTGATTCCTCTTTCTGAAATTCAATTTCCTCATCTGCAAAATGAGGAGGTAGAACTAGTTGGCTTCTGAGGCACCCTCCAATGCTAGGCTCATGATCTTGTGATCTCTGAGGTCCCTACCAACCCTAGGATTCTACTCTTTTGAAATAGGCACTCAAAAATATATTTCTGATTCAAAATGAATTTTCAGAATAGGGAGAGAATTTTGTAGAATATTGAAGTCATATAGTTAGAAGGAACTTTGCCTCTGGGAAAGATTGTATGAAAACTTTCCCATAAAAATAGACTTCTATCCCTTTTACCATGTTAAGGGTGAGACACTCTTCTTTTCATTGCAATTGTTATTATTTCCTATAATATCATCTCTACAAGATAAAACACCATAGCCTTCTTTCAGAAAACTTTTCTTCTGCTAATTTCCTGGACTGGAAAGCTTCTTGAGAGCATCTGAATACCTAGACTACTAGAGGGCCTCCTCAATGATAACTGTGATCATTCAAAAGATGTGGGCATAGGACATTTAACACAGGAAATTTGAATGGGTGACAGATTCCGATGTGCAGTTGGACAGACAGTCCATTGAGTTATATATCAGTATGTATTTCTTCTACCAGGCTCTGCAGAGGGACAAAAAGCTTGTCCTGCAATTAAATAGGAAGAGATTGGGATAGATTTCATTTGGAGCAATATGAAGCTTCTTGCAAAGCTCATCTTTTTAATATCAGTATTCTCTCATTGAAGCTTTATGGCTAAAGTCATGGGATGGCACAATCACAGAACAATCATATTTTGGGGTGACTCAAAGAGCAATGGAAAGACTCATGAAGTAGACTATAGCCTGTTATCTACCATTCCCCTCCTTGGAAAAGGAAGCATAAATGTCATCATCAAGGATGTGTTAAGATCAGAAAGGGAGATGGGCAGGCAAATCATGAAGCAAAAAATGAGTGAAAACCAATAGCCCGAAGGGTGTTGTTGGTGACCCCCAAATATTAAGAGACCTGGAGTAGGATCTTAAATATATTGAGTAGATCTTCTACAAGGATTTATGGAAGGATAGAGACAAGAATCACACAAGATGAGAGGGCATGGATAGGTTTTGATCTGTATGTGTCTCCAGGCTCCATATCTGACTCTCCAGACTTTCTCTATCATGCCCCCTTCTTTCTATTTCTGCTTATTCCATACCCCACCCCACTTGTCAGTTTCCTTTAATATATTATATTCACTCATTAGACTGTAAGCTCCCTGAGGACAGGGGTTGTCTTTCTTTTCACTTGTATTTGTATTCCTAGTGCTTGGCACGGTGACCAGTACATAGTAATAGCTTCATAAATGCTTTCTGACTTAACAACTGAAGTGAGTACCACATTGTTGAGATGATAGACCTGCTTACTCTAGGGCCAAGCAGAAGGCCTTGCACACAGTAGACATATAATATATTTATTGGTTGAATAAGTGAATGACAACTCTTACCCTTAGGAAAGTTTTCCCATTGCCTTTTTTTCCCTCTCTTCCTGTCTACAGTGGACCATCTCACCATCACCTATATACTAATGCCTCCAAGAGAAGTCAACTTGAATATAATAACATTCACATAGAATAATTTTGATTTATAGGATCACAGAGGCAGAAGTGAGCTGAGGAAGCTGAGTAACTGGGAGGGAGACTAGAGTGTTCAAAGTGGGCAGGATTTAGGGGGAAGAAGCCTAAGAAGAGAGAGAGTTTCCTGAGGGCCATATGAGGATGTAGACAGGATGGAGAGAACTTTAAAGGAGGAGAGGTAGATACTGACAGACAATGGGAGAAGGAACAACTGAAAGTGGTAGTGGGGATCAAGGAACATAGACGGGATCAGTGAATGACAGAATTAGAGTGGAATCTCTAAGAAGAAAAGGGTGCTGACTCTGAAGTTGGAGGATCTGGGTTCAAATATTACCTCTGATACTTACTGATGTGTGACCTTGGGAAATTCCCTTAACCTCCCTGGGCCTCAGTTTCTTCATTTGTAAAATGAAGTTTGAGATGAACTAGATGGACTTTAAGGTCCCTTCCAACTCTAGATCACAGTTAGCTTATGATTCTAAGGGGCATCATAGACCATTAATAGCAACCTCATTTTACAAGTGAGGAAACTGAGGCCCAGGGAGGTTGAGTGACTTGCCAAAGGTCACAAAAGTAGTAAAATTAAGAGGTGGCATTTAAACTCATCCAACTCTGCTTGCTAGCTCTGCATATTTGGGGGTTTGAGATAAGGAACAGCCAAACCTGCAAGGGGTATCAAAACATGTGGCATCTTCAGGAGGAAGCTAGGTTTCCGTGAACACCAAAAGGTGGTAGGAATGTGTGATGAAAAAAAAGTAGGATGAAGGGGAGTTTGTTAACAGTAGAGAAGGGTCCCAGAGGTCACAGGAGAAGGGGAGAGCAGAGGAGGCTAGGAACTGGGGAGGATCGAGGCAGAATTGGATTTGGGATGAGAAGTAACTGAGGAAGGGTTCATGCCAGGGGTTCATTCTCATCCCAATGTCACCTCTCAGCATCCTTCTCCTTTTTCAAGGTTCAGCTCAAGTATGATCTCCTATGTGATACTTTTTCCAATTTCCTCATTCATTAGTACTTTCTCCCTCTTCAAACTCCTTTACCCTTAACTTTTTTTTTCACCTGTATGATTCAATTCAGAGGCAACTGGTGGCATAATGTTGGGCCTGGAGTCAGGAAAACCTGAGTTCAAATCCAGCTGCAGATACTTATTAGTTGTGTGACAGTAGGTAAGTTACTTAACCTGTATCTACCTCACTTTCCTCACCTGTAAAATGAGGAAAATAATAACACCCCACTTCCTGGAGTTGTTGTGAGGTTGTGAGGATAAAATAAGATAACATTTGTAAAAGCTTTTTGCAAAGTTTGAAGTGCTATATAAAGCTAGCTAGCCATCATTAGTTATTAGTATTATTAAGCACTCACTATCTGTTAGGGATACAAAGAAAGGCAAAAGCCATCCCTGCCCTCAAGGAGCTTACATTCTATTGGGGAGGTTGTTTTGTTTTTATCTATATGGGCAATCCCTGGCATAGTTCCTTGCACACAGCAAATATTCAAAGACCTTTTTAGTGTAGCTGTGCTTCAATGTGTGTGCAAAAATCATGAAAGGATTATTGTCCATTTGCTTGACTTCCCTAACTAGAAGCTAGTTAGAGAATTTTAACATAAGATTGAAGGATGTAATACTAAATGAATGTAGTTTCCTTTGCTCAAAACCCTCAGGATTGTTAATGCTCTCTTTAAGCCCTCTTCCATTTGTCCACATTTTCTTCTCACTGCAAGGCCCCTGAAGGGCACTGCAGTCCGATCAATGCTCACCACAGAGGAAGCAATACTTTCTGAGGTTTATACGCTCTGGTACTACTGATACAGTCTGGGTCACATTTTATTTTTCTTTTCAAACCTGATCACCGCCTTGATGAGTGATCCCCACCGTTTTTAGAGTCTTGCTTTATTTGCTTGATTTATCTTATATCACATTTGCCTTGATTGAACTTTATTTTGCCCACTTTATATGTAAGCAATTACCTTAAGGCGAATATGGATCACTTTTAAGAGACAGAAGAAGAAAGGCTGTCAGGAATCTAAGACTATTAAAATTTCCAAGGGCTTTGGAACCCAGAAGCCAGAATGTCAGCACTGGAAGGGACCTTAGAACTTGGAACATGGCATGACAAATCAATTCCATTCAACAAACATTTATTTAGTAACTGTACTTGGTTCTGGGGACACAATGATAAACGTGGCATAGCTCCCATTCTCAAAGAGATTGTATTCTACCAGGTAGGCTATGACATGTACATTAACAAATATAATACAAAGTAGTAGTAATTGGGGCAAAAGAGAGATATAGACAAAATGTTCTAGGAACTATGAGGAGAGAGAGAACACTTTTAGCTGGGGTGTGTTAGGGAGTGAAGAGGGCATCAGGAAAGATACACAGTGGTACCTGAGCTCAACCTTGAAGAGAGATAAATGTTTTGAAAGCAGAGAAAAAAAGACAATGTATTCTACTGCTCTGTGCGTGTGTGTGTGTGTGTGTGTGTGTGTGTGTGTGTGTGTGTGTGTGTG